>NW_027507903.1:129088281-129658281 GCF_037356315.1 Lithobates pipiens | reverse complement strand
AAGTTGCTCCTTGATCAGCGCTGCAGGCTATTGTGTAGCTCTGATCTGTGCATTCCAACAAGGGAAGTCTCCTCAGTGTTTGAATACAATGACAGAGTGGGGAGAATTTGCAATCAGGTCAGTTTTTGGGTTAAACGGCAGAAACTGACTCCTCTGGCCAGCCCAAGCTCCTTAAAGGCATTACACTTGCTTACATGACCATTTGCTATTGGTATAGTAAGTGCAGATGTAATTGCAGTAAATGCAAGATGTCATTTACCAGTATCTGACGTAATTGTGACCAAGTTTAATGTTGAGAGGAAATTTATTTTATTATAGTAAAGATACAGTCCCTGTTTCTGTACATGGCAAGCAATAAATTCCTATAGCAATGGTCTATTGCTGCAGGATTAGGCTTTAACCTAGCTGCTTTTACAGGTGATGCAGCACTTCCTCTATGCATAATGTAGATGCATTGTGTGACAATGGTCAGTTATGACACACTCCTAAGGCTGGATTCACACCTATGCAGTTTTAGTGCTTTTTGCATTTTGCAGATTTGCACTACAGTCCATTTAACATTGCACTACAGAATGTGTTCCATAGAAAACAAATCTGTAAAATGCATAGGTATGAATCCAGCCTTAGTTACCACTTTTTTAGTCGGATTGCAAGCCCAGAAGTTTACGTTTCAGCTAACAGAAGTGTCCAAGCTTGGTGTTAAAATGGCCATCAGCCTAGTGCATCATCTGAGGCACCATTCATTTATTAGCATATGAAAGAATAAACAAATATACTCGCAAACACAAGTAGATAATAAGCTCATCGCATATGACAGGAAAGCTGACTAGGGCTGATGCCTGTAGTTCAAGAAAGCCACAGTTGACCTCTATAGGCATTTGGAAGATGCTGATGTGTTTCGAAGGTTTCCCCTCTTCCTCAGCGGTTTTGTTGGGTAGTGTTCTGGATTACCCCTGTCTGAGGAGAGCTGAAAGGTGTAGTAACCTCCTAATTATCTGGGGCATATTCCAGCCAATAAAAATACTAGAAGTGAAGACCAGCTACATCCACCTTATGTATCACCCTAGTGCAGTGAGGGCGAACCTTGGCACCCAGATGTTTTGGAACTGCATTCCCCATGATGCTCAGCTACACTGCAGAGTACATGAGCATCATGGGAAATGTAGTTCCAAAACATCTGGGGGTTCCAAGGTTCGCCATCACTGCCCTAGTATCTTGTTTTATTTAACTATTCCACCTGTTTTAAATCGGCACCTGTGCAAAGAGAATATGGAGGTTGTCATTGCTGAACGTTCCTTAAGAATGCTAGCTGCCTGACATTTTATGTTTTTTGCTGATCTGCAAACTTCGAGATCTCATAGTATACATATCTGGAAACTTGCCAGCCTGAATTCAAGCATTTTTATTTTGGGATGGTTTAGCAGCTAAGCTGTAAATACGGTAGGTGTAAACTGCTTGTAAACCAACAGCTAAATATGCAAACGGCTGTCTTGATTAACTTTTATAATTTGCTTGTGAAACAGTGGTAAAGAAAACCATCCCTGCTAGTGGTGCATTTCTCATTTATTGTATAGTTAAAAAATAAAATAAAGTATTTTCTGAACTTTAAATCTACTATTGTGCACGTTTTTGGTTTTTATTCATTTCTTGGCATATATAGGACTATACTTATTTATTTTTTTCATATATTGTATTATTTTACCTATTGTTGGCTCCCGGAATGGCCCGATTCCTTTAAAGCAAAACTCCATGCAAATATATATATAAAAAAAAAATTGAATATTAAATATTTGAATACTGACAGTGTACAATTTACTTGATTACTGCCAGTGTCATTACCTGAAATTTGTCTCTTGCATTCTGTAATCCGCTGTGCGGGGGAAGTGAGAGATTACACAATTCTGTACTAATAGTCAGTCCAGTTCTTTGCTTTCTGCTGTCAGCCTAACATTTTAAAATAAGAGATGTTTACCTAGTTTACAAGATTACACAGGTAATGGCTTACAAGGGAAGTATTGGACTTTTTTTAATAGTCCAATGAACTGACTTCAGGTGGGGTGACAGAGGAAGCAACAGAGCTACAATAATGAATACTGTCGCCATTCTAGCTAGAAACCCATCAATGGTTTCTACATTGAGGTTGGCATATATAAAATGTATATATTTTAATGTTTGGCTGGAGCCTTGCTTTAATTTCAGATTAATGTGTCCTTCCCTGACCTAGGAATTTTGTATTTGTGCTTATATTGGTGATGGTGGTGGAAGAGCTCAAATTTAATAAAATCCCAGACCGCTTTTAATCTTCTCTTTCTTTTGTACATGCATCCATTCTAGATATACATTCCTACCATGTAAGTAACAGAGTATTTATGTCTTGTGTTCTGAAAAGGTCCATGGACAAATAAACAGGGTTATGTACAAAGAAAATGAGGGGGGGGGGGGTAAACTTATTCTACAGCAAGGAAATATGGCCCTAAGTAAGACGAACACAGAGGCCCAATAACTCCTCTTATCCTAAAAATGTCTGATAATTTGCATATCAGTATATGTTGCCAAGTTTTATTTTTACTATGGTTAATAGTTCTCACTGCCATTGCTAAACCCCTAAATTGGCTATTATTTGGGCTATCTATAAATTACCAAAACATTCAAGCTTTTAGGTTATATGAATCACTAAGGTCTTTACACTCAGGAGGGGCTCTGTTGGAGTCTGCCTGCTCAGAGGGTAAACTGTCCACTGAGCAGGCAGATGATTGCTCTGTGTGCGCTTTCGCTTATGCTGAGAGGACACAGCCCACTCTCCTCTATGGGCTGTCGGATTAAACATTCCACTGGTCCGTTTGCACCCAACTCCCATCCGATCCGCAAGATGGATGGGGAACGGAACCCATCTGCCTGTTTATGACAGATTGGATGTCGGCAGGTGTCAATGGACACGTGTCCATTGCCGCCCACTTCTCCATGGAGGAGACTGGAGGGTCCAATCTGGTCCGCCCTTGTCAAAAGGACCCTAAACTTTATGGATAGTGTATGTACAATTCGGCTCAAATTCTGGTTCAGTTTAACAGGGTTCACTTTTAAATACATTAAAAAAATAAAAATAAAAAAAAAGCCAAGACCTGCTTGCATAATGTTTAGTTTAGTGATGTAATGGACAATTTTTCTCTGGCGCAAAGTGAAAGTCTTGTCAAAATGTTGTGGCTGTCAACTTGGTAAAATATAAAAGGCCTCAAGTGTGACTAATCCCCCTTCCCTCAACGTGTTCAAAGGGCTGCATGTTAACACCTGTACTTCTATTACAGATAGACTCTAGAAAAAGCTCAAAGTATTGCCTAGTAGACAATAAGGGTATCCAACGAAAAAAAAACACATTTGGAGCAATTGCCTGATCATTAGTACAAAGCTTTCAATAGCCTATCGTGTTCATGCTAAATTTTCCAATGGGACAAGCACAAAGATTTTGCTTTTAAGATAACAGAACAAACAATTTTCATGTGATTTGGTATAGTATTTGTATGAAACAAAATCATGGTACCAAAACCACGCATGCTTAGAAATGAAAGAATACAATATATTACGTTGCTTCTGAAGTTATATTCTGTGTTTTATGAGAATTTTCGTAACTTTAGTATCCTGTTCAGTTTTGATACGAGGCTAGCATGCAAGGGGGGAAAAAATGGACGCTCATTCTCATTGCGTGTACTAGGCATTATTTTGCATTGTAGATTTAAGAACAGCCAGTATCCCTTCACCATTGTACGCAGGACTAGTAGTTAAAACTACCTTTTTTTTTTTTTTTCTATTTATTTTTATTTTTTTAAGAATTGCAGAAAGCACTGTTTTATGTGAGGGTACCCTTCCATGTTGCCAGACCTGCCCAAGAAGCCGCTAGATGGGATACAGTCATTGCATTTACATGACTCCTGAGGCCTAGTGGTTGGCCCACCACTGACTGCACATAGTGGTGACAGGCAGCAGAAGGCCAATGACCGAATACCATAATTTCATATATAACCCTCAAATGGAATGTTTGAATTTTTACTTTGATGCCCCCGTTCACATAATACTAGACTATTTGGAATCGTGGGCAGAATCGACCAAACTGTGTCAAACATGCATTTAAAAATCACACACAGCTCCTTGTATGAAAAGGTGCTTGAATGGGCAGCCCTATATGTGGTGTGCGTGAAAATCGCACAACAAAAATAGCAAGTGGGAATGCTCGTTCCTACTATGCAATATGTAAACGGGGCCTGAAGGGAATTTTTAGGGGCTGGTCTTTTTAATGTGAAAATTAAAATAAGTTGACGTTCTTTTTGCATCTACACTGTGTCTGACTTATTTAGCTCACTATTTGTATATTACACCACACAAAACTAGTTTTGTGACATTTTAACAATTCAATTTGTTTTTTTTTTTTATAGCCCAACACTATATTTCCCATTAGTTGGTTCATTGTATGTTTTTTTTTTTTATTTTTTTTTTTTTGCATGCCCCATTTTTACATGGTCATTGTATTTTGGTAATTCCTTAAAGCAATTATGCACAAAAGCAACAGAAAAATTAACAGTAAATACGGACTACTGGATATTTGTACAAGAGAATGCAATGTCATACAGACTATATGAGAAGAATTGACATAACCTAGCTAGTCTGTTACTATTTCTTGTTTTATTTCTTTCATGTAGACTTGATTTCACTGGGTACTTGCTTTCATGTCCATGTATCATTCTTTTCAGCCATGTTTGATCATATGGAGTACAAAAGGCATTGTTTACAATCTACAATTGCACATTTTCTGATCTAGTTTTCCTTCAGTATAAGGCTACATTTGCACGGATGGCTAGTGCTGTTGCGAATGACTGTGGCAGGAATCTACTAATCCCTGCAGTAGTTTCAGCCACCTGTGAGTGGATAGCTATAGCCAAGCCCTGTACACTTTAATGACAGGTCAGTGACTGCAGCTATCTGGCTGTCCACCCAGACAGCGATTACCTGTGACGATTGCTGCTGGGCGCACAAAGTATGTCCAGCAGCGATCTCTGCAGGTAAACACTGGCTGGGTGGACAGCCACAGATAGCTGCAATTTCTGTTCTTATGCACATTGTCATTAAAGGGGTTGGGTTTGCAGACATCCATGCGTTTATGGCCCCCTGTATTTTGTCGTGCCGATTTATAAAAACCCGATTTGTATCTTTGTGTTCTCACAATAAAGCCCTAAGGCTTGCTGCTTTTAGATAAGGGTACACGCTGATTTTCTGCCATGATGGTCAATATCCCTAAAGAAGCGAGTGTAGTCTTAATAAATAAGCCTGTTGAAAATATCCCTCGACATAGATCTGGCCTTGATGAAAAGGAAACTTGCGTGGATCACGTTGAATGAAAAGGTGAGTATCTATACAAGATAAGCAACCATCCTTTGACAACATTTTGGTCTCCTTGGCTGGACTATTTGCAGGTCCCTCGAGACTAATGCCGATAACGACTGGAGGATTTCTCCCTTTCCCTTTCCCTTTCCCTTTCCCTTCCTGTTTCTATTGTTCCTCTAATCCCAACCAATCTAGGAATTATGCTCTCTACTCGTCACACCCACCATACAGGGCAATAATCCTGATGGCTACCTCAACGGGATAATAATGTCTTCGTAATGTACTATGTTCATAACCCAAAGCTAATTTTTCTTGTTTATTTCTGTTGATGCCTACATGTTCCACTGTGACTTTACAAAGATCTTCTCCTGATGATTCCATACTCTCCTCATTTGTTTTTGTATCATTTCTTTTTTTTTTTTTCAAATATTTTTTATTAAATTTTTGAAACAGGGAAAAACAAGAATTGTACGTATTTCACAATCTTGAACATTAATATCACAGAAGGAAAACATAAAGTACAGTATGAGTAGTAATAGCACATAAAGCGAACATAAAGTGAGCGGGGAACTAGATAGTCAATGTGGAAAGGTTATCCATATAAGCATAATCCCAAACAAATTATGTCAAGCGTATTCTACAAGAAAAAAAGAAAAGATAGTATGAAAAGCGAGAGAAAGAGATTGGAGAGAGGAGAGGATATAAAGAAATAAGAATAACAGTTGAGAAGAGGAGAGCGAAGAAAGCAGAGAAGATTCGGTCATTTGGAGCCACCCACAAAAAGGGTATCAATGCGGTATAATACCGTAAATACTTCTTTGAGCAATAATTAACAAATAGTAATTCGTAATCAAGAGCAACAACGTAAGACATCTTACCATTAATGGTTTGAGTCAAACCAGTCAACCCACATCTTCCACTTATTATCATGCTGTTTCCGGACTCCATTCCTGCTAGCAATCAATGACTCATATACATGGTTCTGCTTAGTTAAATCTAGTACTTCAGATAGATTAGGGGCTCTAGTAGACTTCCAGCTCTTAGCAATTAGTAGTCTAGCCGCTAATAAAACGTGTATAACAACTGTGCGACAGCTATGGGGAAAACGTTGAATGCCCAGGTTTAGGACTGCAAGTTCTGGATTCAAAGGAGTTAATATCCCTGTGATACGTGAGATGCAGTGGAACACAGTATTCCAAAAACTGGAAATATGTTTACAGAACCAAAACATATGTGAAATAGTGCCCACTTCACCACACTCCCTCCAACATAGGGGGGATGTGGATGGAGAGATCTTAGCCAAGAGAAATGGTGTCCAGTACCATCTCGAAGCTATTTTGTGTGTGAGTTCCCAGTGATTTACACATTTAGTCGCTTTATGAACAGATTGAAACGCAGTTTTCCAGTCCTGTATATCAAAACATTTATCAAAGTCTGATGCCCACTTAGCAAAAGGACCCGAGTTAGTGAATGTAAGTTTATGCTGAAACTCATAATACATAAGGGCAATGCCCTTGGAGGAGGGCGTAGGCTTGGTAAAAAATTGCCAGATTTTGTTCGGAATAGGAACAGAGGGGGTATGTAACGATTTGAGAAGGTGCGTTATTTGGATATAGTGGTAATATTCCGTATGAGGTAAGTCATATTCTAGTTTAAGTGCATCAAATGATTTAGGTAAATCTCCTTGGTAGATGTGTTCCAAGAGAGTGATACCTTGAGCTCGCCATCTCGAGAAGTCTGCATATGGGATCATGTGAGTTAGGATTTCTACAGGTATAGGAATATTGGTAACTGAGGAGGCTGTGTCAGCTAAACCGCATAAATCTCTCCAGGCCATCAGAGATGCCTGAAGAGTCGGAGGTAGACTGCGTAGGGAGAAAGGTCTCCATGAATCCAGGAGCAATAACATACGTAAGTCTTTTGTTGGGCTGAGAGATTGTTCTATGCCGCACCAGAGGGCCTCTGATAAGGGAGAGAACCAATATTTAAGCGAGGTGAGTATGGCCGCTCTATGGTAATCTTTTAGGTCTATCATACCCATCCCCCCAGCAGATCTATGTTTAATTAAGAGGGTTCTGGTGGATCTAGGGCGTTTACCTCCCCATATGTATTGTCGGAGAATACGAGTAAGTGATGCTAAGTGACTTTTTTTAAGAGGTATGGGCAGCGTACGAAACACGTACAGTATCTGAGGTAGTAGGAGCATTTTAAAAGACGCCAGCCTACCTGACCAGGAGAGTTCCGTTTTTGGCAAGCCTTTTCGCCTCTTTTTCTATCTTGGCAATAAGCGGAATATAGTTGGCATCAGCTAATGTGGATAAATCAGATGTAATTTGCAAGCCTAGATATGTGATATTGTTGGCGGCCCAAGAGTAAGGAAAATTGCTTTTTAAACTGAATTGTAGAGGGGGCGGTAGATTAAGGCCCAGGATAAGAGATTTCGTGAAATTAACTTTATAGTACGATACAGAACTGAACTCGTTAAGGATGGAATGGGCATTGGATAGGGAGGTGGACGGGGAAGACGGGAATAAAATAACGTCATCAGCAAATAAGCTGATAGTATGGGACCTGCCAGAGAATTCGAATCCTAAGATGCCAGGATGTGTTCTAATTTTTTCAGCAAGGGGCTCTATTAGTAAGTTAAAAATGGAGGGGGATAGGGGACAGCCCTGCCTAGTACCATTTGTGATAGAAAATGGGGAAGATAACATGTTGGAGGAGTATACCTGGGCACAAGGGGAAGAGTACAAGGCCAAGATGGCTGATAGTATGGGACCCGAAAACCCAAACCTACCCAAAGTCTGAGTCGTATATCCCCAGTGGACCCTGTCGAACGCCTTCTCCGCATCCAAAGATAACAGCAGAGAAGGCGTCCGACAGGATCCAGCATGATAGACCACATCCACCACTCTTCTGGTGGCATCAGAGGCTTGTCTGCCTTTTGTAAAACCAGTTTGTTCCGGTCCAATCAAGGATGGTAAAATAGGAAGGAGCCTGTGAGACAAGATTTTGGCATATAACTTTACATCAGTATTTAGTAACGATATTGGTCTGAAGTTAGCCGGGGTAGTAGGCTCCTTCCCAGGCTTCGGTATAGTAACAATGAATGCATTTAGCATTTCAGGGGGGAATGAGGCAGAGGACACAGCAGTCGAGAAGACCGTTTCTAGAGCTGGGGACAGAACTTCCAAGAAATTTCTGTAGTAACAATTCGGGAGGCCATCAGGTCCTGGAGATTTTCCCTGTGGAAGAGTTTTAATAGCTTTTCGGATCTCAGGTTCCGTGATCGGTGAATTGAGAGAGTCTAATTGTTCCTGTGATAGGGTAGGAAGGGACAGGTCAGCTAAAAAATTTTCAATGTCAGTCGCAGTAGGTTGTGGTGTGGTTGGGTCGTCTCTCAGGTTGTACAGTGCAGAATAATATTCCGCAAAGGAATTGGCTATGTCTAGAGGGTTGTAGATCTTACTCTTATCAGAAGTGCGGAGTAGGAATGGGATATTAGTTTTATGTTTACTGCTTATCAGTCTCTGAGCTAGTAGTTTACCAGCTCGGTTACCAGACGCGTAGTGTGATACTTTTAGTGAGTGAACATGTTTATCGTATTGCTCTAGTAGGAGGAGCCTGAGATCCGAGCGCAATTTGGTTAGACGATGTGATATGGTGGGGTTAGATTTGCTTGGGGATTTGTTTTGGCTTTCTAATTGTTTAATCTCAGTAAGGATGGTGTCAAGCCTTTGTGTCCTCTGCCTCCTCACCCGTGAACCAAGCTGAATAAGAATACCCCTAATAAAGGCCTTATGGGCACACCAAACAGTAAACGGGTTAGTTACAGAAGAAGCGTTAAAAGAGAAATATTCTTTCAGTTTTCCAGAAATATAAGTAACATGCTGCGGTTGTTGAAGAATATGAGGATTAGCACGCCAGACACTAGTAGGTGTCCGACCGCGCCCCCCATCCACCGTAATGGACACGGGGGCATGGTCAGACCATGTAATATCGTGGATAGTTGAAGATGAAATATTTTGAAGTAAAAATTTGTCAGTTAAGAATAAGTCAATACGTGAATATGAGTTGTGTCTGGAGGAATGGAAGGAGTAGTCTCGTTCAGTGGAATGTTGACACCTCCAGACATCATATAGGGCTTCAGCATGTAGTAAAGGTTGCAGATTAGGTAAAGGGCGCTGCGCTTTAGAAGTTGTGTCCACCTCGTAATTAGGCGTAATATTGAAGTCTCCGCAAATTAACAGTTCGCCTCGTTTTATTGGTTCTACTTTACGCAAAAGCTTTTTTAGAAAGCGTATCTGGTGGGTGTTGGGTGCATAAAGATTAATCAAGGTGATAAGTTTATTGTCTAAACTGCCAACCAGCACAATGTATCGTCCTTCAGGGTCAATGAGGGAGTCTTGGAGAGTGAACGCAAGGGAATCCTTTACAGCAACAAGGACTCCTCTTTTTGTAGCAGGAGCGGAAGCTCGGAAAATATGTGGAAATCTGGGGTGTTTGAAGACAGGTTCGTTAGAAGATAACCAGTGTGTTTCTTGAACACATAGGATCTCCGAGCCCAACTGTAGGGCTTCTTTCCACAGTGAGGCTCGTTTGGCGGGGTGATTTAGTCCCCGAACATTGAAGGAGGTTACCTTGAATTATAGATCGTAGGGAAAGAAAGCTGTGATGTAAGGTACCTTAATAACTGGATAAGCCTCTTGGAAATCCGGTGAAGAGGTCCACTGTTGAAGATGTCGGAAGAGTCGTCTTCTCGCGGGATGCAGCAGCTCCATGACCGAGGTTGTAGAGAAAATAAAAAAAAATAGATATATAAAGAAAAAAGAAAAGTCAAATAAGGGTAAAGCATCAACATGTGAGGAGGTAAAAAGTTGGATTCTCGCAGGAATCCGATGGCAGACATACTGCACATATTGCAAACTGGGGAGAAAACGGGCTGAGAGTTCCAGAGCATCTGAGATCTTGTTGTGTTAAGTATTATCCAACCGGGGTGTACTCTTATCCGACCTCTTACTGTGTCGCTTGCGGGATACGACTTGCCAATCATTGCTTACTGTCGGAGGGGAGCTAGGAGCTCGGTCGCTTGGGTCTTGGGCTGGTAAAATGTCCCATAATCGGAGCATATTCAAGCCTTCATCCAAGTCAGAGATTACGGATGTCTTACCGTCCCGGGTGACAATAAGTTTGGTCGGGTATCCCCACCTATAGAGGATGTTGTGATTCCTCAATGCTTTGGTGATTGACAGGAGGGACCTACGCTTTTGCATAGTGTATTGTGAGAGGTCTGCATACAGTTGTAGGTTTGAGTATGGTTCCGGTGGATCAGAGTTCTTACGGTAGGCGGCCATCAAGTTTTCTTTCACATGGTAAAAGTGCACCCTCATTAACACGTCCCGAGGTGTGTTGTCAGAGAGGTGTGACGGCCTGGGGAGACGGTGTATACGGTCGATGACCAATTCAGTGGATGGGAGCGAGGGTAGATATGCCACAAGTAGGTCTTTAGCGTATTGATGCAGTTGCGCGGGTGGTACGCTCTCAGGGACCCCGCGTAGCTTTATATTGTTGCGGCGGGACCTGTCCTCGAGGTCCGCCATTTTGGCCTTAAGCCAGGCTACTTCATCCGCCTGATCATTGTGGGAGTCTACAAGTGTGTTATATGAAGTGGCATATTCCCCCATTTTTTTTTCAACATGGTCGACTCTACCACCCAATGCAGTCACTTCTGATTTAAAGTTTCGCATGCATTCCATCATATCAGAGTGTAATGAGCTCCGCAGGGAGACTAGCATGTCTTTAAGAGTAGTGTCAGATATGGGTTGGTTCAGCGTAGGGAAAGAGTTAATGGTATCAGCCAAGTCTCTAGTGTCGTCCATGGAGCTTATGTGTGCACTAACCTCGTTCCCCGATGGGTCTGTCGCCAGGCGAGGCCGTGATTTGACCGGGCTACAGGACAGCGGCGTCGATGCATCCGGAGACCGTCGTTGGGGCCCTCTGTCTGAGCCTGGGCTCGGTGATGCCGAAGAGGACGGAGAGAGAGGCCCGGCAGGCGGGGGAGAAGAGCCGCCTCCGGCGCCATCTTGGGCCTCGTGGCCTTTAGGAGTGAAAAAGTCCCGAAGTTTCCTCGGTTGGGAAGGGTTGCTCCGTTTGCGGGTCATCTCCGGAGGGTGAGTATACACTCGGGAGGCAGTTGGGGTATCCGTAGTGATGATCCGCCGCCTCCGTTTGCTTTAGATCTCGGTGCTGGAGCGGAGCTCTCTCACTGCGCGTCCATACCGCTGCGCGCTAGCCACGCCCCCCCCCCCCCCCCGTTTTTGTATCATTTCTTGTTGTTCAGAGCATGCAAGGATTCTTTGCTGCTCTGCACTTTTAAAAATACCAATGACCATTATTGAAACTACCGTATATACTCGAGTATAGGCCGACCCGAATATAAGCCGAGGTCCCCAATTTACCCCCAAAAAACTGGAAAAAATTATTGACTCGTGTATAAGCCGAGGGTGAGACATGCCTGTCCATCCCTGTGTGTCGTCCATCCCTGTGTGTGTCCATGCATCCGTGTGTGTGTGTGTGTGTGTGTCCATGCATCCGTGTGTGTGTGTGTGTGTGTCCATGCATCCGTGTGTGTGTGTGTCCATCCATCCCTGTGTGTGTGCATGCATCCGTGTGTGTGTGTGTGTCCATGCATCCGTGTGTGTCCATCCATCCCTGTGTGTGCATGCATCCGTGTGTGTGTGTGTGTGTGTGTGTGTGTGTGTGTGTGTCCGTGCAGCCTACCTGTGTCCGTCCGGCCTGCGTCCCGTCCCGGCCTGCGTCCCGTCCCGGCCTGCGTCCCGGCCCGTCCCGCAGCTCTTCGTCGGTGGCCATTCTAGGATTCAAAAGCCGCGCCTCCGTCGGTGATAGGCGGAACACTCAATTTCCCACTGACTGCTGGGAAATTGAGTGTTCCGCCTATCGGATGTCCGTGATAGGCGGAACACTCAATTTCCCAGCAGTCAGTGGTCCGCCTATCATGGACGTCCGCTCATCCTCATACTACGGACGAGGATGAGAGGACGTCCGTGATAGGCGGAACACAGACTGCTGGGAAATTCAGTGTTCCGCCTATCACAGGCGAAGGCGGAGACGGAGGCGCGGCCTTTGAATCCTAGAATGGCCGCTGTCTGTCTGCTCGACACGCTGATCGGGCAGACAGACAGCGATGACTCGAGTATAAGCCGAGGGGGGCACTTTCAGCCTCAAAAAAGAGGCTGAAAATCTCGGCTTATACTCGAGTATATACGGTAAGTGCACATCATGCAAGGACTTTTTCTCTTCCTGGTTAGCACTGCAGTGAAGTCTGGGCATACAGTTGATTAGAGGAAAGGCACACACCCCCTCTCTTCATAGGTAGACTTTCAGAGCTGTTCTTTGAGTAGTTGCTGCCAATCTATTTACTGTATAGCATCCTCCCCAACAGAAAACTCAGGCTGCTTTTATCATATGTGACAACTTGTCAGAAGCTATCAGGCTGTTAAAAGAACAGAGCAGGAGACTGCTACGGAACATAGTTCATTGAAGAGAGATAACAAAACACTGCAGATATACAGTTAGGTCCATGTATATATTTGGACACTGGCACAATTTTCATACTTTTGGCTCTGTATGCAACCAGAATAAAATTTAAAACAAAGCAATCCAAATGAATCTGAAGTGCAGACCTTGAGCTTTAATTCAAGGGGTTGAACATAAATATCAAGTACAAATTTTTAGGGACTGCAACTTTTTTTATATATAATAACACAGTCCCCCTGTCCCCCCATTTTCAGGGGCTCAACTGTAATTAGACTATTATATTCATAAAAAACCTGTTCATTTTTAATATTTTGAGAATCCTTTGCTGGGAATGACTGCCTGAAATCTGGAACCCATGGATATTACCAAAGACTGGGTTTCCTCCTTTCTGATGCTTTGCTGGCATCTAACTGCAGCTGTCTTCAGTACTTTGTGGGTCTTTCTGCCTTTAGTTTGGCCTTCAAGTAAAATGCATGAAGCGCTGTCCAATCAACTTTGCTGCATTTGGCTGAATCTGGGCTGACATGTCTCTGAGCACTGCAGAATTAATCAATCTACTTCTGTCTTCTGTCACAACATCCATAAACACCTATGACCCAGTGACACTGGAAGCCATGCATGTCCATGCCATCACACTGCCTCCACCATGCTTTATAGATGTTGTGTGTACTTTGGATCATGAGCTGTTCCAAGCCTTCTCCACACTTTTTTCTTATTTTGGTACAGATAAAGCTTAGTTTCATCTCCTCCAAAGAATGCTTTTCCAGAACTGGTCTGGCTTAGATGTTTTGTGGCAAAGTCCAATCTGGCTTTTCTATTCAGGCTTATGAATGGTTTGCACCTTGTGGTGAACCCTCTGTATTTGCTCTTGTGAAGTCTTCTCTTCATTGTAGACTTTGACAATGATACGCTGACCTCCTGGAGAGTGTCCTCCACGTGTCTGGATGTGGTGAATGGGTTTTTCTTTACCATAGAGGATCCTGCGATCATCCACCGCACTGATGTCTTCCGTGGACGTCTTGGCCTTTTTATGTTGCTGAGCTCACCGGTGCATTCTTCTTTTCTCCAGAATGCACCAAACTATTGATTTGGTCACTCCTAATGTTGCTGCTATATCTGAGGGATTTGTTTTGCCTTACAGTGGCCTGTTTCACTTTCATGGACAGCTCCTTTGAACGCATGATGTAGGTTCACCGCAATAGATTCCAAATGCAAATACCACACACAGAATTAACTCCAGACCTTTTTACCTGCTTAACTGATGAAATAATGGAGTAGCCCACACCTGACCATGAAAGCACTTTCGATTCAATTGTTCAATTACATTTGGTCCCTTGAAAAAGGAGGGGGGGGGCGTGCAAAATTGAGCTTGTATGGACCTAGCTGTATGTGCCCAGCTCAAAATTCATAAATCCATTTGCATCCACTTTAAGATAAGATTGTCATGCTTGTCTGGATTTTATTTTTAAAGTCCTTTTTTTTTTTTTTTTTTTTTTTTTAAACTGCTAGTATGTTAGTAAACAGCAATTTTAGACTGTTGATGAGAAACAAAATGTTATGGAGCAAATAGATTGCAAGCTGTTACTGTCTCGGATAGATACTGATATGGGACATTCTAGCGCCCTTCCTAAAATGCAAGTTCTGAATATGAGGGTTAAATTGCTAATAAAACATTATCAGTCCTGAGGTACAATAAGAAATATTGCAGTCCTCCATCTCTGCAGATGTACAAAGTGAGACCCACGGCAGTAAAGCTTAGGTGATTGACTTGCAAAGTTACATAATGAGATTTCCTGTTTTTGTATTTGGTATTTTCAGCATACCCCAGCAAACAGTAAATTTGGTAAATATAAAATAACTTTATTGTAATCACTTCTGTAGCAGCAGTTATGTGAAGTTTTGTTTTATTGCACAGAACTAGTAAGACCTTCTGTTGAAGGTCCAAACATGTTTTGTCACTTTTTACCGCATATCTGTATGATGAGGACTCAGCGATTTGCATCTGAGTTCTGTCAGACTTCAGTTTGAGAAACCACACAGCAATTTTATACTTATTTTATGAAAGCAAATGTATTGTCTCATCAGTGTGCTTCTAACCTCCTGTGTTGTGAACTGATGTCTGTGTTATCGGCAATCTTTTGTGCCCTACAAAAAGGAGGTGTTTTGTAGGACAAATCAGGAGAGCAGTCAGTTACATAGTAAGGTTGAATAAAGACACCAGTCCATCCAGTTCAACCTGAGTGAATGTGGGTGCGTGTCTACAATTGTCCCTATCCCTATACATTGTGTCTCATTAAGATGCTCATCTGTTATTTTTATTTAAGGTACCCATATGGTGCCGTCTATTTACGCAGCGCTCCACACATATATCGCACACTCGCATCGGTCCCTACCCTCAAGAAGCCCACAATCCAAAGTCCCCAACTCAGTCATATGCTAGGGCCAATTGACATACCAGCATATCTTTTGGAGTGTGGGAGGAAACCGGAGTACCCAGAGGAAACCCACGCAGGCACAGGGAGAACATGCAAACTCCAGGCAGGTAGTGTTGATGTTGGTAGTTGACAATGGTGCTTCGACATGGGTACAGTGAGCGAGTGTCAATATCCAGTTTAATAAGGAAATGCAAAGAGAAGAATAAAATTCCTATGAGTCTCTTTGCCCAGTCAGTTCTTACCATGCCCTATTCCCACTGTGTGCCCAGTCCTTTTGTGTGGCCCATGTAAGTCCCTCAGTTTACACAGGACTTGTGACCATCTCCTCCACTTGCCATATACTAAGTCAAGAGTGGAAAGGGAGAGGTTCACATTCCCCATTCCTGAAATTACCTGGTGTTTTCAAGGGCTCCGACATGTGAGTGAAATTAAGGTAAGTATTAGTGTGGTGGGGGCACATGACATATCTTATCTGTTAAAGGAGGTAATTAAAAAAATCTCCCCATTCATTCTGCAGCATTGGTGTGAAACTGCAACTGTCAATGTCAACTCTAAGACTGAGTGGTCACACAGCCTCTGAGCTCCTGGGCCTTCATGCATCAGAGACCAGTGACTACCATTATTGCTCTGCTATTCGAGCACTCGCTGGTGTGTCTGGCTGGAGAGAGGGTGGGCATAGCTGGCTCTGACTCAGCCATGTGTTTTTTTTAAAGGTGGAGCCAGCTGTCAATCAGGCAGCCGGTTGGATCCTGACAATTTTCGGAATGCTTTGTGAGCCTGGGGCAACTGTGCCCCATCAGCTGATAGTGGCCAGTAGGTCACTACCAACTAACTCCAGGTCACAAAAGAAAAGTATATTTACTCCTGTGACCGTCGAGAAAAAATTGTTCTCCTTTCTCTTATATTCACCAACCTACACAGCTCCTCTTAGCCATTGGGTTGTTATGCCCATTACTAGGAGAATACTAGGCATTAGTTGTAATGCAACACTCAGAACTCTTTAGTTACGCCCAGGGGGTGGTCCCTTGGGCAACAACCCTCCAGCCTGCCATGCAGTCATCAGTTTGTTTGTTTGTTTGTTTTTTGCCTAGAGAAGGACCTGGGAACCCTGCGGGTGCATCGGTCCGTGCCTTTTTTTTTTTTTTTTCTCTACAGAAGCATGACTTTTTGAGCAAGATGATTGATCCTGTGACAGGCTGGATACTCTTATCCTTGTAGTCTCCCCAGTCTGGCCATCGAGCGTGTGCAGGCCACAGCTAAGCGCTAGGCAGGCCACTACAAAAGCTCAGCTGCAGAGGTGGTCGGTGAGCTTTTATGCTCCCGGGCATACAAATGACCAGGCTACTGATGTCTGCATCACAGTATTCCGGGGCCAACAGCCACCCTGTGCTGATCAGGGAGTGGGTCTGTGATGGAATGTCTCCCAGCTCTTCAGGACTGGTAAGTACAGCTCTCCCTGCCTAGGCGGGGCTGAGCAGCTGGGAATTCCCTGGAAGGTCGATTTGGGGGTCCAGATGGGGTAGGGTCAGCATGGCTTCATAAACTGGTGTTTCTTCCCTCGAAATCAAGGCAATTGCAACCGGGTCGCCTGCGGATTACGAAGTGCCCATGGACACCCTGACAGCGCTCCTCAATTCGTTGGCAAGATGGAGGCGGCACGTGGGAAAAAGGGTGCAAAAAAGCGGCTCCTGCCCCCCGTCCCCTGGGGAGATCTCTGACCAAGACCGTTCGGACAGTGAGTCCCCGTCCGGGTCTGTGCACGACAAAGCGCTTGTTGGAGCACTTATTACAGCTGTGCGTGATACCCTTAAGATTCAGGAGCCAGCAGATCCCTCTGCTGATGTAGCAGCCCCCTCTGGGTCCCGCAAGCCAGCACATTCACCTAAGGTGTTCCTGTATCTGACTGTTCGTTTACAAGGAATGGGGTTGCCCGCAACGGACCTTTTCGGTCCCCAAATGCATGGCGGTGCGTTACCCTTTTGAGGAAAGCCTTCTCAAGAAATGGTCGGCTCCTCCAGTCGTGGACCCCCCCAGTATCCAGGTTAAATAAAGTAACCACAATCCTGGTAGAGGGGACTCCTGCATTAAGGATCCCATAGACAGGAAGGCCGAGACAGTGGCTCGTTCCTTGTTTATAGTTGTGGGGTCAGCCATGCGACCAGTACTGGCATCTGCACTTGTGTCGCAGACAGTGAGTGGGCAAAACTGTTGCGCCATGAATTGGAAGAGTAACAGGCTTCTCCTGTCTGCATGGAACTAGCAGCCCAACTAGTGCAAGGCCTTAAGTATGTTTGTGACGCGGCCCTGGATACTCTTCCTCTGTTATCCAGGGCTTCAGTATTAGCAGTTGTGCTGAGGCGCCAGATTTGGTTAAAATGCTGGTCTGCAGACCAGTCATCCAAAAAAGCCCTGAGTGATCTTCCCTTCCTTGACAACCAGCTCTTTGGAGCCTCTTTGGATGACATTATTAAAAATGCCACTGGGGGGTAAGAGTACCCTACTCCCACAGGCCAGGAAGGCTAAGGAGCCACACTGTAGGCAAGGGCCCTCTTTTTCCGCTGATAAACGGATTTTTCGTCTGCCCGGCGCTTCGGCTAAACGCCCCCAGCCCGACAGGACGAGCATGGAAGGACAAAAAAACCTCCCTGAAACCGCAAGCCTGCGAACAAAAGTGCTACCGCATGAAGGTTTGCCCTCCACCCATGTCTCGGGTGGGGGGTTGCCTTCGGGAGTTTGCAGCCCGGTGGTCCTTTCAGCTATCCGACCAAAGGACATCCAGGATGTGTACCTGCACATACCCATATGCCTTCAGCATCAAAAGTTCTGTGATTTGCAGTCAGAAGCCCAAGAACTTGTGGTTCTCCCTTTTGGTCTGGCATCAGCCCCCCCCGAGTCTTTACCAAGGTATTGGCTCCAGTTTTGGCGTTGCTGTGGCAGCGTGGGATATCTAGACTATCTCTCGATCACCATGCAGACCCTGCAAGAATTTGGGTGGCTATTGAGCCTAAAGAAGTCTGTGATTGTACCGACCCAGCGTCTGGAGTACTTGGGCTTGCTGCTGGACTCCAGGGAAGCGAGAGTATTGTTTTTTCTTCCTTCAGATAAACTGCAGCCTCTGAGATCTGCGTTAAAACTGCAGATGAATCGCTCCGCTTTTGCATGCGAGTCCTGGGGCTCATGGTAGCCTCCTTCGTGGCAATACCATAGGTCCAGTTTCACAACAGAGTCCTGCAGAAGGAGATTTTGACAAAATGGGACAAATCTCCATTGTCCCTGGATCGACAGATCCAGGTAAGCCAGTCAGTTAGACTCACTGATCTGGTGGTTGAGATCCCCCGTGGTTCAGTCCGGAAAATCGTTCCTTCCTCTGAAATGGATGGTGATCACAATGGATGCCAGCCTATCCTGCTGGGGTGGAGTGATGGGGGTTCAGTCGGCTCAGGGCCTCTTGTTGACGGAAGAATCCGAGTTGCCGATCAATCTGCTTGAATTGAGAGCGATCAGGCTGTGCCTCTACACATGGTCGATGAGACTTCAAGGGCGTCCGATCAGGATACAGTCAGACAACACCACGCTGTGGCGTACGTCAATCGCCAAGGTAGAACAAGAAGCTCAGCCGCTGCACGGGAAGTCGCTCACATACTTCGGTGGGCAGAACGACACATACTGGCCCTGTTGGCCATTTACATCCCAGGAGAACTGGCAGGTGGACTATCTGAGTCGACAGATGCTGGACCCAGGAGACTGGGCATTGCATCCTGAGATATTTAGGTTGCTGTGCCTGAAGTGGGGCACACCAGACTTGGATCTACTGGCCTCCAGTCTCAATCGGAAGGTGCCAGGGTTCGTGTCCAGGACAAGGGATCTGTGGGCTGACTCGTCAGACGCGCTGGTGGCTCTGTGGGATCAGTACCAGCTAATCTATGCCTTTCCTCCACTGAAACTGTTGCCACAAATGCTTCGCAGAGTGGAAGCCGAGGGGATCCCAGTGATACTCGTTGCCCCAGATTGGCCTCAGCGTTCTTGGTACGCAGACCTGGTGCGTCTGGTGGCAGATGCTCCCTGGTGACTGCCGTTGGAAGAGGACCTTCTGTCTCGGTCCGATTCTCCATCCTGCTTTACCATCGCTGGCTTTAATGGCATGGCTACTGAGAGCCAGGTGTTGAGGAACTGGGGTCTGTCGGACTTGGTGATTCCAACTATGTTGAGAGCACGGAAATCTTCTTCTCGGAAGATATACCATCGTACCTGGAAGGCTTGCATCTCCTTGTGTGAGGGCAAAGGATGGCATCCGTGCTGCTTTTCCATATCCAGGATCCTGCTGTTTCTTCAGCAAGGGTAGACGAGAAATTGGCGTTTAAACAACATTAAGGAGCAAATTTCAGCCTTGGCTGTCTTCAGCGACCCCTGGCGTCTCACTCATTAGTGAGTACCTTTTTGTTCAGGGGGTGCGACATGTAGTCCCCTCCAGTGCATCCACCATTACCCCCGTGGGATTTGAACCTGGTGTTATAAGCGCTTCAAAAACCGCAGTTTGAAAATATCAGGGAGGTTCCCCTGTTGACTTTCCCAGAAGGTGGGCTTTCTAGTGGCCATCACATCGGCCAGGAGGGTTTCGGAACTGGTGGCTTTGTCCTGCAAGTCGCCTTATCTGGTTATCCACAAGGATAAGGTGGTGTTGCGTCCAACAGTCTTTTCTGCCAAAAACGGTCTTGGCTTTTCATATCCATGAGGACATTGTTACCATCTCTGTGTCCTAAGCCGAAACACCCTAAGGAGGTGGCCCTTCATGCTCTGGACGTGGTTCATGCTCTTACGGCGTATTTGTCCTCCACTGCTCCCTTTCGGAAGTCGGACTCATTGTTTCGGTGGCTGGTCCAAAGAAAGGCATGGCGGTCTTGTCGGCCACTATTTCCAGGTGGATCAGACAGATTGTAGTGCAAGCCTATGCCTTCAAGGGGCAGGTGCCCCCCTTTCTGGTCACTGCCCACTTCACAAGGGCAATCGGATAGTCTTGGGCCTTCCGACACCAAGGGTCTGTTGTGCAGTTGTGTAAAGCAGCGACCTGGTCGTCTGTCCACACGTTTACCAAGTTCTACAAGGTAGACGTCAGGCATCAGCCAATGCACAGTTTTGGCAGAAAAGTTTTGCCGGTAGCCGTATCGTTGCAATTGAAAATGCAATACATTTTCTTTCCCTGGTTTTTCGATAAAAACACAGTACCGTTAAGTTAATGCGCTGTTGCATTATATACCGCAGTGTTTGGTACGGTTCTGGGTAGTCACTCCTGTTGAGGGTACCCTGGTTATGTGGTAGATTTCTCCATGCACTGTTTTTTTTTTTTTTTTTTTTTTTTTTTTTGTGGGTGTCACTAGTTCCCACTTGCCATGGTGGATGAAGTTTCTATGCTGTTTTCCCACCCCTCATTTGGCACTTCAATGGGGATGTCTCAATGGCTAAGAGGAGCTGTGTCGGTCGGTGAATATAAGAGAAAATAGGATTTTACAGTGAGTACAAAAAAATCCTTTCTCTGTAATTCACCGACCGACACAGCACCCGCCCCTCCTTTTTTTCTCTGTTATACTGCTTGACGTACTGATGACTGCATGGCAGGCTGGAGGGTTGTTTCCCAAGGGACCGCCCCCTGGACAGAACTAAAGAGTTCTGAGTGTTGTATTACAACTAATGCCTAGTATTCTCCTAGTAATGGGCATAACCACACAATGGCTAAGAGAGGAGCTATGTCAGTCGGTGAATTACAGAGAAAATAATTTTACAGTGAGTACAAAAAATCCTTTTACAAAAAAGTGTCAGGTTTAATTTTAAATGAGGGCCTGTATTTGAAATCAAGAGTGGAAGACATTTTGATTGTGTGGGGTTCACTAGTTTGATATAATGCAGCTCCGGTCTCAGATTGTTAGGCTGTCATAACATCTTATACTTTGCTGTGATATAAATTATTAGCTTGGAATTTACTTGCTGGATTAAACATTCCTCAAACTATGTATTTTCTGTTTTTGTTTTTCAGTTACGAGAAACGACTATACTGAAACTGGGAGACGTAGCCATCGCCAGTCTACTCCCAACGTTCCCTCTCTGGTCCCAACCAAACCCACATGATACATTGAAGAGACCCTCCTCCATTGTCCCAACCTCTTCACCTCTTCGCCTTTTCCCTTTCCCTGAATTATGCAGGAAATCCAACTCGGCAATGTTTACGGACTCGCTGCATGGGGTGATATTTGCACTAAGGACACCATTCTGTAGGGTGTGTAAGAAAGACTTGAAAGAATGAAAGACCAAGCTGCTGCCATGCTGAAATACCAACTGACCATTGTGCTGAATTGGCAGTACTTAAAATTTACGTTTGTTACATTTGCATCTGTGTGCAATTACAGTATGTACATTGATAATTCTCTGGGTGCCTACTTGGAGTGGATACACACGCATTGCTGTTGGCTCAATACAAGAAACGACGATCATGTTAATTCAATGTGTCATACTCAGAATTCTTAGATTATGTTTGTGATTGAAACACTGACGATCTGCAGATTTTGCTTTCTTCCATATAGTGTTCAGGAAATGGGATTGTGATGACAGCAGTGGGCCCGTTTTTTCAATGAAGGTAGCTCAGATGACTGACTAAACTGTGGGTTGTACTTGTGATAGTAATATTGTCAGGCAGCCCAGTTTGGGTTGCATTAGCTATTTCTTTACTTTTGTCATAAGCTTGGCTTAACTTGGCAGTTTGACTGTATATGCATATTTGTCAATTCTAATATATTGGTATTCAGCCCTGTGGAAGAGGGATATATCGGAGGTTAAAAATCTAGTATGGTCTGCAGTCCTAGATCTTGTCAGCTGGCCCGTCTTGTGACCGAAGTCTCAATCATTTAGCACTATATACCATAAAATGGCACCGGTTTTCATGTGGCTAAATGGTCTATAAACAGCTGGGACATGGCAGAAGATGAGGAAGCAAGTGCTTTTCTGCTCATTTTATAGTCCTGGCAGTGAACTAAAAGAAGGCAAGGTGGAATTCCAGGCAAACTGTTTTTATCAAAAAAATGAATACTCCCATTTGGATATTTTTTCCTTCTATTCCTCACTGCTGACTGGCATCAGAACGTGAGTGACTATTCATGAATTGGTCATGGATGTGTTTAAAAGTTGATGGAAGGTTCTAACCATTCTACACTTTAAAACAAAATCTACAGTCTTGCTGGAGTTGTACTTTAATGTGATTTTTTTTTTTTTTTTTTACCACACTTTTACTGTTACAGGGAAAGCTAGATCAAAAATAAACTACTGCATGAGTATTGTATCGGAAACCATAAAATTTTCTTACAATTCTGTTCATAATTTTAAAGCAGAGTTTCACCCAAAAGTGCCCCCCCCCCCCCCCCTCAGGTGCTGCGTTTGGCACCTTGGGGGGCAGGACACCTGTCTTTCACAGGTATCCTGTTCCCACTTCTGGCAGCCTCAGCCGTGGGTATTGATTTCACCACTCGGGTTCCCTCCTCCTCCCCCAGCCACCGGGCCAGTAGGAGAGAGGAGCGGAGCCTCGCACATGCACAGTAGTTCCCAGCGTAAAGCCGCAAGGCTTCACTGCCAGGTTTGCCTTATTCTGCATTCACCCGACAGTTGAGGTGATGACATCACTGGACTCCAGGACAGCTAAGTGTCCGATTTGTTAAAAGTCAGCTGCAGTATGTGCAGCTTCTGGCTTTTAATTTTTGCAGCGGTGGGCAGACCTCTGCTTTTGAGCCAAGTCAGATTTTGTACCGATAACAACCCTTCTCATCTTTCATGTTGTATTAGTTGCCCAGTGTGTCTGAGCAGGCCAATGGGCACCAACAGGGCCACATTTACCATTAGGCACTTCTACCATAAGAGGTGTCCTTTCCCTGTACAGTTACTGGCAACACATTTCACTTACCCTTTCAACATCACTAAAAATACTTTCTTCTGATATAAGGTTATTTTACATTTTTACTCAGACCTCTTGTGCAAGTCTGTGTGAAGAAATGACGAGAGGCATGATTGTTGCTCAACAATGCCAACATAAAGCACTGGAGTGAGAATGCTGTGTTCTCGTTTCTATTGGAGGCATCATTACTTTTAGGCATGTTTAAGTGCAATCTACTCAATCCAATATCTGAGGCAAAGAGCTATTAAAAAGGGGGGAGGGGTGAATTTAAGTGTGCTTTAAAGCCCAACTCCAGACCAAAACTTCTGTTCTTTAAAACTTTTGTATAGACTTTGCAAGCTTTAACTTTTTTTTATTGTGATCTGTAACCCTCTTGGGGAAATACTAACCCTTCACCATTTAACTTAAGATCACAAATCTCAGGAAAAAAAAAATGTATCCGAAACTCAAATTAAAATTTGGCTTGTGTCGCACTTCAAGACATTGATGCATAAGGAAAAAACAAACCAGTGTTGGCCATCTGCAAAATATTCCAACCTGTGATATCCTCTGATATATCTATGCGGGTTACTTTCATGGTAATCACTAGTTGTACTCCTGATATGTTGAGTCTGCTAAATATTTCTGTAGCGATTACTTTACTAACCACCTCTTCATGAAAAATTTTATAAAAGCTGATCATAAAACATGGTTTTGATACTGCATTTCTAGTTTTTCCTGGCAGTCTACACAATATATTGGAACTTTAGAAGAACATTTATGGGGAAAGTACTGCATACAGTCTTTGGTGTTTTTTAATAATCTTCTGCTTGCAACGGTACCAACCTGCTGGATTGTTAACTCTTCCATTTTCCTTACCCTAACCAAAACCGAATTTAAACAGAAAAAGCAATAAATGCAGATTTGAAGCTGTCTGTGTTCTGTATAATGTGATTTATATGTTGATTAACATTGAAGCTTTATTTGTGTAGCATTCAATTTACATTTACATGATTTAGCTTGTAGGGTTATGCTGCATTCATTACTGGCCATAAACTGATGCTAGCTTTGACAATTGCAGGTGCCATATACCATTAGAGCTTTTGTAGCGCGCTGGTTGTGGCACTAAATGCATAAAGCAGTCTGTTTAGAAGTGTTACATTGCTATTTTATACACTGTGCTATATACCAACCAGGGGTAATGCTTATGTATGTATCCCCCATCCCAATAAAAAGTACACAAACATTTCATACAGTGCTAATTGTACATTTTAGTGATTTTTTTTTTTTTTTTTTTTTTTTTTTTTTTTTCCAGTATGTTTGAAAATTATGTTGCATTTACCCTAAACACAAGGTTTGGAATTCTAGCTAAACAATTTATCTGATTTATTTCATGGTAACGTGTGTTTTTGAGGAAGGTTGTTTTAAGAACCAAATGATTTTTTTCTTATTTCGATAACTGGAAGAACTTGCATGCTTTTTGTTACTGGCTTGATCATAAAATTTAAAAAATGGTCAGATGTTACCTGCTGGTTTGCACTAAATATCCTTTTATTACATTTCTCTTGTATTGTACAGACACTACACCCCCAGCGGTTTTGCAGAACCGTTGCATTTTTTAATAGACCCTCATTGAATAGACTTAATTCTCTTGATAAACTCGTACCTTTTTAATAAAAGGCTAACATCACTTTGGTTTAAAAAAAATAAATAAAGTATATAACCTAATTGCTAAACAAGCCTTCCTTTTAATTTATTGGTAATACAATTTGAATTTACCCTTTCTAATACAATCTGCAGCCAGCTATAATTTGAAAAAAAAATCAAACCTAGATTCCATTCATGGTGACATTCTGGTTTTCAGAATCGGAGATGTAATTTGTTCTTGCGATTTTTGTCTCCCTGACTCTTCCAGTGTTTGTTATAACACTGGGACTAATACGACACTAGGAGGAAGATCTTCCCACTCCATGGGAAGTGCTTCAAAGTTGGCCAAAATCCTTGCAATGTATGCATCTGACCAGGCTAAGAATATCTGGCCTCCTAACATTGCAGTAAGTACTGTATTAGCGTTGAGGTGTAGCGTTACAATTTAAGATGAGCTCAGGCGTGGTTGCAAGTCCTAGTGTCTGCACCCGCTAGGAAGCTGACACTTTGCAGTGCTAATCGCAGGCAGTGAGACCTTTCCCGATCTGTGCAGCCGCAGATCGGGATATGTCTCCCAGAGTGTCAGCTTCCTGGCAGGCACGGGCATGTGGACTTGCGAACATGCCTGAGCTCATCCATTACAATATAGCTGTTAACTACCCTGATTCCTGTATTGAGGAAATAAGGAGGCTGCCATTCCTGGCCTCTCCTGAGTTTTCTGGTTCCCAGTAGGTTCAAAAGTAGAATGGAGCCACTGGCTTGGAGCAACTATATGAAGATTAAGGAGTTCTGATTATCAGTGGTTTTTGAGACACTTTTGCCTGACTTTTCAGCTTGTTCCAAATCAAAGACCCAAAAAAACATTTTCAGAACATCAGCAATAGCGACCTCCATATTTCACCAGATGTGGGTATCTTTTGGGCAGCTTTCTGATTTTACTTGTGGATGAGCTGTCGATGGGGAGCCGTGTTTCATTGCAGTGTTTTTTTTTATTATTTATTTTTGTAATATTGTTTGAGGTTTTTGACGCTTCATTCAGGGGATATGTGGTGCCTTCCTGTGCACTGCTGTAAAATGCTGCATTTTACCACAGCTAACCTCAGCTTGCGGCTGTGTTGCAGTGTGAACTGGGCACATGGAAAACACTTAGCGGTGACTGGCATTTATGCAGTGGTGAAAAAGCTAGTCACTGCATTCTGCAAACAAGACTTTGGGATAGCTGGTGGTGTGTGCTTTGGCTGTTTGAACAGCTAGATAAGAGGTTTGAAGGAACTGTGTGGTTTTTTTTGTTTGTTTTTTTTTTTACATTTTATCTGTGCAGCAAGTTAAATGCAATTTTTATGTGACCATGCAGGAAAAGCAGAAAGCAATGGGACATGTGTTCCTGCACCAGGGTTCTGCTGAGTATTCATTTGAAAAGTATATTACTGATATTCAGCTTCTACATTCTACAGAAAAAAAATCTTCCTGGGGTGTAGGTTCAGTAACCGTGCATATTCTATGCCACATTCTGCTGTTTTGCTTCTTAGACTCCATGCACACTGGGCTTAAAAAAAAAAAAAAAAAAGTTCCCTTGGCAGGAAAAATTTCGCACAGAGTTGTTTTTCTACACAGTTGAGAGTTTTAGTTGTGTTTATTTTTTTTGTTTTGCCAGAAAGCTCCAATCGTAAATGCAAACCAGAAGGTTTTTTTTGTTTTTTGTTTTTTCTGCCTCTAGGATGATTAAAGGCATATTTTAAGCTCAGGGTGTAATGTGCATGGACACATAGGATAACTTTGAGCTACTTCTACAGGCAAAACGGCTCCTGTGCAAGCAGCATTTTTTTTTTTGCTCCAGCCAGTGTGCATGGAGCCTTAAGCCCCATACACACTATGCGATTTTCTGCTGATTTTTGTCTTCAGATTTACCAAAACCATGTAGTGCAAGGGCCTGCCTGATTTAATACAAATTCAAACTCCTAATCAGGCAGGCCCTTGCACTACATGGTTTTGGTAAATCTAAAGACAAAAATCTGCAGAAAATCGGTTAGTGTGGGGGGAAAAAAAAAAACTCCCTGCATTGACGATGGATCCTCTTCATAACTCTGAACAACGTGGTGAAGGTTAACTTTTATTTTTATTTTATTTTTCTTGGCTGCAGGGAGCATTTCTAGACTAAGGAATAATGAGCAGGATGTTGACTGTAATTGGATGTAAGAATTTTTACTGAACCTACATTCCATAAAAATTCTAACTATAAATTTATATCCTTTACACCAGGGATATGCAATTAGCAGACCTCCAGCTGTTGCAGAACTACAGTTCCCATGAGGCATAGCAAGACTCTGACAGCCACAAGCATGACACCCAGAGGCATGATGGGACTTGTAGTTTTGCAACAGCTGGAGGTCCATATCCCTGCTTTACACATTTTTTGGCCCTGAAGGTACTGTTGTGTTTTTTTTTTTTTTTTGTTTGTTTGTTTTTGTTTTGTTTTTCCAGTTACATTTGTAAGACCACTTGAAACCGCTTTGTAAGGGTAGCACCTTTAAATTAAATGAATAAATGTTTTCTAGAATATTGCAAAAGGGGATTCTGGATATTACCATTTTAAATCGTCTGAATTGGTTTGGAGCTATGTTTTTAAATATAAAGTTCTCAAGTGAAAACCATGTGTTTAATATGCTGCATTGCACACCAGGTGGCACTGTGATCTGTATAATGATGGCTAGGTCTTTGGTCAGCCATGACAATCAGCCTGTGGATCACTAGAAGTAAAATAAGGAAATGCTGCCCTTTTACTTGCAGGGATTACATGTTTTGGCGTTCTAGCTGGAGTTCCACAGGTTGGCTTCCATTTCCTCATGTCTGCCTTTTTTTTTATTTTTATTTTTTTTATTTTGTTTTGCATCTTTGGAACATACACAAAACTGATTATGTATTTTGCAAGTCTTTCAAATGCCATCTGTTTTTATGTTTTGGTTAAATTTACTGCAGGCAGTGTATTATGAAAATGAGAATAATCAGAATTTCACTCTTATGACTAATTGGTATATTTGCTTGAGGTTGACCAATTTTTTTTTTTTTTTTTTTTCTAACAGTTATATACTTATAAATTTGTCACGTCCATAACAAACTTGTAAAGAATGTGTAAGATTTGTGTACAGTAGAATGTGTAAAATATGAGGCTTTATTAATGTATTTTGTGGTTGTGAAGAGAACGCACATAAACCACAGCTGTTCAATATATAATATGACCATAGATTGGATGGTTTCTATTACACTCCATCATTTCTAATGTTCTTCTGTTAACCTCTCTGCTAGTAATGAAGTCTTGAGAGATCTAGATTGATGACTGAAGCATGTCATGCAATTATGCTCCATATATGGAAAATGGTACATGTATTACCCCCCCCCCCCCCCCCCAGCTTTTCTTATACATTTCAGAGTGCATTGTGTTCTTCCCAGCTCCTGTTTCAACTGGTCAGTCTGGGTCCTTAATCTGCTCCACTATCTTGTCATGTACTGCATTGGCCCTCCAATATAATGGAAATGCATAGCTAGCAATATATTCTCAGGTCGTCCAGCTAGTATGCAGACAACATTGGTTCTGCAGTAAAATACAGGGTACTCTCTCTATATTATAAGCCTTGCCTTTTTGGCGCTATGCTTCCTACATTCCACAACTTCTCTTTACCCGCTGTTAACCCATGTTGTGGTGTGTGTTGTGTTTGGTTTTATATATATATATATATATATATATATATTCCAAAACTGGTTTGGAGGCGCACGCAAGACCAAATTTTGAGACAGATGGACTGAGCCTCATCGAAATGTTGGCTATAAAAAAAAAATGCTTTGATCTCCTGTGCAAGACCCATGAGTGCCTCTAAACCAGTTTTGGATTCATGTTTTTTCTTTGAAGTAAATGCCCAGATGTTCATCCACAAACAGTGTTGTGGCTACCCTTGGAAGTAATTTAAATAAATATGTATATTATAAAACTATTATATATTTCAGTGTTCTTACTTAATCCGTTCATTAGCTCATTACATTTTAAACTTGCCAGGACAGTAATGTGGAGGCTGCCATTTATGTAATTTTTAGCTGTTCTTTAAATCCTTCCCCCACCCCAACACATGTTAAAGTGGATAACCAGTATAACCATTATTGTATATTGGTATTAGGAACCTGATCTCCAGCTTATAAAGCCTTAGCCATGACAAAAGTTACAGTATACATTAAAACAGGATGTTGTCTAGAAAACTTTGCACTCTGGGACTTATTTATTAGTGCTTCATTACTTGCATGGTATGATTCATTTTTAGCACCAGACGTTCCCAAAGGTCAATCAGAAATTATAAGGCAGTGTTAGACACTTTCAGGGATCTTTTACCTTAACCTTTTTCCTATTTGATGTTTACTTTTGTGTATCATGTTTGCAAAGTATGTCAGCATCATAATACATATATCTCTAAGCTTTAACTGTACACACCTGGGTCCAATTCTTTGTGCAAATGTGAATAAAAAAAGTAAAGACAATAAAGTGGATTTATTTTGTTGCCTTTCTATGCTTGCATTTTATTTTTTATATTCACTACAGAAGTCCAAATATACTTGAAGGGGCAGTTTGTGGTCCACTTTGCACTGTATGTGCACTTGGAAGCGCAGTCACTCTAAATCTAAGAGGTAGATCTGAAATTAGGGGAAGCTCTGCTGATTTTATCATCCAATCATGTGCAAGCTAAAATGCTGTTTTTTTATTTTCCTTGCATGCCCCCCTTAGCCATAAACACCTCAGGTTTTTTTTGCACTGAAAGTGCACTTGGCAGTAAAGTCGCTGTAGAGCTATCTTTTCTCTGCAATGCTAAATAACAGGTCTCTCAGAGTAGGGTACGGTTATAGGGGTATATACAAGGAGGGCATGTCTAAAAGCTCTGCCACTACCCAATCACCTGAAGGTAGCAGTTTATAACCAGAAGTATCTATATATATATATATATATATTCCTTTTTAGTTTTTTTTTTAAGTTTAAAGCCTGACAAAAGTGTAAGGTTTATTTCTGTTAGATTCACTGACTGACACAGCTCCTCTCTGTAACAAATGGGTTGTTAGCCTTATCACTAGGAGAATACTAGGCAAAGTTGTAACGCAACATTCAGAACTCTTAGTTCTTCCCAGGGGGGGCGGTCCCTCTGGCTACAACCTTCCACCCTGCAAAGCAGCCTCAGTTTTATTTTGCCTAGCAAAGGAGAAGGCTCTAGGAACCCTGCGGGCCCAACGGTCCATGCTTTTTTACGCAGAAGCTTGGGTTTTTGCACAAGATGATTGATCCTGTGATCTACTATCAACAGCTGGCTGGGTGACAGGCTGGATACACTTATCCTTTGTTGTTTCCCCAGTCCGACCATTGAGTGTGCAGGTCGCAGCTATGGCTCGGCAGGCCATGACATACCTCAGCTCCAGAGGTGGTCAGTGACCTTTTATACTCCGGGGCGTACATATGACCTGGCTACTGATGTCTGCGTCACAGTATGCTGAGGCCAGTAGCTACCCTGTACCGATCAGGTGTAGATCTACATTGGAATGTTTCCCAGCTCTTCAGGACTGGTAAGTACAACTCTACCTGGCCCAGTGGAGTTGAGCAGCTGGGCATTCCCTGGGAGGTTGATTTGGGGTCCCTCACCTCCTTCTTTTCTCTCCCCTGTCTATCTTCCCCCCCCCATGGGGGGGGGGGGTGCTGCTGCATGTGTTACTGAGCGGTATGTGTGTGTGTCCCTGCGGGCTCTCACCTGGGATAGGGGTCTGGCTGGTGGTGCCTGGAGCCTGTGTGTTAAGCTCCCGGGAGGTGCCTGTGACGGTCTGGCTGTGTTTTTGGTACAATGCTGTATCTCTGGCACATTTCTGTCTGTCCTTCATGGAAGTAATTTTTTTTTTTGGTGGGCAAGGGCAGCATGTCTTCTGGGCTTCAAGCGGCCATTTTCCCAGTGTTTTCCTATTCAGGACACGGGTGGCCATTTTCTGGAAGCCTGAGCACGTTTCAGTGTTTGCAGCAGCTACATGTGCTCCCAGCTTCCTGTTTTGTCTTTACTGGATGCCGGGTGGCCGTTTTATGTAGTCTGAGCACATTTTTCAGATTTAACGATCGTTCTGACGGACTGCCACCGACAGTTTTGGTTTCCTCTGCACCTGGGAGCACTAGGGATCTACAGGCACTGCTGTGAACAGCGCAGAACTCCTCGGTGGTGAGTCTGGCAGGTTAGAGCCCCTCAGTCGGCGGCAGCAAGGAGGGTGGGACTGTCGCTGTCCTAAGTCCCCTTCGGGTGGCAGACAGGGTAGGGTCAGCATGGCTTCAGAAACTGTTGCAATTGCCTGGATTTCGGGGGAAGAAACACCAGAGTCCCCTGCGGACTGCGCAGTTCCCATGGACACCCTGACGGCGGTCCTCAATTCGTTCATTGCCAAGATGGAGGCGATGCGTGGGAAGAAAGGTGCTAAAAAGCGGCCCCTGCCCCCCCCCCCCCCCGTCCTCTGGGGAGAGCTTTGACGCAGACTCGGGTCCTGCTGAGGCTGGTGACCCCTCTTGTCAGACGACATTGACCATTCGGACAGTGAGGATGAGTCCCGGTCCGGGCACGGCAAAGCACTTGTTGGAGCACTTATCACAGCTGTGCGTGATACCCTAAAGATTCAGGAGCCAGCGGACCCCTCTGCTGATGTTACCAGTCCCTTTTGGGTCCCGTAAGCCAGCCCGTTCACCTAAGGTGTTCCCGTATCTGACTTATTTTGACAAGTTCATTTACAAGGAATGGGGTTGCCCGCAAACCTACCTTTTTGGTCCCCAAATACATGGCGGTGCGTTACCCCTTTTGAGGAAAGCCTTCTCAAAAAATGGTTGGCTCCTCCAGTTGTGGACCCCCCAGTATCCAGGTTAAATAAAGTAGGCACGATCCCGGTTGAGGGGACTCCTGCATTCAAGGATCCCACGGACAGGAAGGCTGAGGCGGTGGCTCGTTCCTTGTTTACTGTTGTGGGGTCAGCCGCGCAACCTGTACTGTCATCCGCACTTGTGTCGCAGACACTGACTGAGTGGGTAACACTTTTGCACCACAAATTGGGAGAGCAACAGGCTTCCCCTGTCTGGAACTAGCAGACCAACTAGTGCAAGGCCTGAAGTACATCTGTGACACAGCCCTGGATACTCTCCCTCTGTTATCTAGGGCCTCATTGTCAGCTGTGGTGCTGAGGCGCCTAATTTGGCTAAAATGCTGGTCTGGTGACCAGGCGTCCAAAAAAGCCCTGACAGATCTTCCCTTCCTTGGCAACCGGCTCTTTGGAGCCTCATTAGATGACATTATTAAAAATGCCAGCGGTGGTAAGAGTACCCTACTCCCACAGGCCAGGAAGGCTAAGGAGCCACGCTATAGGCAAGGGCCCTCTTTTTCCATTCACAAACGGCTTTTTCGTCTGCCCGGAGCTTCGGCTAAACGTCCCCAGCCTGACAGGACGCCCACGGACGGTCAAAAACATCCCTGGAACCGCAAGCCTGCGAATAAAAATGCTACCGCATGAAGGTCTGCCCCCACCTATGTCTCGGGTGGGGGGATAGCCTTCAGGAGTTTGCAGCCAGTGGTCCTCCCAGTTATGCGAGCAATGGGTCTGCGATCTGATTTCCACAGGCTACAAGATAGTTTCTCTCTTGGCTGGCAAACAGATTATTCCCCTCCAGCATACCTGTATCCCCGGGAGGCCCTGTTGGGCAGGGGATTTGCTGATTCGCGGGGTGATTGTACTGGTTCCGGACTCAAAACGCTTCCCAAGAAAGAAGGGGTACGTCCAATCTTGGACCTAAAAAGCCCTCAATCACTTTGTGAAAGTGCAGAGGTTCAGAATAGAATTGGTTCGCTCAGTAGTCGCTGCACTCCATCAAGGGGACTCCCTGGCGTCCTTAGACATCCAGGATGTGTACCTGCACATACTCATGCCTTCGGCATCAAAAGTTTCTGCGATTTGCAGTCGGGAAAGCCCAATACCAGTTTGTGGCTCTTCCTTTTGGTCTGACATCAGCCCCCTAAGTCTTTACCAAGGTACTGGCTCCAGTTTTGGAGTTGCTGCGACAATATGGGATCACGATTGTGGGATACTGGGTACCGTGAGTAAAACTGCTGATGAACCGCAAGTGGTCATTGCTCCGCTTTTACATGCGAGTACTGAAACTCATGGTAGCCTCCTTCGAGGCAGTACCTTATGCCCAGTTCCACACCAGAGTCCTGCAGAAGGAGATTTTGACAAAATGGGACAAATCTCCGTTGTCCCTGGATCGATAGATCCAGGTGAGCCAGTCAGACTCGCTGATCTGGTGGTTGAGATCCCCCGTGGTTCAGTCTGAAAAATCGTTCCTTCCTCTGAAATGGACGGTGAGCACAACAGACGCCAGTCTATCCAGCTGGGGTGGAGTGATGGGGGTTCAGTCGGCTCAGGGCCTCTTATTGACAGAAGAATCCGAGTTGCCGATCAGGCTGTGCCTCTACACATGGTCGATGAGACTTCAAGGGCTTCCGATCAGGATACAATCAGACAATGCCACGGCTGTAGCATATGTCAATCACCAAGGGAGAACAAGAAGCTCAGCCGATGCACGGGAGGTCACTCACATACTTCGGTGGGCAGAGTGACACTTACTGGCCCTGTCGGCCATTTACATCCCGGGAGTGGAGAACTGGCAGGTGGACTGAGTCAAAAAAAGTTATACATAAAGTTGCGCTAAATATGTGTGAAAACTGAGGTGAAAAGAGCAATAAACCTCAATATAAATTGTATAGGAAAAACGAATAAATCAAACAAGCACCATATAAGAAATTCAATCAAAAAAAAGGAAGTCCTTGTGAATAAGAAATCCTGGTTCCAACTAAAGAATAATGAGCAGGGAAATCAGTCCTTTTCACAAATTCGATAAGACCTTCCTGGTTTTGCCACTATCGCTTCCAGACCGGTTAAAAAGTTTGACTCTTTCCACAATGGGTGGACTCCAAATCAACGGAGTCGTTGGCGCTGGCAGACAGCCCTCTGCAGGGTTCGCTTGTGCGTATTCCGTTCACACTCACTACTGGGGGCGTGAGTACGGGTGGATCATTCGAAGATTACTGGCCCGGATCGAAGGGTTCCGGAACCCGTCAAACGTCCTTTTCCTCCTGGTCACCACAGAGAAAAGGCAAGGTGGCCATCCGATCACTCTGAATTCCTGGAGTTATCTAGAACTCTCCAATGAATTTTCAAATACAAAGGTTTTTCGATGTGCAAACATCCTCTTGGGGCACACTCCCCCAGCAGTGAGTGTGAATGGAATACGCACAAGCGAACCCTGCAGAGGGCTGTCTGCCAGCGCTAACGACTCCGTTGATTTGGAGTCCACCCATTGCGGTAAGAGTCAAACTTTTTAACCGGTCTGGAAGCGATAGTGGCAAAACCAGGAAGGTCTTATCGAATTTGTAAAGGACTGATTTCCCTGCTTTAGTTGGAACCAGGATTTCTTATTCACAAGGACTTCCTTTTTTTTTTTTTTTTTATTGAATTTCTTATATGGTGCTTGTTTGATTGATTTATTAGTTTTTCCTATATAATTTATATTGAGGTTTATTGCTCTTTTCACCTCAGTTTTCACGCATATTTAGCGCAACTTTATAACTTTTTTTGATTTGATCCATAATTTGATATTTGATGGTTTTTAGTTGCAGCTCTTAGGCTTTGCCCCAAGCGCGATATTTTTTTTTTTTTTGTTTTTTATTTGGACTGAGTCGACAGATGCTGGACCCAGGAGAATGGGCATTGCATCTGGAGATATTCGGGTTGCTGTGCCTGAAGTGGGGCACACCAGACGTGGATCTACTGGCCTCCCGTCTCAATCGGAAGGTGCCAAGATTCGTGTCCAGGACAAGAGATCCATGGGCAGATGCGCAGGTGGCTGTGGGATCAGTACCAGCTGATCTACGCCTTTCCTCCATTGAAACTGTTGCCACGTTTGCTTTGCAGAGTAGAAGCCGAGGGGATCACAGTAATACTTGTTGCCCCAGATTGGCTTCGGCGTCCTTGGTAAGCAGACCTGGTGCGTCTGGTGGCAGACTCTCTCTGGCGACTGCCGTCGCGAGAGGACCTCCTGTCTCAAGGTCCAATTCTCCATCCTGCTTTACCATCGCTGACTTTAACGGCATGGCTATTGAGAGCCAGGTGTTGAACTGGGGTCTGTCTGACTCTGTGATTCCAACTATGGTGAGAGCACGGAAATCTTCTTCTCGGAAGATATACCATCGTATCTGGAAGGCCTACATCTCCATGTGTGAGGAGAAAGGATAGGATCCATGCTCCTTTTCCATATCCAGGATCCTGCTGTTTCTCCAGCAAGGAGTTGACCAGAGATTGGCATTAAGCACCATAAAAGGGCAAATTTTAGCCTTAGCTGTCTTTTTTTTTTCTCCCCTTTCCTTCCCCCCCACGACCCCTGACATTGTACTCCTTTAGTGAGTACCTTCATTCGGGGGGTACGACATGTCCCTCCGGTGTGTCCACCGTTGCCCCCCATGGCATTTGAACCTGGTGTTGTCGGCGCTTCAAAAACTGTCATTTGAAAATATCAGGGATATTCCCCTGTTGACTCTTTCCCAGAAAGTGGTCTTTCTAGTGGCCATCATGTTGGCCAGGAGGGTTTTGGAACTGGCAGCCTTGTCCTGCAAATCGCCCTATCTGGTTATTCACAGGGATAAGGTGATGTTGCGTCCGCAACTGTCCTTTCTACCGAAAATGGTCTCGGCTTTTTATATTAATGAGGACATCGTATTACCCTCTGTGTCCTAAGCCAAAGCACACTAAGGCGGTGGCCCTTCATGCTCTTGATGTGGTTAGGGCTCTGAAGGTGTATTTGTCTGTCACGGCTCCCTTTCGGAAGTCAGACTCACTGTTTGTTTCAGGGGCTGGTCCAAAGAAAGGCATGGCAATCTCGTCGGTCACCTTTTTCCAGGTGGATCAGACAGATTGTAGTAAAAGCCTATGCCTTGAAGGGGCAGGTGCCCCCCTTTACGATAGCGGCCCACTCCACAAGGGCAATCGGAACATCTTGGGCCTACTGACACCAAGCGTCGGTCGCTCAGGCGTGTAAGGTGGTGACCTGGTCCTCTGTCCATACGTTTACCAAGTTCTACAGGGTAGACGTCAGTGCATCAGCTGATGCCTGATTTGGCTGCAAAGTTTTGCAGGTGGCCGTGTAGTTGCAATAGATACTTTTTTATTTTCCTGGTTTTTCGATAAAAACACAGTACTGTTATGTTAATGCACTGTTGCATTACTTCCGCAGGTTAGTGCGGTCTTGGGGGATCACTCCTATTGAGAATACCCTGTTCTTTTTGTGGTGGTTTTCCACGCACTGCTGTGTGTGTGTGGTGTTTTTTTTTTTTTTTTTTTTTTTTTGGGTATAGTTTCACTAGTTCCCACTTGCCATGGTGGATGAAGGTTTTATGCTGTTTTTGCCACCCCTCATTTTGGCACTGCTTGGGGATGTCCCATTTTGTTAGAGAGGAGCTGTGTCGGTCGGTGAATATAAGAGAAAATAGGATTATTTTTTATTTACTCACCGTAAAATCCTTTTTCTCTGTAATTCACCGCCCGACACAGCACCCGCCCCTCCTTTTATGTTACACTGCTTGTTGATGTACTGAGGCTGCTTTGCAGGGTGGTGAGTTGTAGCCAGAGGGACTGTCCCCCTGGGTGGAACTAAGAGTTCTGACTGTTGTGTTACAACTTTGCCTAGTATTCTCCTAGTGCTAAGGCTAACAACCAATTTCTTACAGAGAGGAAGAGGAGAGAGGGGCTGGAGTGTAACCAACCCCTGGGACTTTTAAACTGGTGCCAGGTATAGAGGCAAGATAATCACATGCCAAAAATAAAATCAATAGAATTTTATTAAGAATACAAATACATATATCCATATTCCTTTCTTTAGGAAATGGTTTTGTAACAACTACTAAAGTACCAAAAAAATGGTACAGAATCACAGATCACCATACATGTTACCAAACTTGTACATAAGTATGCTGCATTTTTCTCTACATTTTTCGCTCTCTTGAGCTTCTTCAGGATGATACAGTTACAGAAAAGACTGGAAAATAGAGTAATAAATAAAATTACCAAATACATATGAAAAGTTTGAAACAGAAATTTCTGTGTGAGCTGAATATCTGCTTCAATCCACATTGTTGATCCCAGCAGATACAGAGCTTTAAGTCAAGTTGTCAAATGCAAGGGTGTATACTATGTCATGATCAGCAAACAATGACAAATATGTATTGATATTTTGAGAAATGTGTATGAGAATACATCATTCCCGACAGTCAGTGAAAAAACAGAACAAAGCAATTCAATTTTAAATAAGGAAATACAACATATGGCCGTCTTACCCGGTGGGTCATAGATCCATGCCTAGTACACAATTGATCAAAAAAATGACTTTTTTTTTTTGTGTGGAAAGAACCGCACACATACAGGTGCGCCAAACGAGGAGCCTCGATATTCCCAGGCAGTCTGCAGAGGCACGAGATATATAGTAGAATAAACAAAGAATATAATATAAATTTCAAACACAAAAAAAGGCAAATATTGATGCCAAAGGGACATACCTGAAAGGTGTCAGAAGTATAGGTGTTTATTGAGCCAAATTTTGACTGTAGAGGGCAGTATGCCTCAAAAATGATCGGAATGATGTCAGATGATAATTATAATTGGATCCTCTAGATACATAATTAGCCTATAAGGGTTAGAGGCAAAAAAGTTTTTTTTAAATGGTGTGCTGTCTATTTAATAGGGAACAAAAATGTTCCACAGCATAGTTAAATGAACTTTTTATATTGTTTAAAAAAGGGCTCTTACAAAGAAATGTCTCACAGTGATACAGTGTACAGACTATACCTTTCCGCGAGAAGAAGTAAAGGTAGACTGTGACACTTCATCCAGACTGCTCCAAAAGATCAAAGGAATCCTTCACCGTCAATTGCCAAATGGGCAATGGCAGTGAAGGTTTTTTTTTTATCTCGTGGCTCCAGCCCGGCGGCGTCTGACGTCACCGCCGGGCTGCGGGCGTGTTTTTAAAGATGATTGCCCTTAATGTGAAAGATTTTAAATCTGTGCATGCGCGAATTACGTAATTCACGTCAGTATAGCGCATCGGCCATTTTCAAAGATGGCAAACATTAGGGTATTGCCCATCTATGTATGCGGCGCCTGCGCGGATGACGAAAGATACGTCGTTCTCACGCTGGCGGCCATGATGGAAAGTGGCAAAAATGCCCATTCAAATACATAGGCAGGGAGAAGCGCTAAATGCAGGGGAAAGGCGGAACGGCGAGATAGAACCACCAGTGTCCGTCATTCTCATATCTCCTAAAGAGAGACACAAGCACATCAACCAGTGGGCAAGTAAATCATCCATTTACAGAAGGGGCAAGTTTTCGGAAATCGCATTGGCCAAACAAATTGTTAGCAAATCATGCCCCAGGGCTCCCGTACAGCCTGCCATTGAAGGGGGAAGAAAGAGAGAGAGTTTCTTGTGGCGACAGAATATTCTTGAATGAAAACACTCAAGTAATAATGTGACAAAAGAATCTTTTGTTGGTGATATAATCCAATTCAAAAATGGGATAAAAGCATGGTGACACCCAGCGGGGTAACGCGGCCATAGAATAAAATAAAAACAAATATAAAACACACAAAAGAAAGAAAAAAAAGACATGGGAATTTCTAAATGTCCAGAACCCCAAAACTCCTACCCTTTATGCTTTACCAAAGGTACATAAGCACCCCCACAAACCCCCCGGACGTCCCATAGTCTCGGGGAGAGGCTGCTTAACTGAACACGCCAGCGCCCTTGTAGATGACTTTTTACGCCCCTTTGTTGAGGGCTTAACGTCCTACTTACGGGATACCTCTGACCTGCTGTGAGCCTTGGATGGTGTCTCGATATCAGAGGGGACTTGGTTAGTGATCCTCGATGTGGAAGCTTTGTACAACTCGATTCCTCATGATCGGGGTGTTCGTGTTGTGGAGAGCTTTATAGCCAAGGAGGGTGTAATATCGCATAATTACATGCTATTTATTTTGGACCTCCTATGATTTATCCTCATGAACAACATTTTTATGTTTGGGTGCTCCCATTACCTCCAGGTGCAGGGTGTGGCTATGGGGACCAAGTGTGCCCCCTCATACGCCAACCTGTACATGGGGGGATGGGAGCATCAGACTTTTCGACAGGAGAATCTTCAGAAATTCTTTGACTTAATTCCAATCTGGCGAAGATTCATTGATGACATCTTTTTTTATGTGGACAGGCAATGAAACAGATCTTATTAGTTTTGTGAATCTATTGGGGGATAATTCCTTCAACCTAAGGTTCACTATGGAAAAAAGCCTCTCCTAAATAACCTTTTTGGATGTACAAATTTACTCCACCATAAATCTACTGCTGCGAATTCGCTGCTGCATGCATCGAACTCACACCCGTCCCCTCTGATATCGAGCATCCCCATATGGGCAGTACCTCCGTCTTAGACGGAATTGCAGTAACTACAGTGACTTTGCCCTTGAGGCCAAAAAGTTGAGATTGCGTCTACGTCAAAGAGGCTACAGCAATAAATGCCTCAAGCGTGCATATTCGCAGGCAAGGAAACAAGATAGGGGGGTGCTGATACACGGTCAAAAACCATCCAGAACCTCTGCTGGAGTTAGACTTATAACTACTTTCAATGAACAACATTTACAGATTAAGGATATCCTTCAGAGGTATTGGTACCTTCTGAAAGGGGACCCAATACTAACCAAATATCTTCCGGATGTTCCGGGAGTTACCTATCGAAGGTCGCGCTCTTTAAAAGATTCTCTTGTTCAGAGTCACTTTACCCCTCACCCGGTGATTGGCAAAAAACACAAAGGATGTGCACCCTGTCACAGATGCGGCTTTTGCAGGTATCTGCATGCCTCCGAATCTATCTTATTACCCAGTGGCCATACGTTCAAACCTTAATTTACAGTTACCTGTCAATCTATTGGCATAGTATATATTATGGTATATTTGGGCATGGAGAGTAAAGTCCGGGCCAATCTCGGTTTTCTATATGCCCAGATAAAGCCAGTGAACAAACCTTGTACCTGTCTAAAATATATCGTAGGGCCCAAAATAGGAAGTGCTTGCAGCAGATATAAAAATTTGGGCAAGATGCACATCTTAAGAAGATTACACCTGCCAAACCAGGAGTGGAGGCCCTTATTCCAGGATTCCAATAGAGTCCTGGTTCTGGCCAGCAGGGGAGGGAAATTAAGTTTAAAAATGTGATTTCCCTCTATAGGGCCACCTACTTGAACAGGGGTTGCCCAAAGAAATTTGAGAAGGTGTGGAACTGCTGGCTGGATGATAACACAACGGCAACAGATGTAGTAAATAACCCATAGTTCGGTATGGATGTAGTATGGTTATAGGCTGACCCACCTGCTCTTATGACACTTTATCCGGTCATTTTAATACTTAGCACGAATTATCCTACAATATCCTCTCCCCACAGTGGGGTATAGATAGGCAAGTTTATGTTTGTGTTAATTTGCCCTGTTGTGGTCGGTTGCCACATCAGAGGCAGGGTATATGTTTTGTAATGTGCTTTGTTGTGGCCTGTTGCCGCATTTGGAAGTTTACCCCTGTGTGGGAAATGTTTGGCCCCTGCGTGGGCGATTTTGTATGACACTGAAAATTCAATAAAAAAAAGATTTAAAAAAAAAAACGTGATTTAGATTTGCAGGGACAAAAGTCCCCAGGTACGACAGAGCCGTGGACGTCCATTTAAAATTAAAGCTGTAACGAAGCCCTCGCATGGTCGCTTGCGGCAGTGCTACTCCCATGGCCTCCGATTTAGTGTAGTTAATTTTTAGATTAGAGACCTGCCCGTATTCCTCGAATTCCCGTAGGAGATTCGGGAAGGATATCACTGGATTGGAGAGGGAGAACAGCAGGTCGTCCGCATATGCAGAGACCTTAAATTGGGCATCACCCGCAACAATGCCTTGGATATCGGGGTTATTCCTAACTTTACACAGAAAGGGTTCTAAGGAAAGGGCAAAAAGAAGGGGTGACAATGGGCAGCCCTGCCTGGTTCCATTTTTAATCAGCAGGGGCTCCGACAGGATCCCATTCACGTTAATCTGTGCCGTTGGGGCAGCGTATAATTGGGCTATCCACCTAATCATTTTCTCACCTAATCCTATATGTTGGAGGACAGTGAACATATACATCCAGTTAACCCTGTCAAAGGCTTTTTCTGCATCTTTGTTTAGGAAAACGGAAGGGGTGGAGGTCTGGTTCGCGATGTGGATCAAATTCAATACCTTGGTTGTGCTGTCTCTGGCCTCTCTCGTGGGAATAAAACCCACCTGATCTTGATGGACTAGGGACTGTACGTGTCCGGCCAACCGGGTTGCTAATATTTTGGTGAATAATTTAAGATCCGTGTTCAACAACGAGATCGGTCTGTAGCTACTACAGGCCATGGGGTCCTTGCCTTCCTTGGGGATGACCGTGATATGGGCCCGAGTGGTATCAGTGGCGAAGGTGGCTGTGTTCCCTATGTCATTAAAAAAGGTCATCATATCAGGGCTAAGGGTGGGGAATAGTATCTTATAATACGGGAGAGTAAAGCCATCTGGTCCAGGTGCCCTCCCAGGTTTAGCCGTATTAAGCGCCAACTCCAACTCCTCTGGAGTTATCGGGGCTTCTAATTCAGCTACGCTGTCAGGTGACAATGTAGGGATCTGACTGGAAGTTACATACGCCTCCATCAGAGGTCGTCCTCCCGGTGGGGACGGTAGATTGTAGAGGGTATTGTAAAAGTGTTTGAATGCAGCCACTATCTGATGCGGAAGGCCGACATCCACGTTCGCCTCTGACCTAATTCGTGGGACATAGGTCTGTGTCTTAATGTCTCTGACCGCCCACGCCAGAATACGCCCGCATTTATTTCCGGATTCATAGGCTACGAGTCTGCATTTTTGTAACGCTGCCTTGGCTTTGTAGCCAAGGAGGTCATTGACTTGACTCCGAAGAGAGAAAAGTTCAGCCTCCACGGATGGATCCAAGGAGGCTTTAGTGTTTCGACTCCAAAACCTGGAGTTTGGCCAGAAGCGAGTCTAATTGTTTCCCAGTCTCCTTTTTAATGCGTGAGCCGTGTTTAATCAGGACACCCCGGATAACCGTTTTGTGTGCTTCCCACACCGCCCCCGGGGAGGAGTCAGCTGTTGTGTTCGTCTGAAAGTAAAGAGTAAGTTCCCTAGTCACCTCTTCCAGTATCTCAGGTTTCTGTAACAAACTGTCATTAAGACGCCAGAAGCGTGTCCTCCGGGAAGGATTGGCAGATAGCTTGTAAGTCAGCATAGTGGGGGCATGATCTGACCATGTCTTTTGACCTATAGAGGAGGTCTGGACCGCATGTAGTTGGCTATGGGGTTTAAGAAAGTAATCAATTCTTGTGTAAATTTTGTGGGGAGGGGAGTAGAAGGTATAATCCCGTTCATTCGGGTGTTGTAAGCGCCAGATATCGACCAATTGTGACTCGTGGAGACACGTGGTGATGCGTTTACGGGCACTAATAGGTAGGGAAGACGAGCCCACCGAAGTGTCCACATGGGGGGCCAGAGGCACATTCCAGTCCCCTCCCAGTATCAGTTGGCCCTCCCGAAAGTCAGTCAATTTGGTCAAAAGACGCCGCACAAACGTGTCCTGGCCTTCGTTAGGGGCATAGACATTCGCTAGTGTCAACTGCACATCTCCCACTAGTCCTTTAAGAAAAACATAACGTCCTTCTGGATCTATCCTGGAATCCGTAAGAGTCCAGGGTACGTTACAAGAGATGAGGATGGAGGCTCCTCGGGATTTGGTTTTATTAGTGGAGTGGTACGTTAGAGGAAAAAATCTGTTCCTGAGGACTGGCAACTTATCCTCTTTAAAGTGAGTTTCCTGGATATAGGCTATATCAATTTTTGCTCTTTTTAAGTCGTGCATCAACATACGGCGTTTCTCTGGGGTGTTAAGACCTTTCGCATTTAAGGAGTATAGTGTTAGGCTGTCCATCTTCAACCAGAAGGGGAGGAGGAGGAGAAAAAAAAGGGGGGGGGAAGGAAGAATAAAGGGGGGGTTAAGAGTGGGATAGGGAAGGGTTAAGACACAGTGGGGAAAAGTGGGGGGGGGAGAGGCAGCGGGGCGGAGTCAAGCTTAACCGCCAATGGGGGCCCCCACTATCCTCACAGCAGGGTGTCCCCCTAAGCCCAAAATCAAAAATGCTGCCAGGAGAGGTGTTGGAAGGTAGGGTCGGAATAATAGGGGATAAGGGGAGGGTATGAACTAAGGACAAGCAAAATGCTTGTTTGGCACGCCTCTACCAGAAGTGGCCGAGAGCGTGCCGGCCTATGTGGGGAAGCGACCTGGAACAGCCAAGGAGTGGGGTCCCATGACTCCCCCCGACCCCTCGGAACCTGTAGAGCTGTACGGGCATGGGTTGCTGGTATCCGCACGCTCCCCCCATCCCGCCCCCCCGACCCCAAGAGGGGGGGGAGGGGGAGGGCAAACGTCAGGAGCCGCCCCGAGGCCTACGCCCCAGAAACAACCAATCCCGCCTTCAAAGGAAGGGGGCACGTGGCATCAGGGCTAACGGCATCAGGGTCAACCAAGGTTATGTCCCCGGTAACATAGAGGATCACAGCAAGTCCCCCACCACCCGCCCCCCCAATTAAAAATCCCGTCTCAGCAACCGAGAGGCCCCCTCTCGGTCCCCCAGCGGGCAGGGGAGGCAGGCAACTTGTAGCAGCGTGGCGGGTATCAGGCACAACGCACCCGTATTTACACCCGCCACCCCGCTCAATTGGGTATACTGCCTGGTGACAGTCCCTCTCAACCGTACATGTCTCAGTATCCGGCAAGCTCCAGGTGTATAAGCATATGGAACCAGAACCCAGCAGAAACTTATATAGAACAGAATTAAAACATAAAAGAAAACAAAACATTATAACATGAGGCATGTATCTCTAACAACCAGGCGACCAGGGGAGCACCTTCACCAAAGTATCTTCGTCCCCCACCAGCCGGGGGGGGCAGCCACCCCACCCAGAGGGAGGAGGGGAGACCCCGAATGGCCTCCCCATCACCCCAGGAGGGCAGCCCCCCCAAGGCAGGGGAGGAGGAACCCCCACCCCGGGCACCCCGCATAACCAGACACCAAGTCAGGGCGACCCCCCCAGTACAGCAGCAGATCCAGCATCCGGAGCGTCGCGTCAGTCATATGCAGTCCGGCAGACCCCCGAGGCGCTGGAGGCAGGGGGGGCAACATCCCACAGTCAGGGGGGGGCCCCGCAGGGCAATCCATGGAGCCAAAAGACAAAAAAAGGGGGGGGATGGGCGGAAAGGGAAGATAACCCACCCTCCCAGCAAGCCACCCCAAGTCAGTAGGCTCCATAGACCGGAGCATTATAAACCCCCCACCAGATCCCCCAGGACTCCCCGGGCGAGCAAGTAAATAAACACATTAGCCCACCCCACCACCCCGCTGCACTCCGCCATTACCAGTCCAGTGGTCAAGCAAAGAGGGTCTCCTCTCTGGACATCAACGTGCAGGGCCCAGAGGGGTGGAGCAAAACAGGGTAGATAGCAGCAAGAGCATACCGGAATTCAAGTTGACAAAGTGCTTGAGGCCTATCTCACAACTCACGTGCCCCCTCCGGCGTGGTCGCTCGGGATCCGCAGCGGCGTCTCTGGGGTCTCGGCGGAGCCGACCTCCATGAGGACTGTAACCCGGATCTCCCTCCCAATGGAGGGAGAAACATCAGCCAGTTAGGGAGACTTACAGGGTCAGCGTCCAGAAATGCGAATAGAGCCGGGAGATCTCCTGGGGAACGGAGGTGGAATGACCGCTGATCCTTCTTGAAGATCACTGCTAGGGGGTACCCCCAGCGGTAAGTGACCCCCCTCCGGCGGGCAGCCTCCAACACAGGGCGGAGCATGGCTCTTCTCTGTAAGGTAGCTCTGGAGACATCGGGCAGGATTTTAACGGATGCCCCATCGAAATCCACATCTCTAGCTTCCCACGCTCTGCGTAGGATCAGTTCCTTGTGGGAGTAGTGATGGAGGCGGCAGATGACATCCCGCGGTCTATTAATGTCCTGCGACTTTGGCCCCAGCGCCCTATGAATCCTGTCAAATTCCAGGGTCTGCGGCAGCGGTGAGCCCGGCAGCATGCGGAAGATGGCGGTGGCTGTAACGGCCAGGTCTTCGGATCCGGTCGCCTCTGGGATGCTCGCAGACGGAGATTGTTCAGCCTGCACCTGTCTTCAATTTCTTCTTGATGGAGCTGAAGCAGGGTAGCGGCATCTATGTGGGCATCCTGGAGTCTCTCCTGCGCACAAACTCTGGATTCCAAATCCGCCGCCGAGTTTTCCCCCGCCACCAGGCGCTCTGTGATAGAGCTCAGTTCGCCTCTCACCTCCTGTAGTTCTTTCCGGTGTTGTGTCTCCAGGCGGCCGATGAGAGATTCGATATCCGTCCGGGTAGGGAGTGCTCTAAGAAGCGCCCACAAATCCGCGTTCCCCTCGGTTCCCGCCGCGGACATTAGCGGGGGTGCGGAACTCGATTGCAGGGCAGGAGGAATGTCTGAGAGCGAGTCCGAGCCGAGTGAAGCAGCCGGTGAAGACGGGCCGCTCTCCAGTGTCTCCTCTCCCTCCGCACGTGCGGCCGCCATCTTAGGGGTAGCGGGAGGCAGCCGGGGCTGTGTCATAAACTGTGTGATCGGCCCGCCAGACTTCCGTGGTCTAGCCTGCCTGGATTTTCCCTTTGTCTTCTGCTTCCTCGTAGACATGCTGCGATCAGGCGATGGGTGTGAGGATCATATTAGGCTCCGATAGCCAGGAGGAGAACGGGAGCTCGGGAAACACACAACCTCACTCCGCCATGTCCAGGCCACGCCCCCCATATTTGCCTTTTTTTGTGTGTTTGAAATTTATTTTATATTCTTTGTTTATTCTGCTATATATCTCGTGCCTCTACAGACTGCCGGGGAATATCGAGGCTCCTCGTTTGGCACACCTGTATGTGTGCGGTTCTTTCCACACAAAAAAGTCATTTTTTGATCAATTGTGTACTAGGCATGGATCTATGACCCACCGGGTAAGACGGCCATATGGTTGTATTTACTTATTTAAAATTGAATTGCTTTGTTCTGTTTTTTCACTGACTGTCGGGAATGATGTATTCTCATACACATTTCTCGACATATCAATACATATTTGTCATTGTTTGCTGATCATGACATAGTATACGCCCTTGCATTTGACAACTTGACTTAAAGCTCTGTATCTGCTGGGATCAACAATGTGGATCGAAGCAGATACTCAGCTCACACACAGAAATTTCTGTTTCAAACTTTTCATATGTATTTGGTAATTTTATTTATTACTCTATTTTTCAGTCTTTTCTGTAACTGTATACGCTGCAACATCCTGAAGAAGCTCAAGAGAGCGAAACATGTAGAGAAAAATGCAGCATACTTATGTACAAGTTTGGTAACATGTATGGTGATCTTTGATTCTGTACCATTTTTTGTACTTTAGTAGTTGTTACATATATCCATATTCCTTTCTTTAGGAAATGTTTTTTGTATTTGTATTCTTAATAAAATTCTATTGATTTTATTTTTGGCATGTGATTATCTTGCCTCTACACCTGGTACCGGTTTAAAAGTCCCGGGGGTTGGTTACGCTCCAGCCCCTCTCTCCTCTTCCCTTATCTTTAAAAAAAATAAGTAAATATGTAGTAGAAGGGCCTGCTTAATTAGATTTTTGATTGGAAATTAAAATGGATTGTTCCGGTGGGTCCACCTATTACATGGTTTTGATACATCTCGATTACATTTTTACAGAGATTGCATAGTTCAGGGCAGAGGAAGAGTGTAAACACACCAATTTCACTTGCATATCTTATTCACACCTTGTGTAGAGGGAATGCTAATTTTGTTTGGCGTATTTTTGCTGCAATAAGCATAGAACAGCCTATTGATTTCAATGGGCTGCCCTATTTTGTACAAACATGGCAAAGTAGCCCATAGGGCATTTTGTTGCACTATGGTTTGCACATTTTTTACAGTGTAATTTGCTGCATTTTTTTTGCAAGCAGCAAAATGCACAATTCTGTGTTTTATGGTAAAAAAAGAAAAAAATGTATCCACTATAAATTTTCTTTTCCCACAAATAGTGCTTTCTTTTGGTGGTATTTGATCACCTCTGTGGTTTTTATTTTTTGCTAAACAAATAAAAAAAAAGACTGAAAATTTTGAAAAAAAAATGTTTTTTTTTTGTTTCAGTTTCAAAACTTTGTAAATAAGTACGTTTTCTCCTGCACTGATGGGCACTGATGGGCGACATGGATTGGCATGGATAGGCAGAATGAATGGGCATGGATAGGCGGCATGGATGGGCACTGATAGGCGACATTGCATTGTTTTGTGCTGATGGATACCAATCAGTGCCAAACAATGCATGCCAATCAGTGATGCCCATTGTGGGCACTGACTGGCGGTCTAGGGTGGCATACCTGGTGGTCCAGTGTGGGCATCCTCGTGGGGGCTGCGCTGATAATCGATCAGCACAGACCCCCCCTCCCTGTCAGAGAAGCAGCCGATCGGCTCTCCTCTACTCGTGTCTGACAGACGCGAGTGAGGGAAAGCCGATCACCGGCTCTTCCTATTTACACTGTGATCAGCCGTGATTGGATACGGCTGATCACGTGGTAAAGAGTCTCCGTCGGAGACTCTTTACCGAGATCGTAGTTGCGGGTTGTCAGACTTACACCCAGCAACAACGATCGCCGCGCTGTGCGCCCCCAAATCCTGAGGACGTCCTATGACGTCCAGTCAGGATTTTGAAACCACTTTGCTGCCGTCATTTAACTATGGGCGGGCAGCAAGTGGTTAAAATGGCTCTGAGACACAGCATCACAGGAGATTGGAGAATCAAAATGGGTCTAGTTCATTATAAAGACAGAATGGCTGAAGTGGGAAAGTACCTTGTACATGCATGGTTATGACAAGCTGAGCCCTATGGCATGGTTCACACCTATGCAGTTTGCCTTTGATCTGTTTCTGCAGTGCTTTTTATGGTGCGTTTTGCTTTTTTGCACATGCATTTTTGACGCATTTTGCATTTTTTATTTTTTTTTGCCAATTTGTTGTTGGGCAGATAAAAAACAAAACAAAAAAAAGGGCAAAATGCATCAAAAATGCACTACATGCTTTTCTATTGAAGTTTATTGAACCAAAAACACACCATTTTGCATTTAAAAAAAAGTATTTGACCCTTTCCAAAAAGCGACTGAAAAAAGCATAGATGTGAACGTGTCCCATAGGAAACCATGTTACGTAGACTGTAGTGTGTTTGTGCAAAAAGCACAAAAAAAACAAAAACGTGTAAGTGTGAACCAGGCCTCAGAAAGACTGGGAAGCTTGGGCTTCCTGGAAAGCAAACAAAACCAACTGCCCTTTTTATGGTAGGGATCATTTCCTGTGAACTAAAGAAAGCACACCACACAAAGTGGCCTGTGGGTGCTGTCATAAAGAAGCCTGGTTTATTGTAACTAAAAATGTAAAATTCTCATCAGATCTGAGGCTAGCTTCATAAGGCCTTAGGAGAAGCTGTCTCTTTTTGCCTCCCTTTCTTCTTTCTTTTCTTCCTACTTATTAAACCCTTTGGGTAGTTTGGAGAGCTGCATGGATCCGCTATTGGTCACTCTCCCAGTTTGAGGGCTGTGTATGTAAACACAAAGACCAACTACCATGATTGATTCATGGATGAGATGACGTCTTGGATGGGAGCGTCGTCCGGCCATGCAGTTCCTCTTTGGAGGATGTCTCCTCGGCTCTTATAAATTATGGTCACAGCCCAAATTAGCCTTATACCAGATCTTTAGTGACCACTGGTGTATGTCACTGGTGTTATTGTGTACTGGTACTTTTCTCTTTTGTAATTTTTTTTTTTTTTTATAACCCTAATAAAAATTATAGGAAAGGAAAATTGTAAGAGATCAACTGGGATGGCGGAACTACGTCATCCACTTAAAAAGCTTATTACTGTTTTGTGAAAATGATATAGATTTAATCAACTAAAATACTAAATAAAATAAAATATTACTGCATGCTATCATCACAAAATAATATTTGCACTGACGGGTGAATAGCCAAGCCTATTTTTTTTATCCAGAATTTTGTTACATAATTACATAGTACATGAAAAATGAACAAACTCTGGATAGCCGCACTCTGGATTAGATGAAAAGTAAAAGTGCCTTTATTCCTTCAAATGAAAAAACTCCACATCACAGGAATCACCACAGCAAAATGAAAAAATATAGAACAAAATTGCTGCCGCGTTTCACGCTAAAACCAGCGCTTACTCATAGCCAATTACATATTCAGGTTGAAAAAAGACACAAGTCAATCTAGTTCCACCAAAAAAAATAAAAAATACAATCCCATATACACAATCCTTCACCCATAGTTGATGCAGAGGAAGGCAAAAAAAAACAAACCCAATTTGCTACAGCAATTCCTTCCTGATCCCACGAGAGTCAAGTGAATAACTCAACACCAAGTTCACTATATGGACCACTTACTGTATGTATTTGTTCATGTTGATCATATCCCCCCTTAATCTCATTTTCTCAAGAGAGAATAAATTCAGTTCCTGTTATGATCTTCAGATAGAGAGTCTGACTTAGTGGAAGGGGACCTCTCTTACGGCTCTGGTTCTGGTCTCACTGGAATGGGAACAGGGAGACCAGAGCGCAGCGGGGTAGGAGAGTCCAGCCAGGTGCAGCAGCAGATGCCAGGTAGATGAGGATCCTCTTGGAGCGGAGCTCTCTGTAGCAAGAAGGCAGCTGGGAGAAGACCACGGACTGTGGGATCAGGATGGCTGGATCTCAGGATGAGGAAGTAACAGACACAGGAACAAGCAGGAGCCAGCAGAGGAATCAGGTACAAGCAGAGGTTCGGCAACAAGAATCAGTTCAAGAAGGGTCAAACAAGCCGGGGTCGGAGCAGGAGAGATCAGCAAGGTCAGACGGAGCCGGGTCAGGTATCAGATAAGGTTCAAACAGAATAGCAGGTAACTCGGGTACAAGCTGCAGACGAGACAGCACAGAACCCCTGCAGCTGCGCCTTTAAAAAGGGCCACTGGCGCCAATCGTGCTAACGCTCGCCCGTGCGTGCGTGTACCGCGCGCACATACGAACGACGTGCACCCGCGCGCGTCGGAAGACGCTCATGCCCACGACGACCCGCGGTATGAGCGCGCGTGCGCGCACGGAGAGCCGATCGCACGGAACGGGCGGATTCCTGACATTGCCCCCCCACAAGGGGCAACCTCCGGGTGCCCCTAGTGGCTCTTTTCTCCGGGTGTGCAGCAAAGAAGGCCTGGATTAGTCTATCAGCATGTACGTTAGAAGCAGGTTCCCAAGAATTATTCTCCGGGCCATAGCCCTTCCATTTAATTAGAAACTGACCTTGTCCCCGTCGTCTTCTGAAATCCAGAATGGCCTCCACTTCAAATTCCTCACTGCCATCAATCAGCACAGGGTTAGGTGGCCTTTTTTCTCTACCAGGGAAGGGATCAGGTACAGCAGGCTTAAGTAAAGCTACATAAAAGACTGGATGTATTCTCAGGGAATCAGGTAGAGACAATTCATAAGACACCTCGTTAATTTTCCTCTTAACAGGAAACGGGCCCAGAAACTTGGGTGCCAACTTCCTGGAGGGACATGCTAATTTTAAATTAGAAGAAGAAGACAGCCATACCTGGTCCCCGACTTGAAGGATCAATTCTCCCCTTCTTTCTCGATCAAAGCTCCTCTTGCTGTCAGCCTGAGCCTTGGTTATGACCTCCTGCAGGGTCCTGTTATTCTGCTGGAGAAAGGATACCGTGTCCTGTACTGCTGGAACATGAGATTCTGTAAGGATATCGGGAAGAAAAGACAGGTTAAAACCGTAATTGGCGAAAAACGGGGACTGCCCAGTGGTAGCATGGCTGGCATTGTTGTAGGCGAATTCCGCCAGTGGTAACAGGGAGACCCAATCGTCTCGGACAAAGGAAGAGAAACATCTAATATATTGCTTGAGGGTTTGGTTGGTGCGTTCCGTTTGCCCATTGGTCTGTGGGTGGTAGGCAGAGGACAGGGCCAATTCTATTTTCAAAGCTTCACATAGGGCTCGCCAGAAACGGGAGGTGAACTGAACCCCTCTATCAGATACAATATTGGTGGGTACCCCGTGGAGCCTGATTATTTCTTTGATAAAAATATGGGCAGTCTCGGTCGCGGAAGGGGTTCCCTTTAAGGGTAGGAAGTGGGCCATTTTAGACAGACGGTCACAAACTACAAAGATGGCAGTGCAGTTCTCAGAAGGGGGAAGTTCCACAATAAAATCCATAGTAATCATCCGCCAAGGGCGGTCGGGTGCGGGAAGAGGTTTAAGCAGCCCCCAAGCCCGATTTCTGGGGACCTTATTCCGACTACATACGGGGCAAGAATTTACATACTGCTTGCAGAACTCCCTCGTGCCTGGCCACCAGAAGGAGCGCTGTACCAGTTCCAAGGTCTTGCGGACACCAAAGTGCCCAGCGAGCGGATGGTCATGGAGGAGACCCAAGACCTTAACTCTCACATCTTCAGGGACGAAGATCAGGTTGTCCTTCCAAAGCAGGCCTTTTCTGGATGCAAGTGAGATTCCCGGGGGACAGGAAGATGTGGAGGAAGCACTCTTTAGCAGAGACACTAGGTCTGGTTGGATGAGTAGAAAGGTGTTAGCAGGGAGGATGGTATCCGGGGGTGCGGTGTCCTTGGGGCTGTCAAACATACGGGAGAGTGCATCTGGCTTAACGTTTCTTGATCCAGGGCGATAGGTTATGTGAAAACAGAACCGGGAGAAAAAGAGGGCCCAGCGAGCCTGCCGAGGTTTTAGGCGTTTAGCGGTACGGAGGTACTCGAGGTTCTTGTGGTCCGAGTAGATGAGCGCGGGGTGTGCCGCCCCCTCGAGTAAGTATCTCCACTCCTCCAAAGCAGACTTAATGGCAAGTAATTCCCGGTCGCCCACATCATAATTCCTCTCCGCCGGAGAGAGTTTTCGGGAAAAGAACCCCACGGGGTGCATTAGGTCATCTTTACCTAAGCGCTGGGAGACCACCGCCCCTACTGCTACCTCAGAGGCATCTACCTCCAGAATATAAGGTCTAGATGGATCCGGGTGACTGAGGATAGGAGCAGAGGTGAACAAGTCCTTGAGTCTCCTGAAGGTGGCCTGGGCTTCAGGACCCCAAAGGAAGCGCGTATTTTGCTTGGTGAGCTGGGTAATGGGAGAGATAATGGCAGAGAATCCTTTAATGAATTTTCTATAAAAGTTAGCGAAGCCCACAAAGCGTTGGATGCCTTTTTTGTCAGTGGGGGCTGGCCATTCAAGGACAGTGGCGACCTTTTGCGGGTCCATCCTGATGCCTGCTGGAGAGATTTCAAGGCCGAGGAATCGGATCTCCTGTTGCTCGAATTTACATTTCTCGGCTTTGGCGTAGAGTCCATGTTGCCGGAGCCGAAGCAGTACTCTGCCGACGTGTCCCCGGTGCTGTTCCAGGGACCTGGAGAAGATCAAGATGTCATCAAGGTATACGATGACGAAGATGTCCAAGAAGTCCCGGAAGACATCATTAATTAAGTGCTGGAAGGTGGCTGGGGTGTTACACAACCCGAAAGGCATCACCAGGTACTCGTAGTGCCCAAAGCGAGTCCGGAACGCAGTTTTCCACTCGTCACCTGCTCGTATGCGGACCAAGTTATAGGCTCCTCTCAAATCTAACTTAGTAAAAATAGTAGCTGACCTCAGTTTTTGGAAGAGTTCTGGAATCAGAGGTAGGGGATAGCGGTTTTTAATCGTGACTCTGTTCAGCTCCCGATAGTCCACACAAGGTCGAAGGGTCTGGTCTTTTTTAGTAACAAAAAATATTCCAGCCCCGGCAGGAGACGTGGAGTGACGGATGAACCCCTTCTTGAGGTTCTCGGAGATGTATGCCTTCAGAGCCTCTTGTTCCTTCTCGGATAAAGGGTAGACACGTCCAAACGGGATCTCTGCCCCAGGAAGGAGCTCAATGGGACAGTCGTAGGGGCGATGCGGGGGTAAGGAATCAGCCCCCCGTTTACTGAAAACATCCAGAAACTCATGGTAAGGTTCGGGGACTGATTGACATAAGTCCAGGTCTGGGTCTAGGCAGAGAAGTTTTTCCGGATTGTACAGAAGACCCAGGAAGGCAGTGGTCCTGGCAGTAAGGGGAGAGGAACCTCACCTCCCCAGAGATCCAGTCAATGGAGGGATTGTGGGCCTGCAGCCATGGGATGCCCAGAATCACAGGAAAGAGTGGGGATGAAATGACATCAAGAATTAACAGTTCCGTATGTCGGCAGGAGGTGGAGGTGGGTAGTGGAAGGGTCTCCTGGGTGACTCGACCGGAATTAATCTGGGAACCATCAGCCAAAAAGATAGAGAGTCCATGAGACTTTTTCTGGAGTGGGATGGAATGTTGGTTGGTGAAAGCAGCGTCAATGAAGCAACCGCAGGCTCCGGAGTCAAGGATGACGTTGACGCGGATCGTTCTTTCCGGAAGCTGAAACGAGAGCAGAAGGGCAACATGGAGAGAGTTGGAAGGCAGGTTTAAGGAACTGCGAGACACGGAAGAGAGGCACTTACGTGACTTAACGGGACAGTTGGCCACATAATGTCCGGAGCCGCCACAGTATAGACACAAGTTCATCTGTCGGCGGCGGGCTCGCTCTTCCGGAGACAAGGTAGGTCGGAGTAATCCAAGCTGCATAGGTTCCTCAGGAGCAGGAGAAACGCTGGCAGGCCCCCTTTGGGGGGGAGGAGAGAAGAAAGGTGTGGAAGACGGGGTTCTGGCGGTCATCCAGGCAGGTCTCAGAGGTTGGGAAGAGCGTTCGGCCCTGCGCTCGCGAAGCCTTTGGTCGATTTGAATGGCCAGAGCAATTAAGTCCTCTAAGGCGTCAGGGGTTCCAACACGGGCCAACTCATCCTTGAGGGCCTCAGACAGGCCCATGCGAAATTGGTGTCTTAGGGCCGACTCGTTCCACTGAGTATCTGCGCTCCAGCGTCTAAAGTCCGAGACATAGTCCTCGGCCGTCCTACGGCCCTGCTGGAGCGCAGTTAATGCGGAGTCGGCGGTGGCAGCCCGCTGCGGGTCGTCGTAGAGTTGCGCCATCCCTTCGAAGAAGGTGGAGAGGGTCTGAATAAGGGGACTGTCATTCTCAGGAAGGTGGTGGGCCCAGGATTGAGGTTCCTCTTGCAGGAGAGAGACAACAAACCCCACCTTAGTTGCCTCCAGAGAGAAAGTCCTGGGTTGGAGGGCAAAGTATAGCTGGCAGGCGTTGCGGAAAGCCCGGAACTTGGAGCGGTCCCCCGAAAACCTCTCCGGAATGGGAACCCTAGGCTCAGGTGGAAGCATCACAATTGCCGAATGGGCGGCTGGCTGAACAGGAGGAGGCTGAGGTGTGGCGTCTGGTGAACCCGGGGTAGAGAGATGCTGGACACGCTCCTCCAACCTGGTGTAGCCATCCTGCAGAGACTTCACGGCCTGGGTGAGGGCCGCAAGGTGGGAGCAGATCTCCTTCATAGCAGAGGCCCCTTCCGCAGACTCAGACATGGCTGTCTCGTACTGTTATGATCTTCAGATAGAGAGTCTGACTTAGTGGAAGGGGACCTCTCTTACGGCTCTGGTTCTGGTCTCACTGGAATGGGAACAGGGAGACCAGAGCGCAGCGGGGTAGGAGAGTCCAGCCAGGTGCAGCAGCAGATGCCAGGTAGATGAGGATCCTCTTGGAGCGGAGCTCTCTGTAGCAAGAAGGCAGCTGGGAGAAGACCACGGACTGTGGGATCAGGATGGCTGGATCTCAGGATGAGGAAGTAACAGACACAGGAACAAGCAGGAGCCAGCAGAGGAATCAGGTACAAGCAGAGGTTCGGCAACAAGAATCAGTCCAAGAAGGGTCAAACAAGCCGGGGTCGGAGCAGGAGAGATCAGCAAGGTCAGACGGAGCCGGGTCAGGTATCAGATAAGGTTCAAACAGAATAGCAGGTAACTCGGGTACAAGCTGCAGACGAGACAGCACAGAACCCCTGCAGCTGCGCCTTTAAAAAGGGCCACTGGCGCCAATCGTGCTAACGCTCGCCCGTGTGTGCGTGTACCGCGCGCACATGCGAACGACGTGCACCCGCGCGCGTTGGAAGACGCTCGTGCCCACGACGACCCGCGGTACGAGCGCGCGTGCGCGCACGGAGAGCCGATCGCACGGAACGGGCGGATTCCTGACAGTTCCTGTAATATTTCCTCATAGCTGAGCTCATCCATGCTTCTTATCAGTTTGATATCCCTTCTCTGCACTTTCTCCAGTTCCCCAATATCCTTTTTTGAGAACTGTGCCCAAAACTGAAAAGCATATTCCAGATGAGGTCTTACTAATGATGTGTACAGGGGTACAATGAGCTTATGATCTACCAAAACCCCCAGATCCTTCTTCGCTATGGATTCTCCCAGTTGTACTCCCCGCTAGTATGTATGACGCATGCATATTCTTGGCCCCCAAGTGCATAACTTTACATTTATGAACATTAAACCTCATTTGCCAGTTAGTTGCCAATTAGACAGTGCACTGAGGTCAGCTTGTAAATTGGAGACATTCTGTAAGGATAGCTTGGTGTCATCTGCAGAAACAGAAATGTTACTTTTAATCCCAGACTCTATATCATTTATAAAGGTATTAAAAAGTAAGGGTCCTGGGGGCGGAGCCAACGGCCGACATGTGAACAGCGCTGTAAAGGAGCTCCAGCCAGGAAGACTTCTCCTACAGATATCCTGAGTGTCAGAGACACATATCCTGACCCACATAAGCATCCTAACACTCCCCAGAGTTGGCAGATTGGCTAGATATGGTGAAATAAGGGTTTGCACCCATGGAATCCACCGTGGAATGCGTGTCCTGTTTTGCATGGGGAAGATGGCGGCAGCCATGAGTAGACAGCCCAGGGCCCCAACAACACACAGCAGAACAGGGCAGATCGATCAACCACCAACCCCAACAAGGTAAGCCTGCTACCCCGCAAAGGTAGAAAGCTGAGGAGAGGCTTCTCCCTAGACAGGCTACCTAAAAAGACCTGGGAGACATGGCACTGACAGAAGGGGAAGGAAAGCCCTCCCTGAAACAAACTATGGAAGCCATACACACTTGCCAAACCACCCTGACTGAGCATATAGATGGCATGAGGGCTAAAATGTCTTTCTTGAAGCAGGATGTGCAGAATATTAGAGAAAGGGCCACAGATGCTGAGCAAAAAATCAGTGATCAGGAAAGTATCCTCCATGCAGCACAATCCCTGGGAGACCTACAATATAATGGTAACTGCATTTCTAAATATCCTGACTTCTCAGCAGCAACACAGAGGCAAAGGTACAGTTTTGTCAATGTAAAGAAAAGGCCCCCCGGGAATTAGAATTGCCATACAGTATGTGTTGCCCTACAAAATTGAGAGTGGTAGACAAGGGCAAAGTCTACTTTTTCCTTTTTCAACACCCCCCCCCCCCCGATGCATTGTGCTGCCTGGATGCTAGGGGGCACTCTAGCCATGCTGTATGCTGTTAAGTGTCGTGGGCCCCTTTTGCTATGTATATGTGGCACAAGGCCTACACACACTCTCCTGTTAATTAGTGATGGGGCTATAAGGATATTCCTTGACACTACGTTCCTCCTGCGTGAAGATCTTTTTTGGTCCCTAGTTGGACAAACCGTACCTCTCTAATTTTCTGCTACAATTTCTGGTTTCTTTTTGTTTCCCCCGTTTTCTGTTTGTGTTTTTGAGATGCATTTTTCATATACCCGCATACTCCTCCTGAATATGCAAAAAGAAAGAGTTTTCTATAGTACTGGACGCTACTTAGCTCCTTCAAGGGACTATGCATAATGATATGCAGCTACTATTCTACTTCTAAAGACCTTTGAGCACCCCCCCCCCCCCCCAGTGCAGGGAGGGAAGGGAGGGGTTTTCATGCTTTCTTGGTTTGTGCTGTTATTTTTTTTCTGTTCTGATCTCCCAGTAATTATTCAGGTATTTACCTAGTTCTCCTTTATTCATCTTTTCCCTTTATAAATGACAGATAAGAAAAGCCTGCTATCCTGGGAAGTAAGAGGTATGAACTAATTTATAGTTGACTATATTAAACGGTATAAGCTCCATATTATATTGCTGCAGGAAACACATTTACAAGGGTCCAAAGTGATGGCCTTAAAAAAAGTCAATGTTAGTATGTGTATATAAACCCCCTCCCATTCTCTTTCCAGGTGTTGGAGGGTATTATAACGGAGGCTGTGCTGATAGCACAAGAACCACTACTGTTACTAGGAGACTTCAATGCAGTGTCAGATGTGACTCTTGACAGACATGGTTGTACCTCTGGCTCACACCACATTCTTTCCTCCTGGTTGGAGAGCTACGCTCTCACTGATCTATTGCATCAAGAAAACCCTGGAGTCAGAGAATATTCCTGTCACTTGGGGACTCATAAGACACTATCCAGGATAGACATGCTCTCCTCAGTTGATGGTCTCCCGATCATAACCAGGGTCAGATATCTCCCCAGAGCCCTTTCGGATCATTCACCGATGGAGGTCCTATTGGACTTGAATGCTTCTCAAGGGAGGAAACACTGGCATATGAATGTACATTGGTTACAGGAGGAATTTATCACCCTGAAATGCAAAACCGCTATTGATCACTATTGGAGGGAAAATAGTGCAGATACTCCGGTGCACAACCAATGGGAGGCTTTTAAGGCAACTATGAGGGGGGTGTTCACTAAAGAAACAAGAGATTTCTCTAGAGCTTTAAACTCTGACATAAGAAACACAGAAGTCAATGACTGATGTGGAACAGAGGTATATCCATGACCCATCACCTACTGCATACCAGACAGGGCAAGACCAAATGAGGCAGTACAGGTTACTTCTGACTGAACTAGCTACAAAAAACAATTACACCAGACCAGATCCATTTTAGAATTTAGTGATAAAAGTGGACGCTTGTTAGCCTTTTTAGCGGAACCCCTATATGTCCCGATTAATGTAATACAACTTAGACACCCAAGAAAGGATGTGGTAGGGGACTCTCAGGGAATTCTGAGCACATTTCTAGAGTTCTATGAGAACATATACCAGTTACAAACCTAACATGCAGATCAGGAAATATCTTCCTATTTGAAGGATCTGTCTTTACCTTCATTAAGCTCGGAGGATAGTGAAACCCTGGAACATTCCATAGCACAGGAAGAGATATGTGGAGACATTTCCTCCTTTAGACCAGGTAAGTCACCTGGACTTGACAGTTTTCCGGCCGACTAGTATCAGTTGCATAGGGAAGAATTGGTCCCACATCTACAAAAGGTCTTTATAGCAGCAGAAAAAGAGGGTATACTACCAGAATCCCTGATTGTGGTGATACCCAAACCTGAGAAGGATCCGCAAGAATGTGAGTCATATAGACTGATATCTCTGATCAACTGCAATGTCAAAATATTGCCCAAAATTTTGGCCGGTAGGTTGCAATCAGTAATTCTCAAATTAACTCTGATCAGACAGGATTCATACCGGGTCGCAGTACCCAAATGAACCTTAGAAGATTGTATGTTCATTTACAGATTCAGCATACTAATATGGGTAAAAGAGTGATAGCATCACTAGCTAGCTTTTGACTCGGTGGAATGGGATTACCTTTTCTCCCTTCTCGTTAGGTTGGGCTTTGGGCCCAAATTTATCTCCTGGGTTAAACTACTGTATAAGGATCCCAGTGGGAGTATTAGAGTGAATGGGCTTATATCTGACACTTTCCGGATACATAGAGGGACGAGACAGGAATGCCCTCTATCTCCTCTTCTGTTCGCTCTGGCTATTGAGCCACTAGCGGCTAAAATCAGATCCCATGACTCCATAGATGGGCTGATGGCTGGGGGTCTGGAGGAACGTGTATCATTATATGCAGATGATATGCTCCTGTATTTGGGAGATCCAGATACATCCCTATCTGCTGAATTCTTGGGAATGCAGGAATTTGGAGACCTTTCTGGCGTTAGAATCAACTGGTCCAAATCAACACTATTTCCTCTAGACCCTCAGCCAAATTTGATGCTTCCCACTTAGTGTCCCCTGGCTGTTCCCTTCAAATTCAAGTACTTGGGGATAAATGTCCAAATGCCAGTAGACTTGTTCCCAGATGCAAATCTATGGCCCATAATAAGATCCTTTAGTGACAGAGTACAGAAATGGAAGGACCTGCCACTTACACTGCTGGGTAGAGATAACCTATTCAAAATGATTTTTTTTGCCTAAATTTCTGTATGTGCTCTCTAATTCCCCAATCTACATCCCCCAAAAACATTTAGATATATTAACTCTGTGCTGACCTCCTTCCTGTGGGGCACCAATGTGGCTAGAGTATCCTTGGAGCTTTTACAGTTACCGGTAGGAAGAGGAGGTTTGACATTACCTGCCTCTACTATCTGGCTCGCAGCTGGTACATATACACTGGTGAATGTTTGCACAATTGAATAATGCTGCAACTGCGGTTGAAGTGGCGGTGGTAAACTTTTACAAACTTTATTACGTTTTTTTCTTTCGGGGAGCAGTGCCTACGGTGGGAGGCAAGATGATACTCAGAACTGCTAAACGGATCCGGGGAATCTGTCTGAAACATATAGCAGATGGCCCCCTCCACTTATCACCCAATGCCCCGCTCTTGTTCAATCCCTGTCTGAATGAATTTTTCCATCTGGAAGATGGCTATAGATGGGCTAGATTTGGACTCGCCTACCTCCACCAATTATATGATAAAGGTAAACTTAAATCCTTCACACAACTGAAGAGGGAACTGGAAATTCCAGACTCCTGGGCATTCCAGTTTACCAGACTGAAACATGCAGTTCATACTCAATTTGGGACTGAACTAGTACTCCTTGAAAACTCTACTATAGAAAAACTCCTTGCTGCCCCTGGTCAAACTAATTTGATATCCACCTATTATAGTGTACTCATAGGCAAACAACACCCAAAAGAATAGAAAACTAGAGATAGATGGGCCATTGTTATACCAGAACTAACAGAGGAACAATAGGGGGAAATATTGACATCTTATACACCCACAGTTATTTCTGCTAAGGGCAAGATGATACAATTTCGATATCTAAACCAAATGTATCAAACTCCACTCAGACTGTATAAAATGAGAAGGAAAGACAACCCCACATGTCATAAATGTTTAGCAGCAGAAAGTATCTATATGGTATGGGACTGTAATATGATACGGCCCTTATGGTCGCAGGTGACTCAGTTTATTGCTGATACATTTGATCTTCCGAATATTTGTAGCCCACTACTGGGACTTCTAGGTATTATTGAGGATGAAGTTATGAGTAACAGTATGAGAACATTATTGCGATTACTATTCTTCTATGTTAGAAAGCTGATTGTCCTTAACTGGATTAAGAGGGACTATCGTACATTATTGAAGCAAGTGGATCTTCAAAAAAATTTTATGAAGTATGGGGGAAACGGATAAAATCTAGTGAAACCATACAAAGTGGCATCTAAGATGGTTCCTTTACAATAATTATGATATGAGATCTGTACCCACTGTGAGATGTGAATGTTTGGCTCTGGACGAATAACAGCACACAGCACGAGAGGTTATGGAGGAGTTCGTCTCCGATTTTATTTAATGTCTTGTTGTTTTTGATTTAGTGATGTTTTGGGCTATCCTGTTTTTTTTCTCTTTATGAGAATAAGATATGATATATATATATATATATATACATATATATATATATATATATATATATATATATATATATATATACACATACACTATCACAATTACCAATAGAAAATAGAAAAAGAGCTTTGTTTACTGAAAATTTTAATGTATCCAGTGATAGAAATCATCAAAACTTGATCAAGCAAATTACATGCTGTCTTACACACTTATAACTGTACCCTGTTTTCAGTTTTGTCCTGATGTGTATGTACACTTGGCAAATAAAAAACTTTAACCACTTGCCGACCGCCGCACGACGATATACGTCGGCAGAATGGCACGGGCAGGCATATGGGCGTATATATAAGTCCCTGCCTGCCCGCGGGTGGGGGGCCCGATCGGGCCCCCCCCCGGTGCCTGCGGCGGTCGGCATTCCTTCGAGAGCGATCCGGGATGAGGGGGCGGCCATTCATTCATGGCCACCCCCTCGCGATCGCTCTCGACGAATGGAAATCCCCCGTGACATCACTTCCTCTCCTGTAATGTAAACACAGGAGAGGAAGTGATGTATTCTCTCCTCCGTGTCGGTATTTTTCGTTCCGACACGGAGGAGAGCGGATCGGTGAGTTGCACCAACACTCTACACACACAGTAGAACATGCCAGGCACACTCACACCCCCCCTTTACCCCCCGATCACCCCCCCAATTACCCCTGCCCCCCAGTCACAGTGACACCAATGTCATTTTTTTTTTTTTTTTTTTTTGCATTGGTGTCATTTGTGACTGTAATAACTGTTAGGGCAGTTAGAGTTAGCCCCCTTTAGTTCTAATGTACCCCCCTAACCCCCCCAATAAAGGTTTAACCCCGTGATCACCCCCCGTCGCCAGTGTCACTAAGGCTGGGTTCACATTGCAGCGGTTTATGAGAACGAATGTGATTCGCACCGCACTGCAGTGCAAATCACATCCGATCTCTGTGCGATTCGAGTTCAGCCATTCGCCGCACCCGCCGCACCCGCCACACCCGCCGCACCCGCCGCAAATTCGCACGGGACCCTTTTTTTGGCCCGCAGCAGAATCGGATCGCATGGGTGTTCACACCATGCGATCCGAGTTTGCAGATCGCACTGCGATATGCGAACTGATCTGGGGGTGTCAGTAACATTTCACTGACACTCCCAGCAGTTCGCATAGGGCAGTGTGAACTGCCGCCGGGAGGCATGCGATGCGGGAACCCGCCGCGGATTCGCGGCGTTTCCGCATCGCTCCAGTGTGAACCCAGCCTAATAAGCGATCATTTTTCTGATCGCCGTATTAGTGTCACAGGTGACGCTAGTTAGGCAGGTAGGTATTTAGGTTCGCCGCAGCTTTTTATAGCGCCAGGGACCCCCATATACTACCGCATAAAGCCCCCTGATTGCCCCCTAGTTAACCCTTTCACCTGTGATCACCATATAACTGTTACAGGTGACGCTGGTTGGTTAGTTCTTTTTTTATAGTTTCAGGGCACCCGCCATTTATTACCTAATAAAGGTTTAACCCCCTGATCACCCGGCGGGTGTCATTTGTGACTAATAACTGTTAGGGCAGTTAGGGTTAGCCCCCTTTAGTTCTAAGGTACCCCCCTAACCCCCCCAATAAAGGTTTAACCCCGTGATCACCCCCCGTCGCCAGTGTCACTAAGGCTGGGTTCACATTGCAGCGGTTTGAGAACGGATGTGATTCGCACCGCACTGCAGTGCAAATCACATCCGATCTCTGTGCGATTCGAGTTCAGCCATTCGCCGCACCCGCCGCAAATTCGCACGGGACCCTTTTTTTGGCCCGCAGCAGAATCGGATCGCATGGGTGTTCACACCATGCGATCCGAGTTTGCAGATCGCACTGCGATATGCGAACTGATCTGAGGGTGTCAGTAACATTTCACTGACACTCCCAGCAGTTCGCATAGGGCAGTGTGAACTGCCGCCGGGAGGCATGCGATGCGGGAACCCGCCGCGCATTCGTGGCGTTCCCGCATCGCTCCAGTGTGAACCCAGCCTAATAAGCGATCGTTTTTCTGATCGCTGTATTAGTGTCACAGGTGACGCTAGTTAGGCAGGTAGGTATTTAGGTTCGCCGCAGCTTTTTATAGCGCCAGGGACCCCCATATACTACCGCATAAAGCCCCCTGATTGCCCCCTAGTTAACCCTTTCACCAGTGATCACCATATAACTGTTACAGGTGACGCTGGTTGGTTAGTTATTTTTTTATAGTTTCAGGGCACCCGCCATTTATTACCTAGTCTCACTAGTGTACCCCTAAATTTAGGGGTGTCTACTTTCCAAAATGGGGTCATTTGGGGGGGGTTTGTGCCATCTTGGCATTTTATGGCCTTCAAAACTGTAACGCCCTTAGAAAGCCTGAAGGCGGTGCTTGGTTTTCGGGGCCCCGTACGCGGCTAGGCTCCCAAAAAGTCCCACATATGTGGTATCCCCATACTCAGGAGAAGCAGCAGAATTTATTTTGGGGTGTCATTTCACATATGCCCATGGCATGCGTGAGCAATATATCATTTAGTGACAACTTTGTGAAAAAAAAAAAAAAAAAAAAAGTTTGTAATTTTCCCGCAACTTGTGGCAAAATATAAAATATTCCATGGACTCAACATGCCTCTCAGCAAATAGCTTGGGGTGTCTACTTTCTAAAATGGGGTCATTTGTGGGGGTTTTGTGCCATCTTGGCATTTTATGGCCTTCAAAACTGTAATAGGTAGTGAGAAGTGAACTCAAAAATTTACGCCCTTAGAAAGCCTGAAGGCGGTGCTTGGTTTTCGGGGCCCCGTACGCGGCTAGGCTCCCAAAAAGTCCCACATATGTGGTATCCCCGTACTCAGGAGAAGCAGCAGAATTTATTTTGGGGTGTCATTTCACATATGCCCATGGCATGTGTGAGCAATATATCATTTAGTGACAACTTTGTGAAAAAAAAAAAAAAAAAAAAAAAGTTTGTAATTTTCCCGCAACTTGTGGCAAAATATAAAATATTCCATGAACTCAACATGCCTCTCAGCAAATAGCTTGGGGTGTCTACTTTCTAAAATGGGGTCATTTGTGGGGGTTTTGTGCCATCTTGGCATTTTATGGCCTTCAAAACTGTAATAGGTAGTGAGAAGTGAACTCAAAAATTTACGCCCTTAGAAAGCCTGAAGGCGGTGCTTGGTTTTCGGGGCCCCGTACGCGGCTAGGCTCCCAAAAAGTCCCACATATGTGGTATCCCCGTACTCAGGAGAAGCAGCAGAATTTATTTTGGGGTGTCATTTCACATATGCCCATGGCATGTGTGAGCAATATATCATTTAGTGACAACTTTGTGAAAAAAAAAAAAAAAAAAAAAAGTTTGTAATTTTCCCGCAACTTGTGGCAAAATATAAAATATTCCATGAACTCAACATGCCTCTCAGCAAATAGCTTGGGGTGTCTACTTTCTAAAATGGGGTCATTTGTGGGGGTTTTGTGCCATCTTGGCATTTTATGGCCTTCAAAACTGTAATAGGTAGTGAGAAGTGAACTCAAAAATTTACGCCCTTAGAAAGCCTGAAGGCGGTGCTTGGTTTTCGGGGCCCCGTACGCGGCTAGGCTCCCAAAAAGTCCCACATATGTGGTATCCCCGTACTCAGGAGAAGCAGCAGAATTTATTTTGGGGTGTCATTTCACATACGCCCATAGCATGTGTGAGCAATATATCATTTAGTGACAACTTTGTGTAAAAAAAAAAAAAAAAATTTTTTTTGTCATTATTCAATCGCTTGAGGCAAAAAAATAAAATATTCAATGGGCTCAACATGCCTCTTATCAATTTCCTTAGGGGGTCTACTTTCCAAAATGGGGTCATTTGGGGGGGTTTTGTACTGCCCTGCCATTTTAGCACCTCAAGAAATGAGATAGGCAGTCGTAAACTAAAAGCTGCGTAAATTCCAGAAAACGTACCTTAGTTTGTAGATGTGACAACTTTTGCGCAAACCAATAAATATACAATTATTGACTTTTTTTTTACCAAAGACATGTGGCTGAATACATTTTGGCCTAAATGTATGACTAAAATTGAGTTTATTGGATTTTTCTAATAACAAAAAGTAGAAAATATCATTTTTTTTCAAAATTTGCGGTCTTTTTACGTTTATATCGCAAAAAATAAAAATCGCAGAGGCAATCAAATACCATCAAAAGAAAGCTCTATTTGTGGGAAGAAAAGGACGCAAATTTTGTTTGGGTACAACATTGCATGACCGCGCAATTACCAGTTAAAGCAGCGCAGTGCCAAAGTGTAAAAAGACCTCTGGTCATTTACCAGCAAAATGGTCCGGTCTGAAAGTGGTTAAAAAAAAAAATCGTAAGGGTTCCAACACTGAACCTTGGGATACACCACTGATAAAATTAGACCATTCAGAGTGAATCATTTAACACTACTCTCTGAATTCTGTTTTTTAGATAGGTTTCTCTCCATTTACAAATTGATCTTTCCAAGCCTGTATCCTTTTGTAAGCAATCTTTTATTTCTTTGATTTGGACTTCTTCAAAGAGTAGATTTGTGCACCTCCAGGAAGCTGTTGCTGATCCTAAAGCTTTAAGGTGTATCCCTTATGGCTTAACCTCTAATCTTCTTTATGCACAGCAATTCCCTATGTTTACCTGATGAAAATAGAACTTCAGGCATATTAAATGCTCTGTTGACCTGCTTTTCCCTCTTATATAGTTCACAAATGTTATGTAAGTATTGATCTCTTCCCATCCGGTATGGTGACCTATGTACAAGCAGATAAGTTATTTGAAATCCATCTGATTTGCTAGTCTTGATGCATGTGGCCATTACCAACCTTGTCATTTGGGTCAAAAACAGATGGGAGATAAGACAGAGATACATGGAAATAGGACAGCTTAGATTAGAGAATTTATGTCCTGCCAAGGTCACTGTCTGCCTGGAATTCATAAGTTTTCCACATATTTGTATGGTTTTGACTCTGCCTCCTTTGTCATGTTAATTGGCTTCCTTCCGAACTGCTAGTAGTTAGTGGTGTTGGCTACATTACTGTGAGGGCCAAAAGGCATCAGGGGATGCCCCAATGGTTGAATATATTTTGTAAAGCTGGCCATGCACTATACAATCTGATTGTACAATTTCTTTGGCTTTACCTAAACAATGTGAGGATATAACTAAACAATTCATTCAATTAGTATCAAATCAAATGTAAAGTAGAATGTACAATCAGATTCTGAAGTGCATGTTCACTTTAAGCCTAGTACACAATACTATATATTATTTTTTTTTTTTAACCCAGCAGGTTGAACGCAAAAAATTTACAGCTCAGGTCAGAGCCCGACATTCGACTTGTGTGTACTAGGCTTTAAATGTTGCCTAAATGGTACATCCTCTTCATAACTAACAGCATTGCAGATAATTGATGAGTTTAGCACCTTCTCTGGGATTAAAGTGTTACTAAACCCAGTAATATGAAAATAGTTCATCTTCTTTTTACATTAAAATACTGCCACTATATACCTTTTTGGATGATTTGTATACCACGGTTACATGATAAACTGCACAGTTTCTCCAGTGCTGAGAGTTCAAGTAGGAGGAGATTTCCGGTACCACTACAGCCTGTATACACGCCCACATGGGTGATGTCAATATCATGTGACCTGGCTAGTTCTCAGAACAAGTAAATCTTGCATGTCGGCTACCCTGCCTGTGTTAGCCGGCCTTCCCCAGATAGACAGTGGGGGGGGGGGGGGGGGGCTGGGGGGATTTTTGCCTACAAGATAAAACAGCCTTTTTACAAAATGCAGAGGATTAACCCAATAAGTTCCACAGTGGGTATAACTATATGCTGGATATACAGACTGATTTTACTGTTGTGGGTTTAGTAACACTTTAAGGTTGAGTAGGAGAAATCTTTGATTTTCCTGCTCAGCCCTTCACATCCCAAACCGCCTACGAACACCCCGCTTTGCTGGGTAGATGGGTTTAAGTACCATGGGATACATGTGGGTAGCACCCTGGCAACTTTTATGGGTCTTAAAGGATACGTTTGCCTTTTGAAAAAAAATAATAAATGCACTTTTTTTTTGCAGGTAAAAGGAGACCAGCAGAACATTGCATTCGCTATCAGTAGATTGGAGGTGCAAACTCAGGCTCCTGCAGAATCCCAGGACAGAGGTCTGCCTATACCTCGTATGGGCAGGCAGTTACCTGAGAGCCGAAAGATCAATGGACTGTGAGAGTGCTCACCAGTGCTCTCATAGTTCATTGAGAGCTACAAGCCATCAACTGCAATGGCTGGCGATACTTGTAGGCATATTTCACAGGAAACTCTGAATGAATGACAAGGTCGTGTGGGCAGAGCCCCCTGTGGCCTCACTATTTTCACATTTACTGACAAGGCTATGGGGGCGGAACCCCGCATGTCCATGCTATTTTCCAATTGTGACGGTGGAGAGAAGATCCCCCACCCACCATCACAGAAGGGGGGAGCAGGGAGGAGAGGCTACAGGAATGTCTCCCATCTGCAAAGTATCCTGGATCCACAGCTGTGGGCAGCTCATGGAGTGGTGGACCTAAAGAATATTATGTCAAATGGAAGACTGATGGGGCTCTCTGATCTCAAGACTACGTATAATCTTAATAATAGTATGTTTTTCAAATATTTGCAGCTAAGACATGCGGTGCAGGTGCAATTCCCTTCCCCGGTCACTCTTGTGTCTGATCCTATTCAGTAATTGCTTAACTCCAGCATGTTGGGGGCTTATACTCTCCCTGGCTTACACCACTAACTCAAATGGAAGCTACCAGAAATAGAATGCTGACTTGTCAGATTTGGATAAGGAAGAATGGGAGACCTGCACCAGCCATTATGTTATGTTTATGGTGTCCACTAGAGTCAGGTTTTTGAAGCTAAACGTCCTTCACAAAGCCTATTTCAACCCACAATGGCTGTCAAATATCTCACATTCGTCTGATCCTTCCTGTACACATTGCCATTTCTTTGTAGGCTCCTTCCTACACATGATGTGGACATGTCACTCCATTAAACATTTCTGGATGACAGTGGTAGTTTAAATTAACAGGCTCTGTGACTTAACCCTCGGTTTGCACCCTAAGGTGCTCATGCTAGGTATCTTAGACAGGGTAGACTTAGGTCGTTATTTTAATTTCATTATTTTCTTTGCTGTTTTTTACACCCGCAGAGAAATTCTCTTAAAATGGAAGTCACTTCACCTCCCTCCTACTTTTTCTTTATGGTGTGCTGCTATTGATAATGCTTTACTGTTGGGGCAGTTCCCACTTGGGTTGGTAAACTTGTACAAAAAGTTTCATAAGATATGGTCCACCTGGATAGACTACTGGGGATCTAGTTAACCCATTTGAGTAAAGTAGTGGAACGCTACCACTTAAATGCTCTTTACTTAGTGGACATTAGGTCATTCCATTTCTGTTGCTTTCTTCCTTCCCTTCTTCCCCCATACTTCTCTTTCCCTTTACCCTACGCATTCTATCCTCCCCTCTTCTTCCCACTCCCCCCTTTCCCAATCTTCTGCAGTCTCGAGAATGTCCTGATGTTATCTTATAGTCTTCCACGTGGATCACATTTTTTAGTCATTTGTTTATCATGGGTTTTTCAATATGCTTTTCATTATATTCTTGATTGGAATACCTTTTAAGTCTTTTCACGTGTAGCTTGTTTACCAATGATTCTGCACATGATTAAGGTGGTCTATATTCATGTCTCCCCTGTTGATTACTCTGTAGACAACATTCTGCACTCTTTGTATTTGCCTATATTCTTTTTCAATAAACATTTTCTACGTATAAAAAATAAAAAATGTTAGTAAAATGTTGCTTCTATATAAATAAAAATAAATTATGGATTGGTAAAATCAGGCATTGCAACCAACTGTTCTGAGCACTGCAAAAATCAGGAACCCAAGGTGTTGTACGTGGTTGGGAGGAGATAGCTCCTGACAACTTCATCCTCAGTGACCCAGAGGACTCACAATTGAATGCGTCTGAAAACGTACGCTGCATGGCCTCCCTGATTCTGCAAAGCCTGCAAAAGGACCCTAGGATTCGTGGTATCAAGGAGAGGGATCATTACTGGCTGGCAAATCTTGTTGATCCACATTACAAGGGTAAGGTTGCAGAACTCATCCTACCATCACAGAGGGAGCAGAGGATGAAACATCTTCAGAAGGCCATGAAGAAAAGTTTGTGCAATGCATTTCCAGACCCTGGGAGGTTACAATTTCCTGGTGCCGGACAACGTGTTGCTGAGGCTTCGTTCAGTCAGAGGAAGAGCGGTAGAGAAGGTGGCCAGCTGTCCGATACCTTTAGACAATTTTTTAGTCCTCAGCGCCAAGGTCTGTTCGATTCAAGCAACCAGCCAGCATCGCCAGGGTCTGTATTACATGGTGCATGAATATCTTGGGGCAAGAACAGACTTGGAGACCTTTCCAAAAGACCATACACTGGGTTACTGGGTCTTGACCACTGGCCAGAACTTGCTCATATGCAATTGAGCTACTGGCCTGTCCTGCATCCAGAGTTATTTCTGAATCGCACATTCAGTGCTGCTAGAGGGTTTGTAATGGATCACAGACTCTGTTGATAGGCTCACATTCATAAAAATTAATCATTCTTGGATCAGCAGCAGCTATCAAGCACATGATGCTGATGTAACTGTATTTTTCTATGGATGTGGGATCCCTTGAAGACTGCCTATGCTGTGTGACTATCCTATTCCTCCTCAATCTTGATGATGCTAGCTTCCAACAATATTTTTGGTTTAGGGCACCACTGCCTAAGGCCCAATTTTTCTGCCCCTGTTTAACAGGGGCATGTAATTTAAATTTTTGAGCAAATATTTCAAAGCAGGGCTCCTTCCTGCGCCCAACAAGAGTATCTGTGAGGGGTTACAGTGTTGTGGCACCACCACTGCTAAGGCCCAATTTTTCTGCCCCTGTGTAACAGGGGCATGTAATTACAATTTTTGATTAACTATTTCACAGCAGGGCCCATTCCTGCATCCAAGAAGAGTATCCGTGAGGGGTTACAGTGTTTTGCACCACCACTGCCTGAGGCCCAATTTTTCTGCCCCTTTTTAACAGGGGCATGTAATTACAATTTTTGATCCAATATTTCACAGCAGTGCCCATTCCTGCGCCCACCAAGCGTAACTGTAAGGGCTTACCTTGTTGTGGCAACACCACTGCCACCACCAAAGGCCCAATTTTTCTGCCCCTGTTTGACAGGGGCATGTAATTACCATTCTTGACATAATATTTCATAACAGGGCCCGTTCCTGCGCCCAAACAAGAGTAATGGGCCATACACATGATAGGATTTTTCGACAACAAATGTTTGAGGTGAGCTTGTTGTCAGAAATTCCGACCGTGTGCATGCTCCATCAGATATTTGCTATCGGAATGTCCGACATTAATTGTTTCACAGCAGGTTCTCAAATTTTCTGAAAACAAGTCTTGATTCCAAGAGTGTGTACACAATTCCGCCACACAAAAGTCCACGCAAGCTCGAAATCAAGCAGAAGAGCTGCACTGGCTGTTGAACTTAATTTTTTCTCATCTCGTCGTACGTGTTGTACCTCACCGCGTTCTTGATGTTCGGATTTTCCAACAACATTTGTGTGACCATGTGTATGAGTTTGAGCCAACATCCGTCAGAAAAAAATCCACGGTTTTGTTGTCGGAATGTCCGATCATGTGTACATAATATAACTGTGAGGGCTTACAGTGTTGTGCCACCACCACCAAAGGCCCAATTTTTTAAACAGGGGCATGTAATTACAATTTTTAAGCTAATAATTCACAGCAGGGCCCATTCCTGTGCCCACCAAGAGTAACTGTGTTGTGGTACCACCACCAACTTACAGTGTTGTGGCACCACCACCAACCACCACCAACACCACCAAAGGCTCGATTTTTCTGCTTCTGTTTAACAAGGGCATGTAATTACAATTCTTGATCTAATATTTCACAGCAACAAGAGTATCTGTGAGGGGTTACAGTTTTGTGGCACCACCGCCACCACTGCCTAAGACCCAATTTTTCTGCACCTGTTTAATAGGGGCATGTATTTACAATTTTTGAAATAATATTTAATAGCAGGGCCTGTTCCTGCGCACAACAAGAGTAAATGTAAGGGGTTACAGTGTTCTGGCACCACCAACACCTAAGACCCAATTTTCTGCAAAGTATATAAGACAGGCCGTATAGTATATATACTTCTGTTCAGACTATATAGTGGCTGGGCCCCCCCCTTAATATCGATACCAGACCCAAAGAGCCTGGTCTGGGGGGGGGGGGGGCATGCCATTTTTCTCAATGATTTTCATCTATATTGCCCGGACCCGACAATACATTACAGCCACAAGCAGTTTTGAATTACTTCTTTTCCTGTAGAAATGTCATTTTGCTGTGGTATTGTTCTAAACACGGGAAAACTGCGCCATTTTACAGGCATACTATAGACATCCCCCAGGCATGATATTTAAAGGAATATTTCATTTTTCTTGTTTCACTTTAAGCATTCTTAAAATCACTGCTCCTGAAAAAACGACAGTTTTTAAAACTTTTCTTTGCATTGATACTTGTCCCCTGGGGCAGGACCCAGGTTCTCAAACACTTTTTGGGGCAAAACTTGCATATAAGCCTTTAAAATTAGCATTTTGATTTTTCATGTTCATGTCCCATAGACTTTAACGGTGTTCCTGTGTTCGAACAAACTTTTTTGCATGTGCAGATGTTCTGGTGCGAACCAAACCGGAGGGTGTTCGGCTCATCCTTACTAAAAAGACATCTCTTAGACTGAGCTTGAATTGTCGACTGGCAGCCTCTGTATTACTTGGGAGAACCTGGACATTATATCAGAGCTTCTTGTGGGATGCAGAGCAGACCGGAAGTGATGTAATCTGGAGAGAGCTCAAGAGCTTGAGAAAGAGGCTTGGGTGGCCTTGAAATGCATAACTCCATCCCCCCCAACATCCAGATGGCATCACTTCTGGTCTGCTCTGCTTCCCACAAGAAACTCTCCGCCATCTTGTTGTTTTCAGGCATGTACTGGCCATTGGGACTACCGGGAGTTTCCCGGTGGGCCGATGGCTCAGTGGGCCACTCTGATGTAAGGGGGCTGCTCATGGGACACTCTGATGTAAGGGGGTGCTGATGGGACATTCTGATGTAAGGGGGTGCTGCTGGGACACTCTGATGTAAGGGGGCTGGTAATGGGACACTCTGATGTAAGGGGTGCTGATGGGACACTCTGTTGTAAGGGGGCTGGTGATGGGACACTCTGATGTAAGGGGTGCTGCTGGGACACTCTGATGTAAGGAGGCTGGTAATGGGACACTCTGATGTAAGGGGTGCTGATGGGACACTCTGTTGTAAGTGGGCTGGTGATGGGACACTCTGATGTAAGGGGGTGCTGATGGGACACTCAAAATGTAAGTGGGCCAGTCTGGATGAAGTCCAGGGCCAAATTTCTGTCCCAGTCCAGCCCTGGTTGTTTTCCACTTCCCCATCTAAGCTGTCATCCAGCCTCATGTCCGGATTTTCCAGGCTGCAAGTTGTAGGAAGAGGCAACCGGAGCTAGGCAGAAGCCACGGCCTTTCCTAAGGCCGAGGCAGCGGAGCGCTCCACGGAGTGCAGGGTGTGCCAATCTGAACAGGGTGACCCGTTCGGATCACGGATTGGTGACGATCCATTGCACCCCTACCCCCCTTTCTGCCTCTCCTGCACAGTCCTACCTTTGGCAGGGCAGACGCAGGATTCAGCCTGTGTGTCCTCTACTGGCTCCCTCACCCTTCCAACAATGTCATCCTATCAGCAGAGTAGTCTTTATCCTTTTTTATTTTTCACTCATATTTTTCTCTTAGGCTACTTTCACAATGAGGTGTTTTACAAGCGCTACAGCCCTAAAAATAGCGCCTGTAAAGAGCCTCTCCTGTCTCTCCAGTGTGAAAGCCGAGGGCTTTCACACTGGAGCAGTGCGCTTGCAGGACAGTAAAAAAAAGTCCTGCATGCCGCACCTTTTTGCACTGTAGGAGCGGTGTATACACCACTCCTAAGCGCCCCTGCCTATTGAAATCAATGGGGCAGTGCCACCAAACCGGCAGCATAGCGTGACTGCAGCGGCAGTTTGTGGGCGGTTTTAAACCTTTTTTGGCTGCTAGCAGGGGTTAAAACGCCCCACTAACGGCCGAATAGCGCTGCTAAAACTACGGTAAAGCATCGCTAAAAATAATGTGTGTCCTCCATTACTCCTTGGTCTGCCTTTTCTCGTTTACCCATTTTCCTTCTGTCTTCCTATAGCCAGTCCGTCCTGCTACACTTAGTTTGGTGACACCCCCCCTTGGTGTGTTGTCTTCGTCCTGCAGGTGTATCCATCTACCCAGTACTGAGGTTGCCTGTTGTTGTGAGACTGTCCGTCGGAAGCCCTTACTATGTGATGAGCCTAATTTTAACTGTCACAATGTGAGTTGCCATTTGCCTTTTCACCATAATAAATATGTTAAAATACTACACTCAGATTGTGAACTGCTGTTCCTCTTATATCTTATATATGCAAGTGCAGCCTTCCTAGGAAAACTCATTCCTTCAGGCTGACATCCACCCTTTTAAGGCATTTTAAATATTGCCGCACAAGAGTCAGCCCGCCGCTTGCAGCAGGACTGACGACTCTTGGGAAGAATATCAAGGCTGGGTGCTGTGATGTTTTTGGGAAGCTATGTACAGCAACTTGCTGGATAATGGGACCAGGCCACCCAGATAGCAAGGTTAACTTGCAACAAAATTGTGGTAGTGTTGAATTGTAAGTCTGGTAACTTGCTGCACATGTTTACTGGCAAGTTGTACACTTGCAGAGCACTTGAAGCACAAGTTCTAGCTGACACTTTTCCAATTTGTAGCAAATTTGGGGTGCAAGTCTCTAGCAAGAGCAAAGTTGCAGTGGTGAGTCTACAGCAAGAACTCTACAAGTCTACAACATGAAAATTCAGTGACCGTGACCCCTGTGGTGGGATGACTATTGCACAACATAACTAAACCAGAACTTGCAGCAGACTTGCATAATGTTTGCAAAGAAAGTTGATCTGGAATCACGCAATGCGGACTTGCTGCAATTGTGCAACAAACTTGTGAAGTCTGACAATAGTTTAGCAAGTCATTTTCAATCTTGCAGCACAATTGCTTGCTATCTGGGCAGAGTGGTCCTAAAAATTGGTAAGTATATACATCTTTATTTCACGGGTTAGTAAGCATAGTTGGGGGGGGGGAGTGAGGGGGATACAGTCTCAGGAGTAGTTAGGTTTTAGCATGACCAATGGCAACTTTAAAGGCAGGAGTAAACGTGTTGATTTTGTGAATCAGCTTATCAGTAGTAATCACTGTTTCAGTATTCAGACCATCACTGGCACCGCCAGAATACAATAGGTGGCAGTGGAAATGTCTCAATCCATGCTTTTAAGCCTGTAGGTATGTACAGTCTACTTTCTCCACTGAAGGTGGTGCTCAACCGCAGAGCATTGCAGGGGGAGAGAAGGTCAAGAGGAACATGGCTCCTCTATGGTTTCCTGGGTCACTGGGGAATCTGATTGGATGCTGCCATCAATGGGACTCTAGCAGCCTTCTTGGATCAGGCAGAGCTTATTTAAGGCCCTGTCTCCTGGGCTTGGCATGCATTTCACGTGTGGGTATTGTAGGGACAGGTCACCCATCTGACAGGGACAGTAATTAGTAGCAGGGAGAGGTTCCAGACAAGTAGGAAAAGGACAGGGACACACCAGTTCAGCAGGAACCAGACAAATTTTGATTCATGTATGTGTCAGCTGGTTGTACTGAAGGCGATCTACAGATCACCTTCAGTACAACCGGTCTGACAATTTTTGCGTTCGATCACTGCCAGCGGCTATAGCTGCCTGCAGTGATCATTGAATTCTGATGGCTGAGAAACCTCCCACTGTCAGAATACAATAGTGCAACAGGAGGGATTGCCACATCAACAATGACTCTGTTGATGGGGAATCAGGCAATTGTCTTTCCTTCAACCCATGGTTTCAATAAAGGAAAGGAAACTGCATAATGTATGGCCTGCCTTGAGCAGGCCATATATTATACAATTTTCTTATTCTATTTCATTTAGATCTACCTTCAACTATATAGTGCAAGGGCCAGTCTGATTGAATACACATTGAAAGTGTTTAGGTTTGACCTCATATTATATGGTTTTGGTAAATCTAAAGGAAAATTGTACAAGAAAAATGTCCAGCCTTAGTGTAGTTGGGGACACACACACACCATTCCAGTGTGCTTGTACAGTGAGTCCAATTAGTACAGATCCGACTGGATTTCTTGGTCACCCTGTGCCTATATTAGAGACACAGGGTGGTGACTTAGACAAAGGAGGTGCATGGGGAGCTGAAACAAGGGTTTTCCAACCTCCCCATTCTGGGTTCCTCAAGCCCCCTGCCCAAAGTGACTCCCGGCACACAGCTTACATGTTGAATAAGAGAAAATTGAGCTGTGTATGGCTAAAGGATAAGTTCACCTCTCTGAACATGTTACACCCATATTTAGGGTGTAACATGTAATATGTTTAGCATCTGTCTGCTCTTCTGTCTCCACTGTCACAATTGAGAAAGAGTGCGACCATGCAGGGTTCTGCCCATGCGGCTACGTCATTCTTTCACAGAGTCCTGTGAATCAATGAACTACAACTACTCTCACTCTAACTCTTTGCGGCTGACGGCTTGTAGTTCTCAATGAACTACCAGGACGCTGATGAGTGCTCCAGGTAGTAGTTCATTGAGCTCTCTGTTATTATTCAGTAACTGCCTGCCCTGATTGGAGGTACGGGCAGACAGCTACACTGACAGCTGCAGGAACCTGGCATTATACCCACAATCTACTGATCTTGGTTGAAATACTTTACAGGCTCTTGATAAAAAAATAAAAAAAATAAATGCACCTGAAAAAAGTGTGCATTTATTATTTTTTAAAAAGTAAGCTCATCCTTTAATGCCAGCTGATCTACAGTGCATCTTTAAGTGTCAATTCCTGGATACAGATTGTCACACAGTTGTGATGAATGTGCAAAGTATGGCAATCTTGTATTTTGTATGTTTTTTTGCCTTGTGGAATGGATGTTATTTGTAATGAGGGATAATGAGATAACAAGACTTTGCAGGATTATCCACCTTTGCAGAGCAGGATCAATTAACACAAAGACTAAGTATCTTAGCAGGCCTCAAATCTAAATAGGTTTTCTATAAACACAGCAAAACTAGTACACAAACCAGAAGCAGCATAACACAGTTTTATATCAAACATACAGTACATTTGTACATACCCCAATCAGTATTCATCTTCAAATGATTGACCTGTGCTTGAAAATCTAGGTAAAATGGAGGTAAAAAAGGAAACAACATAAATCAGTTACAGATTAAACATTAAATCATTAATATAGTTGAGCCATATATGTTAAATATATCACTCATCTGTGACTGTATGCATGCAACCACTTAGGCCTTGTTCACCTAACTGTATGCCTATAAAGGGCCAGGCTTCCGCCGGATACACACTGCCCGAAAAATCAGCTGTTACAGTAGAAACCTGCCGACTTTTGGCCCGTGTGTACAGCTGCATGTCCGACAGAAGTCGATCTCACGACTGGCTTCTGTTAAACGGGCATGCTGGAAAACCAGCATCCAGCTGGCATACAATCAGTGCTGACAGCCAATGGCTGCGAGCACTGACCAGTGTGTTGGGGGGCGGGGGGCCCCCCCCGGTCAGAACACAAAAGCACAATGGGGAAGTTTACTGTACTAACATCGGATGTGTTAGTATGGAGATCTGTCCGTTTTTATTAATTTAGCCAGCTGGGTGAAATGAAAAAAAAAATTATAGTATGTACCAGACTTTACCCTCATGAGGGTGCACTGGTGTTCCATGCATCTCCATGCAGGCAGTCCCATTGTTTTCAATTAGGACACAGCAGGTGCCCAGGCAAGAATGCATCCATGCCGATGTCCAAGCAGCCGATGCGTCCCAATTGACAGCAATAGGACTGCCTGCATGGGTATGCATGGAACACCTATGCACCCCCTTGCGAGTAAACACAGCCCTCTATGGGCGCACAGTTTTGTAGGCCCTCTGTGATGCTAGGTTCACACCCTTGTGTTTTTGCGGATCGTATTTGCGTGGGCACGGCAACCCATTCAAATGAATCGGCTGCCATGCCTATGTTTAAGCAAAAAAAAAAAAAAGTGCATGCACCTTATATAATAATATAATAATATGCAGCCACAAGGAAATCGAATTGTCTTTTTAGCCATGCAATTTCCCTGCAGTTTCTGCACACACGCATTGTGATTTTACATGCGTGGGGTGCCATAGCATCCCCGCATATTTCCACAAGAACAGTGCATTTTTACTGCGGTTGGTTGCGGGTGCGGGAATCACTGCGATTCACACAGCCACATGCAGAAGTGTGTAGCAAGCCTGAATGAGTCCCCAATGCAGTGCAGGAAATCTGCTTTCTCATGTATCTTCCCGCACTGCATTCCAATTGCACTGCCCTTGCGATCTGCTGAGGTGGTCAGTGCCAAGTTAACAACATCCCAAACACAGGTCTGGACGTTTGCCCGCACCATATCGCATGGTACAAAAGTACCATGCGATTCAGTTGACGTGCGTTTCCAAAAGTAATGCATGCACTACTTTTGGTGCAGTGCGCTCTCAGCCCATTCAAAATTAATAGGACTGAAATCACACTGCACAGAACTGCATGGGAATCGCACATTGTTTCTATGTGATTCACATGCAGTTCCTAGTGTGACTGGGCCCCAAGATGTGCGCGCAGCGTGGTGTCTGTCATTCGATTGTACAGGCTCCCGCCTCGCAGGTGTGTACACAAACACTGGGTACAGAAATACATTCTTTTCATGGGCGGCCCTCTGTGCTGTGTGAATAGCCTCAAATACACCCCAGTACAGCGGAACACCCTCATTTTAGCTATGGTGGGAATAGAAATATTGCCTCAGGTGATTTCCTTTGGCTGCACATTCTCTGGGCCATCATGCCATGAGGAAAGGTACTTGTTGGCCCTTTGTAGAAATTCTGCCCCTAGATTTTATGATATTTCTGCAAATAGTTGAATATGCCTTTAAAAGTTCAACGTTACACAATGCCAAACCTTCTAAATAGGGGGGGGGGGGGGGGGGGGGGGCACTGAGAATTCCTGTTTATCACACATCAAACAAGGTGAAGGATATGAGAGAAAATGGAGTGCTGTCTCTCTAATTTGCTTGTCTATTAGTCAAAGATATCGGCTCGTTGGTCTAGGGGTATGATTCTCGCTTTGGGTGCGAGAGGTCCCGGGTTCAAATCCCGGACGAGCCCTCGAGTTTTTGTGTATTATTAAATGGTGGCTGTTGGTTCTCATAAAATATTAATATGCTCCGGTTGCGTTTTTCAGGCTTTTCAGCTCAACGGTTTTATTCTTTTAGTTCATTCATCTTTACAAACTAGAAACCGTCACAACCAGTATGGCGAGGAAAATATTTTTGCTACATTGTTTCTCTTCATTTTTTCCTTGTCATACTGGTTGTGACGGTTTCTCATGTAATAAATAGCCATTTTGTTTGACTTACCTTCTTATATTCTTATCTGCATTTTTCACTATAGAACGTTGTTTTCCGAATAAACTTTGTCCTGAGATTACAGGGGTTTATTTGTAGAGAAATGACAACTGAATGGTAAACAAGTGAAGAAAAACAGGGCTCGTCCGGGATTTGAACCCGGGACCTCTCGCACCCAAAGCGAGAATCATACCCCTAGACCAACGAGCCAGTTACTGTTACGATTTCAGATACAGTAAACTGAGCTCTAACAAACTACTGTAACTTTATTACATTGGAGTTTCTTTCTTTCCAAAATGGATTTTATAATACTTCCTGTTGTGTCTCCTCAGCAGAAGTAGCAGTAAAGGTTTCGTCACCTGGATTCACCTTGCAATAAAAGTCTAGAAAAAAAAATCCTTCCTCCCTACCCAACATATTGGCTGGTATCTCAATATGTGGACTTTGCCTGGTACCAGAAAGCAGGGTTGGCATAAAAAGTGTTCTTTCAGTTGTCGTGGAATGGTGGAGTGCAGTGCCCTCCACGTTTGTATCACTTTTCAGAGGGAATTTGATGGATGGTGAGGAGGTGTTATATCGCCTCATCACCACCTGATTTAACCTTATAATGCAGTTTTAAACTCAATGGACAAATTTGCCAAGAGCTTGACAAACTCAGCAACCCATGGTAAAAATGGTTTGACCACAGTATGTGAACAATGCTGTCTGGCTGTTATTTTACAGTTTGGGTGGGCAGCCGGGGGTGATAAAACCTCAGCCGCCCATTTTTCAGGCAAATTTACCTCCTGTGATCCACAGAAGCTGTGTACAGCCACCTATGGAAATAAACAGGATGCAGCTGTATATGGGTATATGTTGGCATAAATGCAAGTACAGAACTACACCTCTGTCTTTCCAGGAGCATATGTCTGTATGGGTGCTAATGCAAGTATCAACATACGAGGTCTAAAAAGTTCAGTGAATGGTCCAATATCTCAGCGGCAACATGGGCTAGCTGCACCCGCATTAGGGTTGCCACCTTTTCTTCAAGTCAAACCCGAACACTTTAGCGGCGCACTGCTATTTGTTTTTTATAGTATAAACTATACATAAATTTTGCTACTAAATAACATTTCTAATCATATGAAGTTAATAACAAGAGTTCCCCTTTACATCAGAGTGCACAGAGCTCCCCCTTTACATCTGAACTAGCAGAGTTCCCTTTCGCTGTAAGGGGGGACTCTCCAGACTCTGATGTAAGGGAGATCTCTGGGGACTCTGACATAAGGGATGCTCTGGGAACCCTGATCTAACACTGAGAACTCATGTACACTGATGTACGGAGAGGACTCTGATGTAAGGGGAAAGACTGTGGCCTCTGGTGTAAAGGGGAACTCTGATATAAGGGGTGCTGTGAGAACCCTGATTTGCCTTAGTGTACTTACTCAGAGGCAAGAGAGTGAAGGGGGGAGACTTCAGTCACAGATGGATGGATGTTGAGATGGATGGTGAGCTCACGCACCTCTTGACAGTCTCATTCAGTTGGATCTGAGGCTGCTGGACTTCAAATTTCTGGCCCAAATTTCCCTTTTCTGAGGCACAGTGCCAGGGATTGAAGTGTGGGCAGACAAAGAGGGGTAGGGGTGGGGGGGAAGAGGTGCAGATTGAGCCCTCTCTCCTCTCCCGTCTGTATGTGTTTGGGGGGGGGGATTGTTATTTCTGGCTTTGGGGAGTGTGAAAGAGAGTAACAGACACTCTCAGCTTAGACAACTGCAGCCAGAAACCCTGCTGGGAAGCCATAGCCCAGTCATAATGTGTCTGTGTTGCAGACAGTCTGAAACCTGGACACATGATTCCAAACCCGAACTGTCCGGCTGAATCCTGGACAGGTGGCAACCCTAACCCGCATGCACATGGCTATCCACAGACAGGTAGAGAAGCTCCACCTAGTGTGGAGTACATGTGACTGTCAGGGTAAATCCACTGCGGGCACTAATAGTCAGTGTGATCTACATACACTAACCACTGACCTTCCTGACCTACATACACTGACCACTGACCTGCCTGACCTACATACACTGACAGTGACCACTGACTTGCCTGACCTACATACACTGACAGTGACCTACATACACACACTGAGTGTCTGACCTACCTCAGCTCAGCCATGTTGTATGGTCACAGCAGGCAGTCAGTCAGTCACTCCTCAATGTCAGAGTGGAGAGGAGCCGAGCCAAGCGGGGATGTAGCTTTCCACCTTCTGGAGCCTGCAGGCTAAGATGGATGTCACATCACACATCCCGCGGTCCTGGCATTGGCGCTGCAGGCTCCAGAAGGTGGGACCTGCGGCACTCGGCCACTATGACACTCGGCCACACTCGGCCGATATCGCACTCGGCTACTTTCAGCCGCACTCACGAACAGATCAGTGCAGGTGCTCGGGGATAACTATGGAATGCAGCATTCTATAGACTCAGGGCTTTTGGGGGTCACATTTGGGGCTTCAGCCTAAGCCACCCCCTCCTTACGCCCCTGGTCACAGAGAATGAGACCTGGTGTTACCAGTTTGATCCGGAATCCAAGTGGCAATCAATGGAATGGCATTCACTGTCTTCCCCGCGACCCAAAAAGAGTCGCCTGCAAAAGTCCAAGAAGTGTGTCATGCAAGGAGCACATTTTGCAGATGTGCCGGTAATCCAAAAATGTGTTCTACAATCATATCCTAAAGAGGTTTTTGCTGACAGTTTCCAGAAGCTTTATGAACACTGCCAAAAGTGTGTTGTGAAAGATGGCTGTTATTTTGAAGGCCAATGAAGGTAATTTGTTTGTATTTTTTGTTTTGCTTGTTTTCTGATACCATTCACCAAACCTTTTAGGCTCGGTTCACACAGGGGCGACTTGTCCAGGCGACTTCGCCGCCTGACAAGTCGCGCCCCGTTCTGTACTACGGAACCGTTCTAATAGGAGCGACTCAAGTCGCTCCGACTTAGAAAAAAGGTTCCTGTACTACTTTTGCGGCGACTTGCATTGACTTCTATACAGAAGTCGTTTTGCAAGTCGCCGCTGAGGTCGCGGCAGGTCGCGGCAGGTCGCGGCGCTGCAAGTCGTGCCGCCTACTGTGTGAACCGAGCCTTAGACACACCTCATATACAACCTTTGATTTTCAAGGGAGGCTGTACACAGTAGCTGTGGATCCGGGGCAGGGAGATACAAGCACAGTTTACGTCATATGACCCTAGGCACCCGCATGCATGAAGTCTAAGGCCTCATGCACACAGGACTTTATTTTTTACTCCCCTAAAAGCCAGCAACGTTTTTGCGGAAAAAATGCCTGACACTTGTAAAAGTGGCTGCTGCTTTTACAAGCATTTAGGCATGTTTACAGGCGTCAAAGCGCTTGGGCATTAATTGATTTCATAATTCATACTTTATTCTGGCCATTGAAATTAATTAATGCTCAAGCTCTAAACGTGCCTAGCATTAAGGCGTGTTTAGACAAGTGTTTTTTCTGCCCAAACTGCTTCTGGACACACGGGCAGAGGATTTTTTTTCCTTGCCTCAACTCTCCTGCCATGAAATGCTTCCAAAAGTCTATGTGTACATGGACACAGGCTAACACAGAGGGGCGTTTAGAGGTAGGAAAAAAAAAAACGCTAGACACCCCTAAGAGCAGCTGCAAAAACTTCCTGTGTGCATGAGACCATAAAATGATACTTCTTGCAAGTATCAAAGATGAGACTGTCAGTCCAACTCTATACCTGCTGTACAATGGCAACTTTCTATTACATTCAGAATATAAATGTTACAATAAATTAGTTTTTTATGACTTGAGTAGGAAAGGTTTACGCTACTCACACTTGTTTTTCCCTGTCCTAATCTCACCTTCCAGTGCTCATTATCTGTGATTCTACATCATGTTAAGAACATCCATAAATCTTTTGTGAGTAAGATTACTGGCTGATCCTGATGAGTACTTAAAAGGATTGCAATGAAAAAGGCCCTATATAATGGAATGTGAGGGTGACTCAGGGACAGAGGTTTGTACACAGAAAGCGAGGGATGTTGGGTGACGAAGACTTCTACCTCTTTAAGAATGTGTCCGATATACGGCCATGGGATGGTCCTCAGTATCATATTGCACCAAGATGGGCCTTCACCCTCCAGGCAATTTTTATGGGTGCGGTCTTTATTATTGGCACACCACTAAATGCTGTTGTTTTGGTGGTGACGGTAAAATACAAGAAACTTCGACAACCACTCAACTACATCCTAGTAAACATCTCAGTGGGTGGCCTTCTCATATGCATCTTTTCCATTTTTATAGTTTTTATAAACAGCTGGCAGGGCTACTTCATTTTTGGGAAGGCATTTTGTGCTATTGAGGCTTTTGTGGGTACACTTGCAGGTAAGATAGAAATAACAGCTGTACTGTGACCTAAAATCTAAAATTAAAGTATAACTAAAGGCAAAACCTTATTGTAGATGTGGATTGAGTGGTTAGTGGTTAGAACCACTGACAGGTTGTATTTGCTGTCTGTGTCTGCATTAGGGAGATTTGCTCTCTCTAATTTTCCTGATCATAACTGTCCCCGGAAATGAAAGTTAGGAGGGTAAATCCAAAATCTGGAGTTGCCACAGAAACTAGAATTGAGAGAAAAGGTTCCAAAAAGGACATTTGTTCAAGTGACAACAGTCTAAGAGGGGATACCCCTCATATTAGAAAGGTATACTTACACTTCCTGTTGAGTCTATAGGACAGGAAGTGAAGGGAAGACTTTCTAATGAGACACAGATGGCAATAAAAAAAAACCTGAAAGAGATTTCAACCCTCTCCTACTTTATCCAATATGGAAAATGGCTTTAGATGTATTTTAAAATATTGTTTGCTTTGTTTTAAAAAGTCTTGCTGGTTTTAAGTTTCAAATACTGAGTTGTTGTAGTCTTTTACAGCCATGTTTGTTCAAGATGTTCCAGTCTCTTTCCGTTACTCAGAAATTTGCAACTTTAGTTTTTGTCAATCACTTTCAATCCATGTAACTTTGACTAACCACCCTGTTTAATTCATTTAGCAATGTTGTTATTTAATGAATGTGTAGTTCCCTGTTTAAATGACAGCCTGTGAAACAAGTGAGAATCAAAAATCAGCTTTTGTTTTTGCCCAGGACTGCTATGTGTCACATTCTGTAAGTTTGTTGACTAAGTTTTTATTGTTTCATGCTTTTTAAGTCAGCCTACAGTGCAGCATTTTTACACTAGAGCAGTGATGGCGAACCTTGGCACCCCAGATGTTTTGGAACTACATTTCCCATGATGCTCCACTACACCGCAGAGTGCATGAGCATCATGGGAAATGTAGTTCCAAAACATCTGGAGTGCCAAGGTTCGCCATCACTGCCCTAGAGGAACCCTTGACATGATTTATAGGTCTCAGGGTGAGGAAACCCTTACTAAAACCAGGTGTCAGTGGAAATATTGCCCCTTACATTGGTGGTCAGTGATAAAAAATGCCCCTTTACAGGTATCTAAAAAAATGTTATCACGCTGTTGCCTCTACCAAGGGACATTGACTCTGGAACTGTACTAGAACCATCAAATGGGAGTTCAATCAGCCCACAGCTCATGGACTCCCTAGCCACCTCTGAAGGAACTCTAGGGTTCCACAAAACCCTGGATGGGAATGGCTGCTATACATAGCACACCCGATAAATAAAAGTGTAAAGAAATGCCCCATTGCACAAAATCCCTGTGTGTGATGATATTGTGTGCATTTGATAAACGAAAGAGCTTGTTACTGCTCACTAAAGAAGCCCTACAAAGTCTGATGGGTGCATTGGGCTGTCGACTTGACTTTGAGTTGGGCCATATATGGCCATGGTTATGCCAGCTATATACATGACATATTTCAGGCAATGTAACAACTTCAGTTTCTGGTAAAACTGTGAATTGATGAAAACTGTTTGTGGGAGCTATTTCAATAAGCCCACTCACTGACTTTGCCAAATCTGTATTGAAAGCAAGGAACCAAGCTTCACTTTGTTTTATGATTGTAAAATTGTAGCCTGCAGGCCTACACTAGTATGAAGGTTTCAAGGAATTTACCAGAAAACATGACACATTTTGTACCATTTGTGGGTAATTGGTGTCACTACCATATGCAGTCTTCATTGAATTAAAATGATCTATAGAGCTGGCCATACATCAGTAGAATTCTCTTTGAATGTTTGTATGGGAAGTCTGAAAAGTAATCAGAGCATTTGCTCAGTCAACTAATTTTGTTCTAAAATTTTGTACACACCTGCTACTTGAATGGAATCCCAGATGTACTAAGTGGCTTTCTTTTGTCCTCAGAACAATAGGATTACAATATGTATAATTTTTTTCCTGAATGAAAACCAGATTGACAATTCAAATTTTGTTTGAGAAAAAAATTCCATTCGTGATTCTTCCGATTTCTTTGCCGTTATGGTAAAAAAACAACATTGTTTTGACCCAACTAACCATAAGGAAATCAAATGGGCATTCCAAATACTTGTCGAACAATATTCCTGGTGTATGGCCAGCTTTAGGCAAACAGGTCTCTCATTTCAGTGAAAGTTGTATGACTGGTCATGTGTAGTATTAATCATATGCATCTAACAAACTTCTACTTTGTACATCAGGACCAGTGCTCACTAGATCCAGTTTATCAAACATGTTGCTGAAATTTCAAATCTAAATCAAAGGCATCAACTTGACCAATTCACTAATTTCAATAGTGCCCATTCTAGGGCAGACACCTACTCAGTACAGAATGAAACATGCTTCCAAAATGACTAATAGGAAAAAGATCCAAAGTTTTATTATTTCCTAGAAAAGGAGGCAATCTTAAGACCCTTTTTGCATGGGGCAGATTGTGTTCCAATTAGCAGCAGTGGATCATCTCACAGATTCTCTGCTGATCAAAGCAGAACAGGCAGAAGCCGCATCCATGTCCGCTCAGTTTCTCTAGAGCAGACATGGACAGAGCCCGCTCTGCTCTGTCAGCTGCCAGGAGTAAATGGACTTCACTCTCTGTTTACACCCAAATCCCCCCAAACTGATCCACCTAAATGAAAGAGGTTGTATTCCTTTCTGTTTACACTTGCCTGTCCATAGGAAGGCAGGAACCTTCCAAACAGGTCCGCCAGAAAAACTGACAGGAGACCTCATCAGATCACTTGTGTGAAAGGGGTCATTCACACCCGGCAGGACCACACTATGCTTTTCGTAACGTGTGTGCACTGGTGTGTACTGGAGTGGTATGATGCTTTGTTGTAAATGTATCATACTGTTTGTTCACTTTGTTGAAATGCCACACATAGACATTTAATTTAACTCTATGTACTGTAGCCAGGGGCGTTCCTACCATGAGGCAAATTGAGCCAGCCACTTCAGGTGGCACTCACAGAGGAGAACTGTAACAACTGCATCCGAGCTACTACCTCCTATGCAATGCCTGGTGCCTCAAGAACGCAGCACTCAGCCTATGAAGTCTCTGTAAACCTCTGTATAGTCCATGCAAAAAAGGAGAAAGGCTGGTGCTATGAAAGTCAGCTAAAAAATAAAAAATAGTTTGGTTATTGCACGTGAACAGCAGTCAAAAAGAAAGCCATCACGTTTTGGCCGTCAGGCCTCAATCAGACATGAAACGCCTTGCATTTCTTTTTGACTCCTGTTCACATGCAATAATAAAATTATGTTTTAGCTGACTTTCATAGCCCCAGCCTTTCTCCTTTTTTGCATGCACTCACAGTGGCACTGAGGCTGGAGTGTCCACATGGACATTCTGGTCTCAGCATTGTTCAATAATACTAAAATCACAACATTATTGAGCTCCCTGTTCAACCATTGTGCCTATCGGTGGCAATAAAATGTGTCCTTCTTTTTTTTTTATTTTTTTTTTTTATCAAAGTGTGCTTGGATTATCAGGCGCAGAGACTAATGCTGGCCATACACTAGCTGAAAAATCATTAGAAAATATGTCATTTGGATCGTTTGTTCGTTTTTTGTCCAGTAAGGCTTGATTCACACCTATGCATTTTTTGTGCTTTTTGCATTTTGCAGATTTGAACTAAAGAACGTGTTCCATACGAAATCATGTTAAGTGAACTGTAGTGCAAATCTGCAAAATGCAAAAGCACTAAAAATGCATAGGTTTGAATCAGGCCTTAATGGGCACAAATAGAAAATCGGTTTTACCCTTTCAGAGCTGAAAAATTGAAGGAACAGATGCAGAGTGTGTGCAAGTCTGCAAACACACACATTCACAATTAGTGTCGCCATTGCTTGACCATTTTTGTCGAAGGGGGCCCCAGCACACTCTTGACTGCTGCAGCGTGTTTTGATGTGGTGAAGTGCATTGAAACAGGATTTTCTGTGTAGCATGTCCTACTTCTTTTTAGTGCACACTTATGCAGCGCTTGCAAAAATAGGACATACAGTGAATTACCTTGTGTATATATTAGGACTGCACTGAGCCCAAGGCAGACCAACACATATGGTGGAACAGGCCCTAAAGCAGTCACACCAATGTGTTGCATGGAGTTTCTGTTGTTAAAAATCTCACATGCTGCCATTTTACTTCAGTCAGTTAGCATTTCTCAATGAATGGGGTCCTAAAGACATGCAAAATGTGCATTGGTGGCTGGAAATAGGTGCATGTTCCTCTTGAGTGAACTGCACTGACAGAAACATTAATACTTTTTTTTTAAATTATTATTATTAAAAGGAAATTCCTGGATAATTGTATTTTCCCACAGGATAGCAGACACTAATCTCCCAAGCTTTCATGATTGCCTTCACCACAGAATGAAGGGTAAGGTGTGTGTACCTCAGGGGGAGGTGTGAGGTGACATTGGGGGACAATGTTGTGTCTGGCTGGTTATGACTACTCTGCTGTTATTCCTGATTTGCATTTATTTTTCTTCTAGGTTTAGTCACAGGCTGGTCTCTGGCCTTTCTGGCCTTCGAGAGGTATATTGTTATCTGCAAACCGATGGGCACCTTCACCTTCACCTCTAAGCACGCATTGGCGGTAGTGCTGTCTACCTGGCTGATTGGTTTCGGGGTGTCAGTACCCCCTTTCCTTGGTTGGAGTAGGTAAGTCAGTATTTGGTATTATACTATTATGTGCTTCTACTATTATGTGCTTCCTCATATCAGCCAGTTTTTGACTTACACGTCTGTTAGTAAAGCTACATGAATGTATCACTTGGCGGGTTATACGCTTCACAGAAAGCCTACAATCCGACATAGGAAGTCACAACTTAGCACGCCTCTCATTTCTACTGAAGAATGCTGGAAGGTCGTATAGAGCCCGGCAGAGTACGTGGGGCGCTGTGGCTTAGTTGGTTAAAGCGCCTGTCTAGTAAACAGGAGATCCTGAGTTCGAATCTCAGCAGTGCCTACTCTTTTCTTTTTTTTTTTTTTTTCCCCCCTTCCTATTATCTACAAAATCACAGCTTCAGATAGACCAGACTGATACTCAAATAACTGCACTTAAATATTTTTTTACAAACACAGCTAGAAACAAACACAGTATATTGTGATGGCACCAGCCACTTCAAATGACGTGGGAGCATCGCGTTTTTCGTACAGATTTTCGGAGCGACACCATTCAAAGCAATGGACTGCCCTTTGCATTATCAAAACCGCACCAAAGTAACGCCTGTTCAATTTTTGGAGGTGACTTTGGCGTATTTTTGAAACGCGCAATTTGGAGCATCTTTTGTTTGTTTTGCCGCACAACAAAAGAGTTTCTTATCACCTTTGGGGCACACTCTGTGCTTATTTGATGCAATTTTTGCACAATTTGGAAATGCAGGCAGAATCGTGCAATTCTGCCCATGATTCCAAGTTGTTCAGATGTGAACAGGGCATTAAAGTGGTTGTAAACCTAGTTACACCACTTTTACCTACAGGTGTGTCTATAATAAGGCTTACTTGTACGTACTGTAAATATCTCCTAAACATGCACGGTTTAGGAGATATTTACCATATACTGTTGCACCGATGTCATGGGCACATGCTCACTGAAGAAACGGCTCACTCATGCTGTTTTTTCAGCAGCAGCACCGTGACCGGCGGTTCCTGCATGCATGCGCAGGAGAGACGTCTTTGCGGCTCCGGCCGATCACAACGCCAGGGCCCGCGAACCTGGAAATAACTCCAGGAGACATGTTACCAGTCACAGAGGTATGCGGGGCCACTGCAACAACTTTGATCTAAGGTAAGTATTTAAAAATAATATTCAATAATGAGCTAGTATGCGATACATACCAGCTCATAATGTCTTTGTCTTACAGTTTTTTGGGGGTTTTTTTCCGGGTATACAACCACTTTAAAGCTAGGCTTCACTGCCAGTTCCCCTTAGTTGCAATGCAGGGGCCTCTACCCAAGCTGATGGCCGAATCAGCTTCTGGGGGCCGACATTGTGGGATCCCTGGACAGGTAAATGTCCTTATATTAAAAGTCAGCAGCTACATTATTTGTAGCTGCTGACTTTTACATTTTATTTTTTTTAAGAGGCTGGAACTCCACATTAAATCAGTATTTTTTGCTAGAAAATTACTTAGAGCCCCCAAACATTACATATATATATATATATATATATATATATATATATATATATATATATATATATATATGTATATATATATATATATATTTATTTTAGCAGAGACCGTAGGGAATAATATGGCAATATTGCAATATATTTTATGTCACACTGTATTTGTGCAACTTTTTTGGAAAAAATACACATTAATAAGTAAAAAAAATAAAAAAACAATAGCTATGCCAATTTTTTTGCACAATCTGAAAGATTATGTTACGCCAAGTAATAATATACCTAACATGTCATACTATAAAATTGTGCATGCTTGTGGAATGGACAAACTACGGTACTTGAAAATCTCCATAGGCAATGCTTTAAACATTTTTACAGGTTACCTATTTAGAGTTACGAAGGAGGTCTAGTGTTAGAAGTTTTGCTCTAACAATCGCAGCAATACTTCACATGTGTGGTTTGAATACCATTTACATATGTAAGCACGACTTAAATATGTGTTTGCTTCTGCGCATGAGCACAGAGGGATGGGGCGATTTACATTTTTTATGTTTTCTTACTTATTTTACTTTTTGTTTTTTTTATTTTTACACTGTCCCTTTATTTATTTATTATTTGGATCACTTTTATTCCTATTACAAGTAAAAAAAACATCCCCTCTGATAAAAATAAGCATGGGGTTTAAAAGCAAAAGAGAAAAAAAAAATTATGACATTTTGACTTGAACAAAAAAAAATTTGTTTATGCCTGAGAACAGGAAGTGATGTCAGAGGTTGCTCCAGTCCTCCAAGGACATAGAGCCAAGTGAGGTCTATCTTGCCCTCACTTGTCTTCCTGCCCAGCAAACGGCCTTTTCAGATTGCTTCTGGGTTTACCGACGGCTCTGCTAAGCTCGGAAACTTCCAGGAAGTTGTCACTAAAAAGTGATCCTGTGGCAAATCTGCCCACAGGACCACTTTTATCTTGTATAGAATCACCCACAGTAAATAACAATATTGGGGTTATGGCAGCTAGCTGCTGCTATAACACTGGTATTTAACATCAAAGTAATGATGTATATTTACTGCGGTCGGTTGGTAAGTGGTTACTAAAGTTACTGAAATTCTTGTACAACAGAATACAACTTTAGAAGTATTGTAATGTATTCTTTTATCCGAGCATGCGTGGTCTTGGTCACACAATTTTTTTCATACAAATACTATACTAATTACAGGCATATCATTCTTTCTGTTATGATACAAGAGAATTTTTTGCATGAACTGTCGTGATTGGCCCTCAAAAGATGTGTAGTAATGATCAGCTTATTGGACGATCGCTCTGTAAGCGGTATTTTGCATATTTCTCATTGTGTGTACTAGGCTTAGGGCTCACATCTGTGGTTTTTGACAGCTACAGTTCTATTGTTTCCAATAGCCTCATTTAGATGGTTATACTTAAAGCGGAGTTCCACCCCTTTTTTAGTTTATTAAGTCAGCAGCTACAACAAGCATAGCTGCTGACTTTTAATAATCAGACACTCACCTGTCCCATGGCCCAGCGATGTAGCCGCCTGGAGCCTCGCTCCTCTCCCCCTCCTCTCCTCGGCGCTGCCATAGCAACTGTGGGCACCCGGCCGTGATCTGTATCTATACTAACTATGCAATGTTAGTACAGCAATATCCCTGCTAAGCTATTGTGTTCTGAAAGGGGGACTGCTCCCCCCACCAGAACACACTGGTCAGCTCTTGCAGCGATTGGTTGAGAGTGCTGATCAGATACCGATTGGCTGCTGTTTTTCTAGCGTTCCCATTTGACAGAATCCGAACGTTTGGCCAGCTCCTGACGAACAGACTGCTGTACACACATGCTGAATATTTCTGTTCCGTGTGTACCGTGTGGGCTTTAGACCTAAATTTCATTTCCGATGACCTTAGCGATCAGGACGATTGAGGGAGAGTGAATTCATTAGATGAATATGAACTTTCTTTTATCATATTTACCCCATTGAGCCTTCGGATCTGTTATACCCTTATAGACCAGAGCAATTTTTATTTTTCAATTATGAGCCTGTTTATTTGTCGATAACTTTTTCATTACCTAAAATAACAAAGTAATACATTTATAATTTGTTTGTGGATAAAAAATCTTTATTTTGGTTATATTGCCTTGCAAAAATATTTTATATAAGGTTATTTGCAATTTACAAACAAAAAATGTAACAAAAATGTTACAAATATTTTTCATCTGCAGTAACACTATAATTTGTCCCAGAAAATTATGATTTTTGTACAAACTCCTATAATAAAGGTTTTTGTTCAATTATGCACATTTTTTAATGAGACACAAAATCATTAACAAGCAAAATTATTTAAAAAAACAAAGTTAAATAATGATAAAAAGGGAAAAGAAAAAAGTACAGGCAAATGCACTGCATTTGTGATCTGCAATTGTGATCTGCAATTGCCATTGGGTTGTTAGGAATCTGTTAACACCCACAACAGATCGCACACCCAGTGCTTTTGGAATGTGGTTCGAGAAAGGGGCATAAAATGTAGGTTTCCTGCACTATGTTCTGGTGTTGATGGGCACTTTAAAACTACAGTCAATATCAAATATTAAACCTTGAGTTATTTAGTTTAGTAGTTCATTTTTTAAAATTAGATTTATTCTGACACATTCTGTTTACAAGTATAAATCAGTATTTTTTTTGCTAGAAAATTACTTAGAACCCCCAAACATTATATATATATATATATATATATATATATATATATATATTAGCAGAGGCCCTAGAGAATAAAATGTCTGTCGTTGAAATTTTTTATGTTACACAGTATTTGCGCAGTGGTTTTTCAAAGGCACTTTTTCAGGCACTTTTTCAGGAAAAAATACACTTTATTGTGTTTTTTTCCAAATTCATTATATAAAAATTTTTGTAAAATATGAAAGATGATGTTATTCCGAGTAAATAGATACCTAACGGTCATGCTTTTAAAATTGCGCACACTTGTGGAATGGCCAAACTACAGTACTTAAATACCTCCATAAGCAACGATCTAAACATTTTTGCAGGTTACCAGTTTAGAGTTATATAGTTTGTGGCGATACCTCACATGTGTGGTGCGAACACCGTTTACATATGTGGATGTGACCTATGTATGTGTTCACCACTGCACATGAGCATGGGGGGATAGGGGTGCTTTAAAAAAAAGTATTTATCATTATTTGTTTCATTAAAACAAAAAACACTGTCCCTTTAAAAAAAAAAAATGTGATCGCTTTTATTGCTATCACAAGAAATGTAAACATTTTGATACTGGGGGTTTTGGCATCTAGCTGCAGCCATAACCCCAGTATTTTACTGTACAGTCATGTCGTATACTTCCAGTTAGGGGGTCAGCAAGCGGGTATTACACACAACTCACATAAAGGTAAACTGAGTGAATTTCTTTCTTGAGCATAGTTGCTGTTTTGTAGGATAGTATTGCATTTTTATGGAATGCTTTAACTTGTTGCCTTGATATGCTGTTTACTTTTTCTTCTGCCTATTTTTCTTGTTCAGGTATATTCCAGAAGGTTTGCAATGCTCCTGTGGCCCTGATTGGTATACTGTTGGTACAAAATATCACAGTGAATATTACACGTGGTTCATATTTGTGTTCTGCTTTGTTATTCCTCTGAGTCTGATCTGTTACTCTTATGCAAGACTCCTGGGAGCACTGCGGGCGGTGAGTGCTGGAAAAAAATGAAAGGCTTGCATGCATTGTTGCCCTTACAACCAATTAATACAATTTATGTTTTTTTTTTTTTCTTTGGATGTTTTCTATTTTTCTAACCCCTACTAAAACATCTATAACATAATAAGGTACTATGGAGAATACAAACCTTTACATATGTTTGTTTACACATTAAATTATTTTTATGGAAGTTTTACCCCTTTTTTAGTATTGGACATAATGTCAAATCATATTGCTTTAGCCTCTTTGAGGAACATTTTCACTCACTTCCTGTCCTGGTGATGTCATCAGAATGGAAAATGAGAGATGGAGACACAGACGGCAATAAAACGATTTTGGGGGCTCTACCCTTTTCCTACACTACCAAGAAAGGTTTTTCTTTTTGTCTGTGTCCCTCTTGCAGATCTATTCCTGTTGATGTGTTATGACAAGGACTAAATTTTTTATGAAAACTTGTCCCTAGTTTTCAAGTGAGCTATAGTTTAAAGTGAAGTTGTCCTTTAATTACTCTCTAACTCCCCTGAGTGCAGCCCACCAGAATAATACTAACTTTCCTCCTCATTTAGCAAACTTTGCTCCAGCACGGGTCAATCAATCTGTACCCAATATGTGCGAAGAGTCTGTTGGAATTGAATGTGAGATTCTTGATTGAAACAGTGCTGGTTTCGAAGAAGAACGAAGTTGTGGTGGGGGCTACTTTTCTGGGATTATAGGAAGTGCTACAATTCCTTCTATATCGGGGTGGCCACTCCCTATATCAGCTCACTCCGTTACTATGAGAGCCACCATTAGGGCATGGCATAAGACTTGGCTGTTCCCTTTAGCCAACATGAACCGCTGGTCACCCCATATTCCTCTGTGGAACAATCCAAATCTCTACCACTTCTTTCAATTCCCAAACCCTGCGTTCTGCCCGTTAAAGGGAATTAAGGTCTTGAAGGATTTGTTTTTTAATGGTTAATTCTCTTCATTTGACATATTAAAATCTAAGTAAACCCTTCTCAATTGGTATCCTTTCTGATTTATCTAATTACGACATGCTTGTTCTTTCCAGTTTGACTTAGCCTGATTTCATTTATTTTCCACTAACATGGTAGTACTTTGGCAAGAGGAGGCTTTATCTAAAGTTCATTCAAAGCTGGATAAGGCTTTGCAACAACCAATGTCACAAGGCTTAGTTAAATGTGGGGAAACGTGGACCCCAGACATGCCCACTTTAGATAATGATAATTGGGATGACTTATAGGAATATTTGTTTCACCTCTGCTAGAGATAGGTTTATACCATTTTAACTTATTCAAAGATACTACCTTACACCAGCTAGGCTTGGTAAATTCTCTGCTTACCATACAAGTGTATGTTGGTCCTGTATAAATGCAGATTTCATCCATATTTTTTGGACGTGCTCTGTAATAGAGATATTCGTGTCCAAAATTCTCTAATTTGTGTTTGAGTTAATGAGTATCCGAGTACCTCAAGATATATCAATCTGCCTATTGGGTCTTGTGGAATCCTTGGCCCCAAGAAGGGCAACCAGAATATCACTTGGTATATTACTGTTCAATGCCAGTAAAATAATTGTTTTACATTGAAAATCTTCTGGATTATCAACTTTGGCCAACTCTGTTGGAAGTCTTTGGCGAACTCTGTTCTTCCTTTTATATATGGCCATTTACAATAGCAGAGAATGTCCATCTAAATATGGTAAGGTCTAGTCCACATGGTTAGAGGGTCTTGACACAGTAGCTTAACCTGTTACCTATACAGTTTTATGTTTCATAGCTTGGGAATAGTCCTATTTGAGGGGTGAAGTCCCCTGACCCGGATTTACTGCCAGCATGTGTAAAACATCATTTGCTGTTGTAAGGCCCTTTATTTATTGATTTTCCAGGAATTATTTGTGGAATAGAGCTGAGTTTACACATATGAATGCTGATTTAGATATTGATCATTGTCCTTTTGCCTTTGTAATTGATGGTCTGTTTGGTAATATGGAGCACAAGTTTTTTTCAAGTTGTTTTGATAAAATAGAGTTCATAAAATTAGGCTGGGCAACATTAACTGGCTCGTTGGTCTAGGGGTATGATTCTCGCTTAGGGTGCGAGAGGTCCCGGGTTCAAATCCCGGACGAGCCCTGTTTTCTATGGAAGTATAGTATGTGAATAAATATTATGCCAGGGAAATTTCTCACATTAACCTTTTACAAACCTTGAAGGTACAGTGCATTCATGAAGTTTTCAGACCCCTTCACTTTTTAAAATATTGTTATGTTGCAGAATAATATTACAGTTGTTTAAATTCTTTTTTTTTTTCTTATTAATCTACACTTAGTACCCCATAATGACAAAGGGAAAAGAGAATTTTAAAAATGTTTGCAAATGCATGAAAAAGGAACAACGAAAATATCACATTAACATACAGTGCCTTGCAAAAGTATTCACCCCCTTGGCTTTTTACCTATTTTGTTACATTACAGTCGTTAGTTCAATGTTTTTTTAATCTGAATTATATGTGATGGATCAGAACACAATAGTCTAAGTTGGTGAAGTAAAATTTGAAAAATATATACATAACACCATTTTTCGGAAATAAAAAACTGAGAATTGCCATGTGCGTATGTATTCACCCCCTTTGTTATGAAGCCCATAAAAACCTCTGGTGCAACCAATTACCTTCAGAAGTCACATAATTAGTGAAATGATGTCCACCTGTGTGCAATCTAAGTGTCACAAGATCTGTCATTACATATACCTTTTTGAAAGGCCCCAGAGGCTGCAACACCCAAGCTAGAGGCCCTACTAACCAAACACTGCCATGAAGACCAAGGAACTCTCCAAACAAGTAAGGACAATGTTGTTGAGAAGTACAAGTTAGGGTTAGGTTATAAAAAAATATCCAAATCTTTGATGATCCCTAGGAGCACCATCAAATCTATCATAACCAAATGGAAAGAAAATGGCACAACAGCAAACCTGCCAAGAGACGGCCACACACCAAAACTCAAGGAGGGCATTAATCAGAAATGCAGCACAGAGACCTAAGGTAATCCTGAAGGAGATGCAGAGTTCCACAGCAGAGACTGGAGTATCTGTAAATAGGACGACAATAAGCCGTACGCTCCATAGAGTTGGGCTTCATGGCAGAGTGGCCAGAAGAAAGCCATTACTTTCAGCAAAAAACAAATCTGCCATGTTTTGAGTTTGTGAAAAGGCATGTGGGAGACTCCCAAAGTGTATGGAGGAAGGTGCTCTGGTCTGATGAGACTAAAATTGAACTTTTTGGCCATCAAAGAAAATGCTATGTCTGGCTCAAACCCAACACATCACATCCCCACAGTGAAACGTGGTGGCAGCATCATGCTGCGGGGATGTTTTTCAGCAGTCAGGACTGGGAAACTGGTCAGAGTTGAGGGAAAGATGGATAGTGCTAAATACAGGGATATTCTTGAGCAAAACCTGAACCACTCTGTGTGTGATTTGAGGCTAGGACAGAGGTTGACCTTCCAGCAGCACAATGGCCCCAAACACACTGCTAAAGCAACACTTGAGTGGTTTAAGGGGAAACATGTAAATGTGTTGGAATGGCCTAGTCAAAACCCGGACCTCAATCCAATAGAAAATCTGTGGTCAGACTTAAAGATTACTGTTCACAAGCGCAAACCATTCAACTTGAAGGAGCTGGAGCAGTTTTGCAAGGAGGAATGAGCAAAAATCCCAGTGATAAGATGTGGCAAGCTCATAGAGATTTATCCAAAGCGACTTGGAGCTGTGATAGCTGCAAAAGGTGGCTCTACAAAGTATTGACTTTAGGGGGGTGAATAGTTATGCACATTGACCTTTTCTGTTATTTTGTCCTATTTGTTGTTTGCTTCACAATAAAAATGATCTATAAATTAAATGATGCATATCCTCAAACAATCCATGTTAATTCCAGGTTGTGAGGCAACAAAACACGAAAAATGCCAAGGGGGGTGAATGTTTTTGTAAAGCACTTTACATAGATCACCCAGAGGGGAATGTTTTTCTTTCTCAAAAAAAGTGGAGTTACGCTTTAAGATTTGGGAACCCTGACTGGCATATACCTTTCCTGCTCTCCCCCCAACTAGTGTGGGCTGGCTTTGACTGGTACCACCAATGATCCCGAGTCCCTGCCTTCCCCTCCCTCTCTTACCTCACTTCCTCTCCTTTTCCTTGTCTCTTTTCTTTTATTCATCCTTTCTTGCCAGTACCCTGTGCTCTCTTTCGCTTTTCATACATGTCCAGGACAAATTGCACTATTGTATGGAACTTCACAAGTCCCGGTACAACGCCAGCTAAAGTGGATCTTCCCTGTACCTTTTTGTTTGGTATTTATGTTTATCAGCGATTGACTATGGAGGATGTTCTTCCCTTTTTTGTTCATACTGTGTAAGCTTGTCTATATCCAAGTTGCCAGTCCTAGCCCCTGCGTGGGTGGACTGCGTGCTTCTCTTGTCAATATATTTTAAATGAATAAAAATGATTGCACCAGAAAGCCATAGAAGGTATATCTCATTGGTACAGGTTCTGCTGCTCTGGGACTGTGAAGGAAGGGGAGAGGCCAAGGCAGTAATTCTGACAATGATACCTAGCAGAGCCCTCTAATATATAACTAATTGAAATATAGCCACATTTCCATTATGCTCCTACCCTGAGACCTTTTTTTTCTACATTTACAGGTTGCAGCACAGCAACAGGAATCAGCTAGTACACAGAAGGCTGAGAAGGAAGTTTCCCGTATGGTCGTAGTTATGGTTGGATCCTTCTGTCTGTGTTATGTTCCCTATGCAGCTATGGCAATGTATATGATTACTAATCGAAACCATGGACTGGACTTACGATTTGTAACCATCCCTGCTTTTTTTTCCAAGAGCGCCTGTGTCTACAATCCCATCATATACACCTTCATGAACAAACAGGTAATGCTGTGACATTATTTTGGTGTGAGTGCGGAAGGTTTATAACCCTATAACCCTTTACCAGATTTTCATTGTTGTATGTGTCTCCATTGGGGAGATTTAACTTTTAATCCCTTTGAAAACACAAAATACATTTCCTGGTGCCTCCATAGCAGCATACCTGTAATAGAGCACCGCCTCTACTCCTTCAGGCCTAGTGAATAGCATAAATTAAAGGGCATAGCCCCTCCCCCAACAGTCTCCTTTTTTTACTCATACCTCTGGATCTGCTCTGGGGCTGTTGTCAGCTAGGAGCTCTGGAACTTAAAAAAACAAACAAAGAACAGTTGAGAGAGAAGCGGCTGTGCTGTGAACAGGAGGAGGGGCTGGCTGAGGAAATCTGTAGCAGCGAGGGCCGGAGGAGCAAGTAACCATCGTGCAGCAGACAGTGTAACCTCCCCCTCTACAGCTTGCCACATTTAAATGTACACAGGTGCTGGATCGGGGATGAATGGGGGCGTCGGGAGGGAGATACACAGTACCTGAAGCTGAGGAGATAGAGGATGGTATGACACAGCAAAAGTAATCCTGCAGTGCACAGAGCTCTGGCTGAATGGAAACAAGATTGTTGGGAGCAATGTCATATGTAATGCTGGCCGGCCGGTATCATCCAGAAATCTATGCCTTTTGGGCAGTGTGCAGGTTACTGTTCAGCCTTCCCTCCCTCTTGTCTGGCTCCGTACACTCTTTCTTTTTTTTTAGCTTCCTAACCTGCACACTGATAAGATCTCTGGGAGACGCTGCAGCTGGTGGCATTCTGTGTCCAGTGACAGGGCACACATGGCTGGCTGTTAACCATTTCAGCTGAACTATTTAGCCCGAGCTCTTTGTGTGCTGCACAGTTTGATGTTTGTTGGATGATTTACTAATGATTTAGGCTAGAAGCTTCAAAGACTCATTAACTGTTTACTGTTCTCCACTAATCCTGACCAGTTCACTGTAAGACAATTAGAATTTTGGAAATTGGATGTGTTGCTGTCTTCTGGCACTTGGTTGTACTTTAAAAGGAGGATTACTAACTTGATCTTGAAGAGCTGCTTTAAGTAGAGTGACGCAGCCCTACTTTATGCTTTTACACTGAGTTCAGCCATACATGCAGTCTCTGGCCATCTCATGTATCACGTCTGCAGTCTCTACCCATCTCATGTATCATGTCTGAAGTCTCTGACCCTCTCCTGTATCATGTCTGCAGTCTCTGACCGTCTCCTGTACCATGTCTGCAGTCTCTGACCGTCTTCTGTACCATGTCTGCAGTCTCTGACCATCTCCTGTATCAAGTCTGCATTCTCTGACCATCTCCTGTATCATGTCTGCAGTCTCTGACCATCTCCTGTATCATGTCTGCAGTCTCTGACCATCTCCTGTGTCAGTCATGTCTGCAGTCTCTGACCATCTCCTGTATCATGTCTGCAGTCTCTGACCATCTCTTGCAACATGTCTGCTCTCTCTGACCGTCTCTTGTATCATGTTCACAATCTCTGACCATCTCTTGTAGTGTGTCTTACACATATACAAAAATTACATTTAAATCCTGCAAGGCTATTTAAAAACACCTGAACATATTCCAAAAATATGGGCATTACAGATATAATTGCAGCCATTGACACAAGTTTTTTTTTTAAGCGAGATAAGAGCAAAAAGAGAAATAGGTGTTGTTTTTATGCAAAGAGTAATTTTTGTCCACTTTATTTTTATTCCCAGTTCATGCATACGCAGTCCAGGTATTGTGTATTATGCCTTTTCTTTTGGTTTCTGGGATCCAAATGGTGTTTGGGGTGCCTGCCGTGTCCTCTGGCTGGGTGTTCTTCCTCTGCACACCATGTGTGAGCAGTGGGGCGAGAGGGGGGTACAGTGACATTTCTCCTGCTTCATCAGGTTCCGGGTCTCTATGCGCAGGTGCAGCCTGGAATATGCAGCGTCCCACAGATGACATTACGAATGGTTTGTGTCCCTGGTGTGCATGCGTGTACGCAGAGGATTGGGAGGTGAGGTCTCAGCCGCCATCTCCATTGTGGGAAAAGAATGTTCCCATCACTATCTGTTGTCAGGTGGGGGGGTTAATTAACTAATTAATTAATTGAATGTCCACAACCCCTCTCCCTTTAAAAGCTGTTTCCTTTTTGAGCTCAGGGCTACTCCTTATAGCCAGTGTGTGCCCTCCAGATCTAAACTTTTACAGTGAACAGGTATGTGTTACCTTTTTCCTTTTCACTGCTGATATGGATTTTTGCTAGCTTTTTCTTTGGGTCCTATTCTTTCTTTCCCATATTTCTATAGCTGATCTTACTGCCCATTTTGCCAAGTTGGCGGTGGATTTTGTGGGTGAAGCAGCCATTGACAGAGGCGGCTCTCTAATTAGGCAAATTAGGCGGTTGCCTAAGGCCTCACACTCACAGGGGCCTCACAATCACCTAATTTTCCTGATTAAAGAGCTTGAGATGGGTAGGAATAGCAGAGCCCGGGTGGCTGGAGGACGAGGTGAGTAGCAGAGCTCCCGCCTCTACTGCACTGACTGCTCTGTATCACACTCCCTGCCTGTGTTCTTGGCCGGTGATCACCGGCTCCTCCGAGTCGCTCTCTCCTTCCCCATGCAGCACCACTCAGCCCCTTCTCCCCTAAGAACAGGGACCCCTTCTCACCTGGGGACAGGGACCCCTTCTCACCTGGGGACAGGGACCCCCATCTCACCTAGGTACTGCACTGATAGAGACAGAGCACTGACCCCACACAGAGATGCAAGGAGAGAGAGAGAGAGAGAGAGAGAGAGAGAGAGAGAGAGAGAGAGAGAGAGATGACACCTGTGTTGAGATAGAGGACACTGAAACCAGCACTTTAAGGCTCTTAATATATGCAATGTATGCAGTTAATTTTTATCGCTTGAATTATTTCTTCCATTAAGCGCGTGAGTGGGGCCTCATGTCTAAGTTATGCCTAAAGCCTCACAAAGTCTAGAGCCGCCTCTGGCCATTGACACAGTTCGCTGTTGGGCCAACTTAATGCTACACTTGGTCATGGGAAAAAAGGGCCCTAAGGCTGAAACCATGGACTGCTGATCTTGCTTCAAAATAAAATTGGTGTAAGATTCCATTTGATGGAAAATCCCTCTTTGGAGAAAGGCTGGACAAAGCAATTTACTGAGTAACAGGAGGAAAATCCGGCTTGCTTCTTCAGGACAGGAACGTCCGGAGGACAAAAAATTATGTATCTCACTTCCAGAAGTCAAGCTCAAGAGATTTTAGGTAATATCGCCCCTTTAAGGACAAGAGATCATGGCAAGACACTCAGTCTTCCTTTCTGGGTGCCAGATACTACAAGACTCTCACTGCTCCCCAGGAGGGGACGAAGTCTTTTTGACTCCAGAGGGGCGGAGACGCCCCCAATAGCCCGGCTAAGACTTTCTTTTCCAGTCTGGGCTGCCAGGTGCCAAGACCCATGGGACCTATCTACGATTTGGTACGGACATTTCTGGACTTTCTTTCATCAGCCTCCACACACTTCCTTCAAGGAAACCCAGATTCTGGCCTCCCCGGAGAAAGTTCTGGTCTTAAGTCAGTTTATAAAGTCGCTTCAGCTTCAGGGGACCGCAGTACCCGTCCCTCCATCCCAACGTTTTACAGGTTTCTATTCCACCCTCTTCCCGCTGCAGAAGAAGATGGGCAACTGGAGACCTGAGATTGTCCGCAGTGACTAGAATCTCTTCAAGTCTATCATTCAAGTCATACAACCAGGAGATTGGTTGATATCAGTAGACCTGCAGGACGCCTACCTTCATGTCCCTATCCTACCATCTTTTCAAAAGTATCTAAGGTTCGCAGTGGGTCATGTCCACCTGCAATTCCAGGCTCTACCCTTCGGGCTGTGCACCTCCCCTGAGGTGTTTAGGAAGGTGCTAATATCTGTCCTGGCCTCTCTAAGGGAGAGAGGGTTAAGAATTTACCACTATCTGGACGACATCCTATTGTTATCAAACAATCCAAATCAACTTATAACCCACACAGAGATACTTCTACAGTCTTTGTCAGATCAAGGTTGGTGAATCACCAGAAGAACCAGCTGATCCCAACATAACAAATGATCTACCTTGTAGCAATGTTCAATACAGATCTGGCCACAGTTTCTTTACCTCAACAGAAGATGAGGGCATCGTTCAAAAGATGCAAGGAATATGGTGAAATTACTGCTCTAAACCACAATAGTGTCAAAGGAAAACAAAAAGCAGCTAACACTCAAAGTCCAAACAAAGTAAAACTATATACAGTGTAGTGCTACAAGGAAAAACAATTAACTGTGATGTCCAATGAAATTATAATAAAGAATAAGTAAACTGATATAGAGTCCAATGTTCACTGAAGTAGGACTCAGAAATTAATAAAAATTCAAAAAGTATGTCCATCACGTGCTTGATAGCAGATCTTCCGTTGAACACAGACAACACAAACAATGTGCAAATAACTGTGCAGTTGTGAATATGAAGAAATCATCTGTAAAAGTAATAAGGTGGGTACTCTTACCAGATATGGTGGACCCACTTACCGTATGGTAGTGGGTCAATCGAGCTTATGTGGGTCAAGTGCCACAGGGTTAGAATTGGCAGGAGGACGGTCACTCTGTAAGGGATGGTTCCACTCCTCATATGTGTTGGTCCAGCTGGAGATCCTGGAACCTTGTGACTCTCCAAAGTAGTATAAAACTTCCACCTTGTGGAGGAGTCTTCTGGAAGTTTTTGATGTATATCCAATGGACTCAATCAGACCAGGATAAAAATAAAAGCTAATGGAGGGACGGAAAGGTATTTATTTAAAAATGACAGTACATCAAAATAGATGAGTACAAGTACTGATGATCACAAGTATATTAGTATAAAAAGCAATGTGGGGAGCAAGCGTAGTAAGCCAAATGCGTTTTGTCCTCAAAGACTTCAACTGGGGCCTCACAATGTCTGAGCCTCATAGGCAGGATGTCTTCCTGTATTCCTATAGTCCCATGGTCTCACTGGCATCTGAGACACTTCCAGACAGGTTTTCTAGCACAATGGAAAAAGCAGCATCTATCCCAGACAATTCTGTTGTCAACCCTGACGTCCAGGAGCCTGCACTGGTGGACCAGGACCAAAATCGCTCCTATTCTCATCATCTGGGTTCCCACACTTGGACCACAATTACTTCATATGTGAGTGGTCAGGGGTGGGGTTTCCAATGTATTGGAAATCAGAGCAGCTTTTCTAGCTTTAACTTCATTTGCACCCCAAATCAAGGGACAGAGGGTGCTTCTGTGCCTGGACAACAATGCTGCAGTTTCCTATCTTTATAAACAGGGGGGCACCCAAAGCAGGACGCTTCTGAGGGAAGTAGAACCTATAATGATCTGGGCAGAGAGGAACCTGGTGGACCTCAGAGCAATATATCTCCCAGGCAAGATGAACACAGAGAGAGACATCTTGTCAACAAAATTTGGGGACAACGAGTGGTCATTCCACCCCCATGTGTTCAAACAGATTTCCCATCTATGGCAGACCCCACAGGTGGACCTCTTTGCTTCCCAGGAGAATTCCAAGCTCAGGATATTCTTTTCTCGCCTGCCACACCCACAAGCAGAGGGAGTAGATGCATTATCATACCCTTGGAACTTCAAGACAGCTTACGCCTTTCCTCGTCATCCACTCATATTGAAGTTTCTCCTCAGACTCCTAAGGCAACCAGTTCAAATTCAGGCAGTATTACCTTATTGGCCAAAGAGGCCTTGGTTTCCCATAGCCTTGCACCTCAGTGTGAATCTTCCTATCAAGATTCCTCCCTTAACGCAGTTGTTAACCCAGGGCAGGCTGATCCATCCAGATCCACAAAAGCTGGATCTTCGAGTATGGAGGTTGAAAGGAGGAGGTTTGAGCTGTTAGGACGTTCCCAGGAAGTCATATCCAACTTGCTGAAAGCCCAGAAACCAGCAACCAATGTAATATATGCTAAGATCTGGGACAAGTTCCTATCTTATGCCACAGGAAAGGGGTTTGATCCAGTCTCTCCTACTACTGTTAATATTATGAGTTTTCTTTGGGTTTTGATTTGGGTCTCAGCCAGAGTTCCCTTAAAGTTCAAGTGTCGGCAATCTCAGCAGCAACCAACACAAGGTGGGCTGAAGATCCTCTAGTGGTCACATTTCTCAAGGGTGTACTGAAGATGCGTCCTCCAACCAGGCGTTCCTTTCCAAAGTGGGATCTTCCCCTGATACTAGAAGTATTATCTGCTCACCCATTTGCACCGGTAGATAAAATATCAATTTGGAACCTAACCCTGAAAACAAACTTTCTCCTGGCTATCGCATCCGCCAGGAGCATTTCGAAGCTTCACTTCCTGGGAGTGGGAGATGAACACATTTATTTTCTTCAAGACAGAACTTCACCCTCTTCGAGGATTCACACCCACGGTCACCTCAACGCAAATCTATCAGAACCATGGGCATTACCCGTCTTCTCTGACCCAGAATCAAGCTCCTGTCATGAGTTAGATCTCTCCAAAGTTCTCAGGGCCTACTTGGAAGCCACAGTGAGTTTTAGGATCTCTAACAGACTTATCATCCCATGGGGCACGAATACAGAAAGAAAGGCTTCCCCCAGAACCTTGGCCTCTTGGGTCATCAAATTGATACAGAAAGCATACAGGGTGAAGAACTTGGATCCTCCGACTCGGGTGAATGCTCATTGGACAAGAGCGGTATCAGCATCTTGGGCAGTGAGGGAAAATGTTTCTCTTGAAACAGTATACAGGGCAGCCACTTGGTCTTCCCTTCACACGTTCCTCAAACATTATCGTATTGATCCTGGGGCTCTCACAACAGTAGAGTTCGGGAGAAAAATGCTTCATGCCGCTATGTCTGTGTCTAATTAAAGTTTATTTTTTGTTTAAGCATTAAAACCCACCCATGTGAGCTAGTTATTTTTCACAGATATGCTGCCATGGAGGCACCAGGAAAATGGAAAATTGTATCATACTTACCGTAATTTTCCTTTCCTGGTGCCTATCCATGGCAGCATAAACTCCCACCCCCGGTATCCTATATTATGAAGAGTGTTGGGGGAGGGGCTATGCCCTTTAATTTATGCTATTCACTAGTCCTGAAGGAAGAGTAGAGGCTGTGCTCTATCACAGGTATGCTGCCATGGATAGGCACCCGTAAAGGAAAATTATTGTAAGTATGGTACAATTTTCCGTTTTTCAGAGGTTTAAGCTTTATCCCTTTTGTCCCTATTAGAGTAAATGTCAAGCACTTCCTGTCCTTCTGAGCCACTGGCACCACTACAGAAGTGAAGGGAATCTGCCCAACTGGAAATAGAGAGCAATACAACCCTTTTTATCCCTTTCTAATTCCAAACTGAATAAAAAGAATGTAGCTGTAGTTGAAGATACAGTAGGAACACTAGTTAGATGTAATGATATTTCTCTCTCTAGGGTTTTTACTTTTCTTCCTTGGCACCAAAGCTAAAAGTTAATTGATTTTATTTCCTACAGCTATTCAACCATCATAGCCCCTTTAGCACCCACAATTGGTTTATTAACCACTCCGGAAGATTTACGCCCTTCCTTACCAGTCCATTTTTTGCGCTAGGGCACTACGTTACTGTGTGTGGTTGTTTGACGCTGTACCCAAATAAAATGTGTCCTTTTCCCCCCCCACAAATAGAGCTTTGTTTTGGTGGTAGTTGATCACCTCTGTGTTTTTTTTTTGTGAACCGATAAGTTTGAAAAAAAAAAAAACTATATTTTTTACTTTCTGCCATAAAATATCCAATATAAAAAAAACAAATTTGTTCATCAATTTAGGCCAATATTTATTTTGCTACATATATTTTTGGTAAAAAAAAATCCCAATAAGCGTATGTTCATTGGTTTACTCAAAAGTTATAGCATCTACAAACTATGTGATATATTTATGGAATTTTTATTTATTTATTTTACTATTTTACTTTACTATAGGTAATCATTTATAGGATGAATAGCTTTCTGAATATTTTAGAAATAAACCACATAGTGATCACATGTAGGCGTCACTGAAAAAAAAAAGAAAATTAAATCTTCAGCCTGAAATGTTCATCTGCAGAGCCATCTATTTAGAGATTAGGATGTAGTGTGTAACATGTTCAAGCACAGACCCCTTCTCCTTAGCCACTCCTTCCCTGTGACCGCGGGCAGGGGTTCCCTGCAACTGATTTCACATCAGCGTGGCTCTGTGCAACCCTGCCCAACAGCTTCATTCATTCAGAGATTTGTGAATGAATAAACTACAAGTCTTATCTTCCACCGCAGCAGACAGACTTGTAGTGGACTGCAAGTGTCTTAATTAGCATCCTTGTAGTCCATTCACACTTCCTACAGCTCTGAAACGGACAGCCCAGAGAGAGTTATGGGCACAAAACTGTAGGAAAATTGTACAGGAGCCTTTGCACCCACAATCCACTGATCCCAGCTGCAATGCTTTGTAGGCTCCTGTGGAAAAAAAAAATACACATTTTTTACCTACAAAAAGATGTGCATTTATTATATATATATTTTTAAATAAATGCATTTTTGATGCATTTTCATCACAATACATATTATAAAGTGTTCAATGGTAACGTATCTGCAGCACATGAAAAATGCATCTCAAGCACACTGAACGATTAGGGTGTGCATCTCAAAGCTCATACACTTACTGTATGTGTGTATGCATGTGTATATATAGTGACAGTGTCAGTAGGGCAAAGATTGGTTTCAGTAGTTTTTATTTGTAATATTTTATCACATTTAAAAAAAAAAAAAAAAAAATGTACACACTTTTTGAGCCCGGTTTAGGGGCTTTGGTGCAGATTACCCCTGTTTAAACCTCTGATATTTCACCACACAGGGTGATTAAGGTGTGCCAAGGTACACCCTGTGCACACGTCTATGTTTACCTGGTTGCTGGAGGATGTCTGCTTGCTGTGTAGCTTTTGGATATCCTGTACTTTTCAGAATTCCTTCTGGTTCTGTTTACAATTAAGAAAACAAATTTTTTTTACTTACCATAAAATAATTATTATTATTTTTTTGCTGTTTGTTAAAGTGGTTGTAAACCCTTACAAACCACTTTGACCTACAGGTAAGCCTAGATTAAGGCTTACCTGTAGGTCCAAGAAATATCTCCTAAACCATGCTCCGTAGACAGCGGCGCGCAGGCGCACTGGGCAGGCCGCAGATCGTGGCGATATGCCGCGAGTGTCGGCTCCCGTGCGCATGCGCTGGGGTGACATCGCGGCTCTGGCGGATCACAGCGCCGGAGCCGCGAGACCCGGAAGTCGCTCCGGGATCCATGGCAGCAGCGAAGAGGAAGACGGAGGACCGCTTCGGGGGCTTCGTTCTCAAGTAAGTTATTCATAATGAGCTAGTATGCTATGCATACTAGCTCATTATGCCTTTGCCTTGCAGGGTGTGTTTTTATTTTATTTATTTTTTTCCCTTTACTTCCTCTTTAAGGGGCAGTATGATCACTCATACTATTTGCTTTTGTATGTGTCCCATATGAATTCCAAGGAAAGGCTTTTACAGTAAGTAAAAAAATCCAGTTACTGCTAGAACAAAGTCACTGTACAAAAAAGGTTCATGTTTATATCACCTCAAATACAACTCCTCTGTTTTAAGTCATATTAGTTGAAAACAATATATCCTGATGTGAACATAAATGTAAAAAAGGATAAATTTTCAGGTTAACATATTCTCTCTTTTACACCCAGTTCCGTGGATGTATCATGGAAACAGTATGTGGTAGACCTATGACTGATGATTCCACATTGTCTAGCACCAGCCAAAAAACTGAAGTTTCTACAGTATCCCACAGCCAGGTCAGCCCATCTGCCAGCTAGCAACATTTTTTTTTAACAAACTCCTAAGACATATAGTTGCTTTTATGTTTCACTGTAATTTGTTTTTAAGTGGTTTCACAGTAAAAGCATTCTCAGTTGCTTCTAAAATGTGTCTAATGATATTAATATAAAACAAGAAATTTTTGTGGTATTTTATGTAGAAACCTATGCTTTACAAAAACTCAGGAGGTGGAAAAGGAACTGCAGAAATGTATTCAAATAGCAGGCATTTCCCATTTCAACAGAATTTTTACCAATACATTCTGACACGCTAGGCTCAAATAATAGAAGTTTACATTCTTGGCGTCCATTGAGGGATATGAGAATTTAGATACTGTTGTTTATGCTACTGCCTACATGATTTGACGCTGGCAAACAAAGATTGTGGGCGAGCCCAAAATAACTCCTCCTACTCTCAGCATGCCTTAGTTTTGTGGCAATGCAGTTCTAAGAGGTGCCAAAGCAGTACCATTAATAGAGGGGTATGATCTGTGTACTTCAATTAACCCCTAGAAAATAATTTTATGGTAAGTATAAAAATTCTATTTTCTTTCTCATACTCGGGAATACAAATACTGTTGGGACAACCATAAGTAGTCCAACTGAGGGGTGGGCAAAATGGCAACACCTAACAGGCCCAGTGAGGGAACTGGGTACAGGATGTAGCCCAGGAGCCATCTGAAGACCCAAGGCATGAATGTGAACTGGATCAAGATACCAATTATGAGAACCTCACAAAATTACCAAAGGGAAGTATCCAAAAAATCAACTGGATGCTCAAGACCTATATAGAAAGGTCACCACTAGAGGGAAATGCTTTCATAAGGAAATGAACAATAAACCTAAACCAGTGAGAGAGTGAATAACCAAATCTCACTGAACCCCTGTGAAGGGAAGACCTGACAGTCAGAAAACAGATACTAGGAAGGACAGATCTCAAGCAGGAACCTCAGTCCAAGTAAGAGACAAGCTAGGCTACATGGGAAGACCCAAGCTTTTACACCTCTAAACCCCTAGGATCAAAGAGGCATAAACTGTATTTAATGAGGTTGCTTTCATGGCTTAAAGGTAAACTATCTATGGACCTGCCAGGGTTCACAATCAGCCCCCACTTGTAGAGGTGGGGACACACCTTCATGGAGAAGACTTTTTAGAGGGCTAAGCTGGTCTTTAAATTTAAACCTTATGGGGTGTCCTGATGAAGTCATGTGATTGACGCATAGCGTAGGGAGTGGCCGTGAGTCAGACACAATATCGGAAGTGACGGAAGACTGGCGGAAGACGTCAGGAAGTCATTTTTCTTATGTGCTGTTTTCATTGCTTGTAATGTGAGAGTCTAATCGTTATTTTAATAAATTGAATCTTCCGTTTTTAAAATACTACACTATTGGAGCCTTTCTCCCTTCTCCCTATATTTTATATTGGGTGGCATACATTTGTGGAGGTCGCTGCCTGGTTCCTATTACAGCTGATACAGGGATGAACGGCCCCCTGGTGGTCTAGTGTTGGTGTCCACAATTTTCAAGCTGCTAACAGTAGAAGACCCCTGGTGGTAAAGGAGAGAATGGATACAAGATTAATTCATTTACTTTACTTGATGTGCTGTTTAATCAAGGAGTGGAGGTGAGAGTTCTGAGAGCCCATTCTTTTCCGTGCATTTTTCACCTTCTGTTTCTCTGACAGGAATTCATTTGAGTACTTCTGGTGTCGTTTAAACCATCTTGAGAGTTATTATATGGACATATTAATGGTGCCTGCCTTTCTAATTATTTATCACACATATTTTTTAGCTTTTAACAGCACTTGTCACTTTATAGATTTATTATTATTTTATACACTTAATTATTTGCGCAGGATTATTAAGGACTTAATATGAATAGGATCGCCAGGTTGGGCTTGACATTTCGGACAAATGGGGGTATTTCGCCTGCCCCATTTGTGCAACTGCACAGGCGTATGGTACACTTGGTGCAATATAAACAGATGGGACAGTCTTTGTGCCATGGACACCGACACCAAAGGTCCTACTCCCAAAATCTGCTCCCACTGTTCGCCATCAGTGGGGCCAACATCTATCTCCCATCCATCCCTACAAGGAAAAAGGTCAGGGGCTTGTATGTTCAACAATAGGCGAGTATAAATTCTAGAAATTATTTCTTTCTTCTCAGGGTCAGTGTATATGGAGTCTAGGAATGCAGAGTCCTCTAGTTTCAAATTAGAGTGTCTACTCTGGCACCTCAAATAATAGTGTAGCTGAACATATTGGTAATGATGACCTTGAAGCATAGGGCACTCACTCAGTAATTGGGAGTACAGGTTTAGAACGGGCCCATCAAGAATTTGGAAGCGGAAATTAATCCCCGCCCTTTCCCAAAGCAGGTGGTTGGGGACCCCGTTTAAGTCTGTGTAAAAGCGGCTTTGCCTAATGGGGGCTTGATGTAGATAACCCGTCAATCCGAGTGTGTTAACACTTTCCAGACTTTCATCAGTAGCTGAGAAATGGGGCAAATAAATGGGATTTTAGGGAGTCTCATTTCCATATGGGACAGGTATAAGCTGTGTCCAGTCCAATAAAGGAGGTTCCTGGGAGGTATCTGTAGTCATCTCAAGATCCCACCCCGTGAAGTGGTGTAGTTGGGCTGCAAGGTAGTATATTTGTGGGTGCGGAACAGCCATTCCACCCTGATCTTTGGGGAGTTGCAGAGTGGCAAGTTTAATACGTGTCACTCCACCTCTCCAGAAATGGAGTCTGAACGGTGAGTCAGACTCACTGGGGCGTTATGTAAAAAGATTTACCCTTCCGGTTACTGACAGTGGTAGTTGACTCCAACTGGCCTGTTTATGTTGAAACTTACATAGCATTGGTTTCAAGTTCAATGTAATATGGTCTCCTGTCACTACTATACACAAGTATTTGAATGCGGTAACAGCTTTTATATGAGAAACAGTGTCTTGTAGAGGTGGCGGTAGAGGGTCCAGTGATAAAAGAGCCGATTTGTGCCAGTTAATGGCAAAGCCCGACAGCCACCCAAACTGGTAGATTAGGCGCATAACTCCCCTCAGGGAGTCCCCAGTATCTCCTAAGTACAGCAGGGTATCGTCTGCGTACAATGAGATTTGTTCCTCTCTCTAACCCTGCGATGTTGGGGGAGGCCTGCGCCATATCTGCCAGAGGTTCCAATGCAAGGGCAAACAGCGGGGGTGAAAATAAGCACCCCTGCCGTGTACTGTGAAACAGAGGAAATGGCTCCAATAGGGTGTCATTAATCCTTACCTTCGCTGTGGGAGCAGCATACAATAGCTACACCCATGATATGAATTTGTCGCCCAGACCAAATCGATGCAGCACCTCCCACTCATAGTTCCATTCCACACCGTCATAAGCTTTTGGCAGCATAGAGGGGAAAAGAAATAGCTCTGTTGCCGTGGTTATCTACTGGGATTTGAGTGTTGAGAAATAACCTGCAGACGTTCAGCGTAGTAAATCAGGTAGGAATAAAGCTGGACTGGTCAGAGTGGACCAGGTCTGCCACAAACCCGAAAGTTTAGTGGCTAACACCCGTGCTAGTAATTTGACATCTGCGTTAAGCAGTGAAATGGGTCTATAAGAGTCAGGTTGTAGTGGGTCCTTGCCAGGTTTTGGGATGATCACTGTGATAGCCTCATTCATAGAAACGGGTAAACCGATTGAAGGGCATAATTTAGGGTTGTTAACAGGGAAGGTACGTTTCTGTGGGCAGGCCGTCAGCTCCTGGTGATTATTTGCCATCTGTGCCACTGCTAGAGTGAGCTCCTCAAGAGTCATTGGGTTACTGAGGTCAGCAGGGCCCTGTTGTGATAACTGGGGAAGGGAGCACTGGTCCAAAAAGTGGCTCAGCTCCTCTTGTGTTGGATGCAATTTAGACATATATAGATCTCTGAAGAAGTTCGAAAACACTTTTGGGACGTGGGTCCGATCGGTAACAGTGTCCCCCTCAGTGTTCTGAATGGCCTCTATATGGGTCATGCCTTGCTGGGCTTTCGCGATCATGGCTACTAAATGTCCAGTGTTTTTCCCTTCATTAAAGTATCTTTGCTGCTGGGAAAAATGTTTGTTCTCCGCTGCAGTGGTGGAAACCTGCTGATACAGGGCCTGTGTTTCCTGCCACCTACATTCCGATTCCGAAGTGGGGGCAGCAATATACCACCATTAGAGAACCTTAGTGAACAAACAGCATCATGAAGGCCAAGGAAAGTTGTGGAGAAGTTTAAAGCAGGTTAGGTTATTAAAAAAAATATCTCAAGCTCTGAACATCTCACAGGAGCACTGTTCAATCCATCATCCAAAAATGGAAAGGAGAATGGCACAACTGCAACCTACCAAGACATGACTGTCCACCTAAACTGATAGGCCGGGCAAGGAGAGCATTAATTAGAAAATAAGGCAAGAGGCCCATGGTAACTCTGCAGGAGCTGCAGAGATCCACAGCTCAGGCAGGAGAATCTGTCCACAGGACAACTAATAGTTGTACACTCTACAAATCTGGCCTTTATGGAAGAGTGGCTGAAAGAAAGCCATAAGAAGTCCTGTTTGCAGTGTGCAAGAAACTGTGGGGGGGGGGGGGGGGGGGGGGGGCACAGCAAACATGTGGAAGAAAGTGCTCTGGTCAGGTAAGACCAAAATTGAACTTTTTGGCCTAAAAGCAAAAATGCTGTGTGTGGTGGAAAATGAACACTGCAAACATCAGCCTGAACACACCATGGTGAAACATGGTGGTGGCGTCATGTTGTGGGGATGCTTTTCTTTAGCAGGGACAGGGAAGCTGGTCAGAGTTGATGAGAAGATGGAAGGCGCCACATATAGGGCAATCTTATGCCGCGTACACACGACCAGACTTTGAGGGATTAAGTCTGACAGACTTTCGACGGAGTTCCGACAGAGTTCTGACGGACTTTTCGAATGAGCGGACTTGGCCACACACAATCACACCAAACTCCGACGGATTCGAACGTGATGACGTACGACTGGACTCGAATAAGGAAGTTCATAGCCAGTAGCCAATAGCTGCCCTAGCGTCGGTTTTAGTCCGTCGGAATAGCATACACACGAGCGAATTTCTCGGTAGGAAGTGGGTCCGGCAGAGTTCTGGTGGAAAAATTTGAAGCATGTTTCATTTCTAAAGTCTGTCAGACTTTTGCGAATCAAAAGTCCGTTGCAGCCCACACACGATCGAATAGTCTGCCGGAATCATTCCGTCAGACTTTGGATGTTGAAAAGTCCGGTCGTGTGTACGGGGCTTTAGAAGAAAAGCTGTTAGAGTCTGCTGGGGCAGAGGTTCACCTTCCAGCAGGACAACTACCCTAAGGCTGGATTCACACCTATGCAGTTTTAATGCTTTTTGCAGATTTGCACTACAGTCCATTTAACATGGTTTCTGCGTTCTGTAATGCAAATCTGCAAAATGCATAGGTGTGAAACCAGCCTAAACATACAGGCAGAGCTACAATGGAATCATTTATATCAAAGCATATTCATGTGGGAGAATGGTCCAGTCAAAGTCCAGACCTAAATCCAATTGAGAATCTGTGTCAAAACTTGAAAATTGCTGTTCACAGATGCTCACCATCCAATCTGACAGAGCTTGCGCTATTTTGCAAAGAAGAATGGGCAAAAATCCTGTTAGACTTACCGGTAACAGTATTTCTATGAACCTTCCTGGGCGGCACATCTGACAGATGAGGGCTCCTCCCTACAGGAAACACAATCACATGACAGTTGATTGTTATAAGTCCCCACCCTCCCCCATTGCTCCTCAGTATGTAATAAAGTAATCCTGAACTGGTTCACAAGGAGCATTGCTCTACATAGGCACTTACCACCTAGCGTTTAGCTTATCTTTCCCTCCACATAGGGCAGGAAGAAGGCCTGCCATTCTGGAAGGTTCATAGAAATACCGTTACCGGTAAGTCTAAAATAGGATTTCTCCTATCACCTTCCAGGACGGCACACCTGAGAGGATAATCAAGTAACCCCAGGCCTACTTTAGGGTGGGACCTCTGCCTGCAAGGCCATTCTGCCAAATGTCAGTCTTTGACCTGAATTTTTTACCTCCACTTAGTGTGTGATGAAGGTATCCTAGATGGATCATGTAACTGATCTGCAAGTCTGCTCCACCTATGTCCCTGCCTGCTCTTCAGATGCAGGATCTAGGTGGCATGGGCTCTTAAAGATAAATTCTGAGAGCCTGTAAATTTTGTAAGTTAGAAAAATTGACTATCAACCTTCTAGCAATCGTGGTCTATAAATGTCTGTAACTGCTCCATAGGACCACTAAAAGGACGAAACAGACTTGTTCTGTGAAACACAGAACTACTTAGTGAACAAACAACATCTGGTTTTAAACCATTAGTCTGTTCAGGAGAACGCTTTAGAAAAAAAACAAGGGCTCCCTGACAGATAATCCTTGCGGGTCCCCTTTTTATTTATTTGCCATAGCCATTGTGAAAAGGCAAGAACCCTCTTAAGGATAATAGATTAAGGGAAGCTTATTCCCTGGACTCCGAGGACTGGACAGGTATGTAACCAAGCATACCCAACTTCTGGTTCTCCTCCCATCTGAATTCTGATATGTCAGATGTGAGAGCGTTTTATATCCCCAGACTCTTTATACCTCTGCAGGTAGATGTAAAGCAGAAAGGAGCCTGGTGAGAACTGATAGTAACTATTTCATAATCCACTCTAAGCACCAATTGGTGCCTTTTGGTACCAATGAGTGTTAAATGAAGCAGATCCCTACTATAAAGGAATGAAGTCTATAGTAAAAGACGAATATTGACATTCAGTTCATCCAAGGGGGCAACGTGAAGGAAATCTGCCGAGCTGTAAACATATCGGGTCGTGTAAACAGGTCAGATAAGTTCTGAGGCTGCATCTTCAAACCATAGAACTCCATAGTTCTTACAAAAAAAAAATCATGACAGGTGATTGTGTCCTTCTTCCAGTGTCCTACTGGGTTCAAGCCTAGGAAATGCCCGAATGTAATGGACTGAAAATCTTTTTTTTTTTTTTGCAGTCAAAACATATGTTCCTTCAATGTGTATGGAAAATAAGGTCTGGAATAAAAGTGACAATTATAAAATATCACAGGTGTACAGGCCATAAATCTTATATTTCTGAAGGGTAGCCAACCCAAGCTTTATATGGAATACAAAAGCAGGAAGACACACCCAGCCTTCACTGTTGCATTTTCTGATGTACAGTCACCTGTAGAACAGAGAAGATACAAACATAAAATGTTGTTCATTAAGATACCATCATATAACCTAAGCAAAGAGAGAGGACACAGACTTTAAATGTGTGCTTCTGATACTCAACAAGGTAAGGTCATATAGCCAACAGAAAGGACACCAACAAATGCAAATGTGGTGTTTTTCTGAGCAACCAATATGAAAAAGAGAAGACCGACACCTTTCACTGTTGAGTTTTTCTGATGTACCGCATCTAAGGTAATATGATGATCCCTGGCAAGGAGAGAGCGGCTGGCAGCTGTGTTTCATGCACATACAGCGATGGCGCACACTCCCCGCAGCCAGACGCTGGTGCAAACTTGGGGGCGACCTGTGAGAAAGGACAAGCCTTACAGGCTTTGGTCCCATTCGGTTAGGGAAAAAAACAAAAACAAACATGCTGCTGTGTTTGGAAGAAACACAATCGAGGGTCAAGGGGGAGGGTGGGGACTTCTAACAAAGCTGTCATGTGATTGTGTTTCCTGTAGGGAGCAGCCCTCATCTCCCAGATGTGCCGTCCTGGAAGGTGATAGGAGAAATGTAATTCTCTAGATGTGCAAAGCTTTTAGCCATTTGTAAAAAAAAAAAAAAAAAATGCTCATTTTCCTTCAACTTCACAATTTTGTGCCACTTTGAAGTGATGTGAAGCAGAGACCTTGAATGAAGTGGGTATTAGCACTCTGTTAGTGTTGCTCCAAACCATTTAAATTTGACCCAGAACACAAAGGCAGATCAGTTCTGATTTTCCACCAGCTTCAAGGACTGCGTGCCCTAAGTCAGAGAGTCAAATGTTATCGAAACCACAGAAATCCAGGCAACTTGCATTATCAAAAAAACTCAGGTAATGTGTAGGAAACACAACAGCACGTCAGTTCGTTTTTGTGGACATTGCTTTTGTTTGAAGTCCTTGTGTGAGATTTGCAAGGAGTGCCAGCTCAGTGAATAAGTCAACGCTTTTCTATATTGCTCAATGCTGTCAATCTAACATTGACAGGCTCCATTACAGGAGAGGAAAGCACAGGGATATTCTAATGTGGGGATGCACACTTTAAGCAAGGGATAAGGACTTCTTGTCTAAATCAACAGAGTGACAGTATGTAGGCAACCAAACTAAAGTTTGATAAAGGGGAGAGAAAAAAAAAAAAAAAAAAAAGAAGATTACTGCCAGGACTACATCATGTGGTGGTTTGTGTGAATCACAATAGTAGCTAAATACAAATATACTGTCAGATTAAACATGGGTAGGATGTAGGCATTTCAGCTGTGCATTTATAATTTTTTTCTGGCGCTCAGCATTTAAAGTAGCAGTTGTGAGATTTAAAATAAATAACAAAAAACCCATATGGCTTACAAGCTAAAACAGAAAACATATCTATGGGCAATATTTTGAACGCATCTCCATTCGCCGTATATATTTACCTTGTGGTCTGCTAAATTTTACTTCACCAGTGGATGCAGCACAAACTCAGTTTACAGCATGGTACACAAAACAAATACAAACCAATATCGGAAAACACTTTAATTGCAGGTCAATGTACAAATCAGACGTGTTTTAGCACCCATGACAGTATGAATTCAGAAAAAGTTGACTTGTGATAAACTGCAAAAGTGAATGTTGTGGTACATACTCTTGATAACAAAAAGTACACCATCTCTAGCACATAAGTATAGCATAAAGTGGTGAGAAAATCCTGCCTAAAAACACAAAGGGACAAGGCTCTTCCCTCTTCATATCTGAACGTATATTGAAGACCAATGTGCTGTGATGCTGGTGTATTTTATAATGTGATCATATCTGAACTGGGTGGTAATACTATACATTTACATGAGGTTTTACTTTAGAAAATACACAATAGCCAAAATTTAGGATTTTAAATGTCTGTAAAAAAAAAAAAAAAAAGCTTATAAGTGCCAGTTGCAATAAAGGGCATTTCATACCCATCTATTCCACCTTGACCAGCCCTGCAGCCAGACATTTATACAAGGGAGTCCTAAATATCAAAATATTCATACCACATTATAAAAAAGCATTGATAAAGTTTGAAAAAAGATGAAAGCTTTGATTTGGGCTGTTTTCTATAGTTAAAAGCCATATCAGAACATGTTAAATTGCTGGTTGCTTTCAATCACATGTCTTAATATAAATAAATGTGATCAATAAAACAAAGCAACTGATACTGTACAAGACGATTTAACTTTCCTCAGAAATAACACTGGCATCAGCTGAGTGAACTACTTAGTCTGTATAATACTCATTAATAAATGCATACAAAATTTGGGGAGAACAAAAATGATTGGGTTGATCTTGTTCATTCACATAGTCATTTCAAAATCAGTACTATGCATAGGTTAAAAAGGAATCATTTATGAAATGAACAAAAAGGACCAATACTGAATTAGTTACAGGATTGTAACCATTAATGTAGGTTATAGGCAATTCAATAACATTAAATATAAAAAATAGGCAGCAAATTGACCTTTACAGACTATTTAAAACTGAGAATACTCAGAAGAGGAACAATCAAAGAATTACTATAAATTTACAAATAAGGCCCTGGGATCTGTCACAATCGCGATATTAAATAAACTGTTCGAAAATTCCACATGAATTTGTTCTTTGAATTTTTATATGTTTTTATGTAATTGTAACAAGCTGTATACAAATCTATGACAAGGGACCCTAGGATATATACGGTCTGTTCTCTATACAGAGAACACTGGTCTTCCTAACAGTCATTTTAATTTCTCTCTACAAACAGAGGTGCAATAGTGTGGTCCTTTCACACAGTTTGCCATTTAATGGAGGTACACCCGCACCTGATAGAGGGAAAACATGCACTGTTGGTGTGTTTCTAGGACAGGGATTGAGCATGGCTAGATTAAAGCCACAGAACAATAACCAGTAATGTGGAATGATGCCAAGTCTTCAACACTGCCGACATATCCCAGGATACAAATAAAGTGAAAAGAAAATAGTGTTGTTGCCATTATGAGGCATATTAATTTACAGAGTAACGTCTATGTGGTCTCCAAAGAGTAATCAGAGTTAGGTTTGCGTCGTCTTCTCTCACAAGTTTTAAAAGTCAGTTTGCAATAAATTACTTTTGTTCTTTGTAGCCTGGATGCATCCTCCAAAGCCCATGAAAAGGGCGAGGATTCTCCTGTGCTCAGGAGTGATCGCTGAGTCACTGATCTTCTTTAGAACTCATCATGTCTCACCAATGCCTCCCCGAAATCTGTAGCTTGACTTCCCACAAATAAGTCATATTTATCAACTATTTCTTCTCGTGTCAGCTTGCCATCCTGAGAAAAGAATACATATCCTTGGTGAAAGTCATCAAGATGTATCCTACAATAAATCTTAAGCTTTTTCATTAGAACAACAAGTGACAGCTTGGTGTTAAAGCCCACCGCCGAGCTGTCACATATACACGTATAGACGACATTAAGGGGTTAAACACTACTTAATCTGGGAGCAATGAAATCCCAAGAACACCAGATTTCAGATCCAATGCCTCTACTTCTATATTTGAGAATGTCTGTAAAAAACAAAAAAGTTTATTTTATGGGAAATGAAGTCTGGCTCCATCCCATACGAGATTCCAGTTTTCCCCTTCTATAAGTAAATACATATTAACTTTCTCAGTGTTTACCTTGTTTTGGTCAGATTCATAAACAAGATGGCGAGCTTCAGCCTCAGCGTGGTCATAGTCAGAGGGTAAGATCCAATCCTTGGTCTCCTCTTTGTCCATTTTGCCATCACGGTTCTTATCTCTGAACTCAACAAACTGTTCTCTCTCAGTCTTCACCCAGTCTGGCTCATCAGCATCATTATCATGGTTGTACATATCACCTGAACAGAAAAAGAGTAAATAAAAGTAAACTCACATGACATTTTCCCAATTAAGACACAAGATATTTTCTCACATAAGTTAACTACGATTGATATCTGAAGTTTAACCATTATTTAAAAGGCATCAAAACAATGGCCTGTTTTAGGTTTATTATTCATTAAACAGTTGAGGACTTACCTATGTACTCTTCCAAATCAATCACTCCATCTGCATTTTTATCAATATCTTCCATTGTTTCCTGTGTTTTGAGATAAAGAAGAGATATAAAACTAAAAAAGTTTTCAACTAACCATGTTAAGCAACATGGTGACTGCATAAGTATTTTAGAGCACAAAGCAATTTTATAACTCCCTTCTATTTAGCTCATAAACTCACCAGCACAACAATATCCTTCATATAGTCATACTCTTCAGGGTGCAGGAAGGCTGTGAATTCCTCTTTTGTGGCAATCAGATCGCCATCCTTGTCAGCCATTTTAAAACGTCGTTCATCCCTCACCATCATCTGTTTGTAATTAAAACTGTTATCAGGATCAGGATCATCTAAAACATGAAATGGCAAGAATTAATGGCTCAATGCAATGATAAACATTAGCTAGTCATTGACTTTATAAAATGACAAAAAAATGACAAAGTCAATACATTCTGTGTAAATAAACAAAAGTATCTATAACATCTAAAAATTTGCAGCTATACAAGTACAGTAGAAAAAAAGCACAATACAGCTCTCCTTACAATATAAATCTAATCGTACAAAAACATTCCAAAAAAAGGACAAAAACAATAAAAAAAAAAAAAAAACACAATGAAATTAGGAAATCTAAAAAATCCACCATTACCACAAACTGGTTTATGAATAAAAGTCCATAAACCAATCTCTAAAAGTTAAAATGTATAAAGAGCCTGAACGAAATTAAACACACTACTGCAAATCCTGCTGATACACAGATCAATCCCCTCCTAACGTGCTCACAAGATGTTTTTACCTTTTCCAGGTACACTACAAAATAACCACATGCGTATGCAAAAAATGAAATTTTATATATATATATATATATATATATATAAATAAATAATACATACACACAAAAAACCGTAAGATAAGCCATGAATAACTAAAAATGTGTGAAATCAAATACATTTTACATTACATATGAGAACTAATACACGTAAAGATTTCAGTGAACTATAAAATGTCCTGCTCTTCAAATTGGAACTTTAATTTGGAGTGACTGATATAAGCAGTCCCGCTTTTCAAAATGCAACTTAAATTAAAATGACAGTGCTTCTTTGACCCTCCTTTGATTTAATAAAGTGCTGGTACTCCCTATGGACTTCACAAAGTGCTTCAAACGTGCCTTGTGCCCCACATGGATTTGTACTTACCATAGCTCTCTGACCAAATATCTCTAATATGGTCAAACGTGCTTGTGGGAAATTTTTCTTCATTTTTTTCAAAATTTTTTTTTTTTTTTTTTTTCAGGGTGGCCCTCTAAGCAGTTAAACAGCACATTTAAAGTGATACTAAAGTCTTGTTTTTTTTAAAGTTAAACACAACAAGCATGTTATACTTGCCTACCCTGTGCAGTGGATTTTCACAGAGCCCCGGGTCGCCCCCCCGCCCCCTTCTGATTGGCTAATTGACATTGACAGCAGCCAATGGCACTGCTTCTTTCTCAGCCAATCAAGAGGAGAGTCCCAGGCAGTCGTGGACATCACTGAAGAGAGATGGGGCTCCTGCACAAAGTTTTTATCGTAAAACCTTCCACTTTAAGGCAGTTCTGAAGGCAAAAGGGAGTCCAACCCAGTACTAGCAAGATGTACCTAAAAGTGGGCAGTGAATGAATAATATACACACACACACACATTTTTTTCCCCCTCACCACTAGAGAAATTTCTTCCCATTGCGTCTGACACATGTGAACTGGATAGGAAGCGAGGAGTAACATTCTGAGAGAGGACACCAATAGTAATAAGGTCTAACCTTTCATTGCTCAAAATTTTATGTTGAAATTTGTCAGTGCTTGGGCGATTCTCCCATTTTTCCTGTTTTATACCAGCAAAAAATAAAAAAAGAAGGGGGAAGAAGGGGAGGCCAGATTTCTCCAATGTAAATACAGACTGCAATCAAAAGGTGGTTCTCTCTCTCGCTCTCTCATTTAACCCAAAATTAAAATCATGCCTGCCGTAGGGCTTTAACTACCTGTCCAAGATCCCCAAAATGTAAGCCACGGTTGGTACTGGACGTCAGGTTTGGGAAACATTATATTAAAAAAAAAATATCAGTTATAAGAGAAGCTTTTGCCATCTTTAGTTACTTTTTTTACTTTTTTTATGCCATCCATTATTTTACATATATGTATAGCCGAGTATATGTTATATAAAACACACACACACACACACACACACACACACAATTACTTTTATTGTACATTGAACTAGCATTTTTACCTAAACAGATATTCGCATTCTGCAAAGCAGCACCAAGGTGGATGCCTTAACATACAATCCTCCATCCATTATGGCAAAATGTTTCTTCAAACTACCACACAAAGGGCCAAGTAGGCTATTTTTTACATTCAAAAACTAAAGTATTTGACCCACTAGTGCAAACAATAAATTGTAACCATATTTTCAAAGCCCAACTACCTTAAAATTTCTAATGTAAAATAGTTACTGCGTCACAAAAGTCTTAATTTTAAAATGTGAAAAAGTAGAATTTGCAACCAACTTTTTTTTTTTGTGTTTTGTGCTAGCATTAAAATGACAAGTGTAAGATTTCACCTAATGCAATGTTTTACATGGTTGCTTCTGTCAGCCCAGGCACTGTACCAAACATTTTTAAAATCGACTTCCAGCCCCCTTACCCAGGTAAGTGCCATAGGTGACATTTCTGTACTCTTCCCATGATATAAGGCCATCTTGGTTCATGTCAAACTCCTGCCACTGACGCTCGACGTTGTCGTACACATATTTCCTTTGGGTTTTCTTGATCCATGCAGTCAGTTCCCCCTCCGTCACAAACCCATCCTTATCCAAGTCTATCTTACTTACAATGATTCTACAAAGAAAAAATGGCAGGGGTGAAGTGGATGCAGACAGGAACAACACCTACCGAAAATGTAACCATAGGTGGCATTTTTATATTCCTCCCACGACACAAGGTTGTCCCCATTGAGATCATGGCCCTTCCACTGGCGCTCTACGTCCTCAAAAATCCACCGCTTCTGAGCAAATTTTATCCAATCCCTCAGCTCTTCAACTGTAACAAGACCATCCTTGTCTGCATCTATCTTACTCACAATCTTTCTGTTGGGCCATCATAGCAACCAGCAGAAGAGGAAAGAAAGGCGATATGTTAGAGGCGATCCAAAATCAGAAAGAGTACAGTTTATCGAGAAAGTATTTGAATGGAACAAAACAATGACATGGTAGAAACAAAATGCTGACGTGCAAGTTGGGCCATGTTAGCATGCACACCATTAATCCAGGAACATTGATTTTGCCTTCCATGAATCTAAGGCAATTACATTGGCAGAGGTGTTACGTTTTTTTTTTTCGTAGTGGAAAATTGAAATACCAATTCAAAAAGTTCCCTTTTGGTACAACATTTAAAATGTTTAAGTGTTTCTAAGAAAATCCAAACCAATCAATCATTTACCAGACATTTGGAAACATGACATGGATTATAACAAACATAGGGAACACCTCAAACGAATGGATAACTTTAAAGCGGAACTTTACACTCTGAAACAATATCCATTTTTAATCCTTATGCCATTAGCCTTAGTAAATAGATAGAATGGCATATATTTATTTCTTACACACATTTCTTCAGTTGCTTTCTGGCCTGGGTCAAAATGATGGGTCATACATCCCAAATGTCTTCATGGGCATTTTTTTTCTTTCACTTGGGGGGGGGGACTTTTCCAGCTAAGCATGCCCTCCTGCATGCCTAAGCCAAACGCAGATCGATTCAAGGAAGTAAATGCTATTTGAATCGTCTGCCCTTATGCAAGATGGCCATGGCTACAAATGCTAGGGCAGCATTTATTCAAAGTGATTTCTCAGCAAAATAAAGCATGGAAACATGGATGGGTGGGTTAGCTTCCTCTAAATTTGGAAAATTAATTAAAACTGCTTTTCTGTTTGTTCCTCAGTTACAGTTATGTTCCACTTTAATGTCCAACAAAAGATGACAGCTGAAGCCTGGGTGACAGCAAAACAACTGAGATTATCCATATCATAGCAAGCAGAGCAATAGTAAGGCATGTTCTTGTATCCCAGTCACCAGCCTGTTTACAGTGCCTTGCGAAAGTATTCGGCCCCCTTGAACATTTCAACCTTTTGCCACATTTCAGGATTCAAACATAAAGATATAAAAATATTTTTTGTGAAGAATCACCAACAAGTGGGACACAATTGTGAAGTGGAACGAAATCTATTGGATATTTTAAACTTTTTTAGCAAATAAAAAACTGAAAAGTGGTGCGTGCAAAATTATTCGGCCCCTTTACTTTCAGTGCAGCAAACTCACTCCAGAAGTTCAGCGAGGATCTCTGAATGATCCAATGTTGTCCTAAATGACTGATGGTGATAAATAGAATCCACCTGTGTGTAATCAAGTCTCTGTATAAATGCACCTGCTCTGTGATAGTCTCAGGGTTCTGTTGAAAGCGCAGAGAGCATCATGAAGACCAAGGAACACACCAGGCAGGTCCGTAATACTGGTGGAGAAGTTTAAAGCCGGATTTGGATACAAAAAGATTTCCCAAGCTTTAAACATCCCAAGGAGCACTGTGCAAGCGATCATTTTGAAGTGGAAGGAGTATCAGACCACTGCTAATCTACCAAGACCTGGCCGTCCCTCTAAACTTTCAGCTCAGACAAGGAGAAGACTGATCAGAGATGCAGCCAAGAGGCCCATGATCACTCTGGATGAACTGCAGAGAACTACAGCTGAGGTGGGAGAGTCTGTCCATAGGACAACAATCAGTCGTACACTGCACAAATCTGGCCTTTATGGAAGAGTGGCAATAAGAAAGCCATTTCTCAAAGATATCCATAAAAAGTCTAGTCTAAAGTTTGCCACAAGCCATCTGGGAGACACACCAAACATGTGGAAGAAGGTGCTCTGGTCAGATGAAACCAAAATCAAACTTTTTGCCCACAATGCAAAACGATATGTTTGGCGTAAAAGCAACACAGCTCATCACCCTCAACACACCATCCCCACTGTCAAACATGGTGGTGGCCGCATCATGGTTTGGGCCTGCTTTTCTTCAGCAGGGACAGGGAAGATGGTTAAAATTGAGGGGAAGATGGATGCAGCCAAATACAGGACCATTCTGGATGAAAACCTGTTGGAGTCTGCAAAAGACCTGAAACTGGGACAGAGATTTATCTTCCAACAAGACAATGATCCCAAACATACAGAAAAATCTACAAAGGAATGGTTCACAAATAAACATATCCAGGTGTTAGAATGGCCAAGTCAAAGTCCAGACCTGAATCCAATCGAGAATCGGTGGAAAGAGCTGAAAACTGCTGTTCACAAACGCTCTCCATCCAACCTCAGTGAGCTCGAGCTGTTTTGCAAGGAAGTATGGGCAAGAATTTCAGTCTCTCGATGTGCAAAACTGATAGAGACATACCCCAAGCGACTTGCAGCTGTAATCGCAGCAAAAGGTGGCTCTACAAAGTATTAACGCAAGGGTGCCGAATAATTTTGCACGACCCACTTTTCATTTTTTTTTATTAGTTAAAAAAAGTTTCAAAAATCCAATAGATTTCGTTCCACTTCACAATTGTGTCCCACTTGTTGGTGATTCTTCACAAAAAATAAAAATGTTATATCTTTATGTTTGAAGCCTGAAATGTGGCAAAAGGTTGAAAAGTTCAAGGGGGCCGAATACTTTCGCAAGGCACTGTAATTCAAACTGAGCATAGGATGCAGACACACACAAGTAGAAGTTGCCTGCAGTGAAAACAGCAGGCAAATCTCAACTTTTGCAGTAAATTCCAAGCTTGGCTTCAACCAACCTAAACCTCCACTTTGTTTCTTTATTGTAATCGCGATCGTTCAATAGAAAGTCTTGGGACTTTTTCTTTTACAGAAAATGTTAAGGCTGGAATTTACATTCAGCTGCCTATATATCTGGAGCTAGTGATCATTTTGATAATCAATTCTCACTGAATCTAATCTGTCAACTCATTTTTATATCACTTGCACAGTTTGAATTACATAGGTTTGTGGAACCTTTACATCGAAACATTTAAAGAAGCCATATAACGTCAATCTTATAGACATACAGCGTTTGTAAAAAAGTAATCATACCCCTTTACAATTTCCAAATTTTTTCATATAACAACCAAAAACAAATGTATTTTAGTGGGATTTTATGTGATAGACCAACAAAGTGGCACATAAGTGTGAGGTGGAAGGAAAATGATAAATGGTTTTCCAAAGTTTTTACAAATAAATATGTGAAAAGTGTGGTGTGCATTTGTATTCAGTCAATTTGTAGAACCTCCTTTCACTGCAATCACAGCTGCAATTCACTTTGCACATTGGTGTAGTGGTTAGCACTCTCGCCTAGCAGTAAGCGTGGGTTTCCTCCGGGTACTCCGTTTTCCTCCCACACACCAAAGACATGCAGGTAGGTTAATTGGCCCTAGTATATGAATGGGGACCTTGGATTGTTGGCTCCTTGAGGGTAGGGACCAATGTGAGTGTGCAATGTATGGGGAGAGGGACAATCAGACACTCAGGTTGAACTGGATGGACTAGTGTCTTTATTCAATCTTACTATGTAACATCTAGAGAATTACATTTTTGCCCATTCTTTGCAAAATAGCTCACGCTCTGACAGATTGGATGGAGAGCATCCGTGAACAGCAATTTTCAATTGGATTTAGGCCAGGACTTTGACTGGGCCGTTCTAACACATGCATATGCTTTAATCTAAATCCATTGTAGCTCTGGCTGTATGTTTAGGGTCACTGTCCTGCTGGAGGGTGAACCTCTGCCCCAGTCTAAAGTCTGAATGATGGCTTGAACAGTGCTCCGTAAGATGTTCAAAGCTTGTGATATTTTTATAACCTAACCCTGCTTTAAACTTCAACGTTATCTTTGACCAGTCTGGTACGTTGCTTGGCTTTCATGTTGCTGTTTGTTCACCAAGACCCTTTTTACACTGGATCGTTTTGCAGGCGATATTGCACTAAAAATAGCGCCTGCAAACCGACCTGAAACAATGGCTTTCACACTGAAGTGGTGCACTAACAGGACGGTAAAAAAAAAAAAAAAAAAAAAAAAAAAAGTCCTGCTAGCATCATCTTGGTAGTGGTGAAGGAGCGGTGTTTTAAACCGCTCCTGCCCATTGAAATCAATGGGGCAGCACGGCTATACCGCCTGCAAAGCGGTGGTTCTAACCCTTTCAGGCCGAATACCGCCGCTAAAACAATGGTAAACCAGCGGTAAAAATATTGATTTACTGCCGACGCCACTCCCGCCCCAGTGTGAAAGGGGCCTAAGGCCCTCTAACAAACCTTAGAGCTTCACAGAGCAGCTGTATTTATACTGAGATTAAATTACACACAGGTAGACTATATTTACTAATTAGGTGACTTCTGAAGGCAATTGGTTCTGCTAGATTTTAGTTAGGGGGATCAGAGTAAAGGGGGCTGAATACAAATGCATGCCACACTTTTCTGGTATTTGTAAAAAATAAAAAAAATAAAATTGAAAAACATTTATCAATTTTCCTTCCAGTTCACAATTACCGTATATACTCGAGTATAGGCCGACCCGAATATAAGCCGAGGCCCCCAATTTACCCCCAAAAAAACTGGCAAACTTATTGACTCGTGTATAAGCCGAGGGTGAGACATGCCTGTCCATCCCTGTGTGTGTGTCCGTCCATCCCTGTGTGTCCGTCCATCCCTGTGTGTCCGTCCATCCATCCCTGTGTGTGTGTGTGTCCATCCATCCATCCATCCATCCCTGTGTGTGTGTGTCTCCATCCATCCATCCATCCATCCCTGTGTGTGTGTGTCTCCATCCATCCATCCATCCCTGTGTGTGTGTGTGTCTCCATCCATCCATCCATCCCTGTGTGTGTGTGTGTCTCCATCCATCCATCCATCCCTGTGTGTGTGTGTGTCTCCATCCATCCATCCATCCCTGTGTGTGTGTGTGTCTCCATCCATCCGTGTGTGTGTGTGTGTGTGTGTGTCTCCATCCATCCGTGTGTGTGTGTGTGTGTGTGTGTGTGTGTGTGTGTGTGTGTGTGTGTGTGTGTGTGTGTGTGTGTGTGTGTCCAGCCTACCTGTGTCCCGAGCCTTTGTCCCGAGCCTCCGTCCCGTGTCGTGCCTTGCCTTCGTCCCGTCCCGTGCCGTGCCTTGCCTTGCCTCCGTCCCGTGCCCTCTTCGTCGGCGGCCATTGTAAAATTCAAAAGCCGCGCCTCCTCCTTCGCCTGTGATAGGCGGAACACTGAATTTCCCAGCAGCCTGTGTTCCGCCTATCACGGACGTCGTATCATCCTCGTCCGTAGTACGAGGATGAGCGGATGCCCGTGATAGGCGGAACACAGGCTGCTGGGAAATTCAGTGTTCCGCCTATCACAGGCGAAGGCGGAGCCGGAGGCGCGGCTTTTGAATCATAGAATGGCCGCTGTCTGTCTGCTCGACACGCTGATCGAGCGGGCAGACAGCGATGACTCGAGTATAAGCCGAGGGGGGCACTTTCAGCCTCAAAAAAGAGGCTGAAAATCTCGGCTTATACTCGAGTATATACGGTATGTGCTATTTCGTGTTGGTCTAGCACATAAAAATCACAATAAAATACATTTACAGTTGTAACATGACAAAATGTGGAAAATTTCAAGGGGCATGAATACTTTTTCAAGGCACTGTAGGAATCAATTTCACAGGACAGCTGGAATACAGGTCACCCATAGGAATGAAAGGGGCCACAGTGCTTGTACTAAGGAGAGAAGACAGCAGGGATATTTTCAGCTGTGCGCTCCGCTCAGGGTCGTACAGTTCAGAGAAATGGAAGAACAAGGATGGTTTAACCACTTCAGCCCCGGACCATTTGGCTGGCCAAAGACCAGAGCACTTTTTGTGATTCGGCACTGCGTTGCTTCAACTGTCAATTGTGCGGTCGTGCGACGTGGTTCCCAAACAAAACCGACATCCTCCCCCCCACAAATAGAGCTTTCTTTTGGTGGTGTTTGATCACCTCGGCAGTGTATATTTTTTGCGCTATAAACAAAGAGACAATTTTGAAAAAAAAAAAAAAAAGCATTTTTTACTATAATAAATATCCCCCAAAAATATATATATATAAAAAATAAAAAAAAATAAAAAAAAAAAAAATATTTTTTTTCCCCCTCAGTTTAGGCCGATACGTATTCTACATTTTTTTTTTTCAAAAAAGAAAAACGTAATAAGCATTTACTGATTGGTTTGCGCAAAAGTCATAGCGTCTACAAAATAGGGGATAGTTTTATGGCATTTTTATTAATTTTTACTAGTAATGCCTGCGATCAGCGGTTTTTATTGCCACTACGACATTATGGCGGACTTATTGGCCAATTTTGCCAAATTTTTGGGATCATTTATACAGTGATCAGTGCGATTAAAAATGCATTGATTACTGTGTAAATGTGACTGGCACTAGGTGGCGCTGTGGGTGTTAAGTGTGTCTCCTAGGGAGTGATTCTAACTTGAGGGGGGGGCTACGTGTGACACATCACTGCTCCCGATTACAGGGAGCGGTGATCAGAGACAGTTGTCACTAGGCAGAACGGGGAAATGCTTGTTTACATTAGCATTTCCCCATTCATGAGATGATCACGGATATCCCCGCAGACATAGAGTCTGTGGGACCAGTGATCCTACTCACGGAGCTCGTGACGGGTGCGTGCGCCGCCCTGCATGCGATGGAACAGTGGTAAATTCAAAAGGGACGTACAGGTACGTTCATTTGCGCAGCTGCGCCATTTTGTGGACGTATATTTACATGCGCCGTTCGTGAACCGGTTAAAACAAAAAAATTAAACACAAGGCTGTAACCAGGGGATTAAAAGGCAAGTTCAATAAAAAAATTTAAGTATCAAACACACTACTCAACATTGAAGACATACCCTAGCCTCTCTTTGCTCTCCTCCGGGGTTAGCTGATCAAATGACTTGGCTTCTTCTGCTCCTAGAAAAGCATCATGGTCATAATCAAAGCTCTGGGAGTCATCGTGTACTTTGTCACTGAGTTGAGGGTCATGGTGGATACGATCTTTTTTCTCAGTAGGTTTGCAAAGGGCACAGAGAGCCCAGAGGCTGAAACTCAGCAGGAGATAATTCTTGTCCATTGCTTAATGAAGTTACCTTAGTTATGAAAAATAAAAACAATTCCCAAGTTAAGCAAACATCACCTGGAAGCCGTCCATGAAACGTGAGTTTTATAACATTCTTACGTAACAAGTATTACATAAAACATAATTGTTGTCTCAATTAGCCCGAATAAATGTAAACATTACTGCTGTACAGATATGGGCAAAAAAAGCAAGCCATTTATATGTGCATGGTGGTGCTTGGCTCTATATTAAGTTACCAGTATTAAATAGGAGGACATTTATGAAAACTGTTTCCTTACATTGCTGCATCTCCTAACATTTTTAAAGAGCAACGATCACTCTGTCCCACAGCGGCTCCTCCTCTGACCCGCCATTGACTCACAGACCGTCGCATTCACTATAAAAAGGGACGGCTGGTGATGCAGCAGTGACACAAGGTGAGGAACGTGGCAGATCAGTTAATATATTTAAAACAAACTTCTGTATAACCACTTCTGGACCACCTGCCATCGTTATACATCGGTACTTTGATGTATTTAACTTATGTCATTTTTTTTTAAACTGACGTATGTAATTTTTGCTAGAAAATTACTTGGAACCCCCAAACATATACACACACAATTGCTGCAATATTTTGTGTCACACTGTGTTTGACCAGCAGTCTTTCGAATGCAATTTTTTGGGAAAAAATACACTTCAATAAAAAAAAAAAAAAAAAAAAAAGGAAACAGTAAAGTTAGCACAATTTTTATTTATTTTTTTGTTTTAATGTGAAAGATGTTACGCTGTGGCTAGGTGTTGTCGTTCCAACAACTGACCCGTTTACATGCCCTTCCTGGCTGGATGTACTTTCGATATGCTCAACTGCGTCATGCAGCTAGGGCTCAATTTTCTGAACCTCTGACTATGGAATGTAGTCCGTTGGAGGAGCTGTTTGCAGGGGATGGCCCAAGTAAGCCACTGTCCGAACTGTACCGCACTATTCTCCCAATTGATTCTAGCAAGCTGAATTTACTATGGGAAAGATGGAAGGCTGATATTCCCACTCTGGGGAGGGAGGACTGGGAGGATTGTTTGGAGCAGGGTCCTAAGTTGGTTGTATCGGCGGGGGACAAACTCATTCAAACGAAATTCCTTCACAGAGTGTATCATACCCCAGTGCGTTTGGCCAGGATCTTCCCTGACAGGGATCCACTTTGCCCCCGGTGTAAGTCGGAACTAGGAACATACCTTCATATGTTTTGGGACTGCCGAAAGTTAGACAGGTTTTGGGCAGGGATCTTCGATCACTTAAATGTCCGACTCGATCTGGATGTCCCCAGGACTCCTACACTAGCATTGTTGGGAATTCATGAGGACGAGCATAGGCCGCATCACTCTAAGTTACTAGTCTCATATCTCCTTTTCTATGCTAAGAAAGAAATATTATGTAAGTGGATCTCTTCTACTCCACCCTCTGTTGCCTCTTGGGAAAAGAGTGTGAATAATGTTCTTCCGCTATATAAGCTGACTTACCTCAATAGAGGTTGTCCATGGAAGTATGACAAAGTTTGGCTTCCGTGGACGTCTAACTAGCCGGGTTGTCAGGACCCGTACACCCAACTGTATTCGAATGTGCAACTCTGTACTGTACTATGCTCCGAACTCACTGTACGTTATATAACTGTATTCTGCACTGTTCTCTTGTATATAATTGTTTGACAATAAAGCACTCCTGTTTAAAAAAAAAAAAAAAAAAGATGTTACGCTGCGAGAATCGTGATCTATCTTCTAAGCAAAAAAATTGTGATTCTCATTATATTTTATTCAGATAAATATGTACAGTCGGAACCCGTTCAGACACCCTCATAGCCCTGTGGGCACAGAAACACGACAGCTTGTCTGAGCATGAGTTTTGTTTCTATGGAGAGCGCTGGCTGATGCCATTTAGTGGGATAATAATCAGGATAGAACAGGCAACTTTCCGACCAATTTATGTCCCAAAGATTGTCCCGCTGAACGAATCATAGGAGGCTTCTGACAGAAGGATTGAAATCTTTTTTCTGAATGACTCGTTTAACCAGTTCAGCTCTTTGGGCATACAATGTACATCCAAGGAGTCAACCTTTATTTACAAGATGATGGCTGCAGCAGCCTTCAGCGTGCGGGTTTTGTAGAGCCGACATTTGGCTTCAAAGAGAAAGTGATGCTGCAGCTCCATAGCTGCCAACCACTTTCACACAGCCGGCTGCACGGTGCCCCGCCCTCCTTCCGTGGTTCCGGAGCTGTCTCACGCTTACCAATGCCCTAGAACACATCCGCCGGCAGGGGGAAAGAGACTGCAGTGAGACCAAGGCAAACCCATGCCTTGATCTCACACGCAAACAGTGAAACCGGAAGTGATGTCACTTCCAGTTTTATATGCACACTTTCCTGGCCAGTACAGCCAGGAGACATCTAACCAAGCCTATTTGTACTTGGTTAGAAGGTGCGAAGGGCAGGGGAGACATTGGGGTCTATTAGACCACTAATGCCCCCAAAAAGAGTACCTGTCACCTGCCCAATGCTATCACATAGGGGATTATTAACCCCTTGTGATAGAAATCATGTGAAAATAAATTTTTTTTTTTTTTTTTAGAAAACCCCAGTTGCCCCGCACAACTGCGCAAACGCAAGCCCAGGGTGCGTATGTGAGCAAACGTCGCATGACGCATCGCCATGAACTTCAGAATGAACAATAATTTTAGGACAAGAGCTCCTAGTTAACACTAAATTGATGAGCTATAACGGCTTCTAAAGTGTCACGTATGATTTGTGGGCACCATAGTTTTTGGCGATATCACAAGTGCACGCAATTTTAAAACATGGATGTTAGGTATAGATTTACTCGATGCAACCTCATTTATATTTTAACCAAACATGGGTATTATATGGTATGGTTTCGCACGAAAATTAATATTATATTTAAGGAAAATTATTTAATAAAAAGTTGTGCAAATATCACATGAAGCTAAAATTTGCAACTATCGCCTTTTTATTCTACAGGGCCTCCGCTTTAAAAAAAATATAATGTTCAGGGATTTTCTTGCCAAAAAATAGGATTTTTACATGGATGCCACAAAAGATCAATAAGATTCACAGGCACAAATTAGAAAAGAGCCCAAGATCCTAAATACATTAGCAGCCCAGGAGGATGATTTACTACATGAGTGCAGGTTACTGACCTATACTAAATTGATTGGTAAGGGGGTTAGAATCAACAACATGATTGGATGTTGAAAGTAAACACAGCTTCATCTTCTTCATTAAAACAGAGTTCCACCCAAAAATGAATGTTTCCCCACCAGAACACTCCGATCAGCGCTCTTTGAGAATGCTGATGGGGGGGGGGGGGGGGGGGGGAGGGTCGATTGGTTTTCCAGCATGCACGTCCTACATACACATGGGCAGAAGGTCAGCCAGTATTTTTTGTACCGGCAAATGTCCCAATCCTGGGACGGGTGATCTGCCTATTAAAGTCCCCCGGACAAGGGGGAGGGGCTGCATGTGACTGCGCACAGCGGGAAACACACAGCTATTGAAATGAAAGCTGTGATGTTTCCGGCGGTCTAATCAACCAGGCGGCAGGGCTATCCTCTCTTCTGCGCTATAGGGCACCCCCATGATGGGCGGCAGAGTCCCGCCACCACCCAGGCCCCATTATCGGACATTTTTCTCTTTCGGCAAATTGCTGAAAAGGCCATTTTCGGCTATGTTTCCCTGGCCAAAATTTCGTGCATCCCTAATTATGGATATACTATACCTGCTCGATGCCCCTAGAAACTGGAAATCATTAAAGTAGATACCGCTAATCCAGTGATTCCCACTTACTTCGGGGTTTCTCTAAACTTGTTTCTCAACTTCAGTCCTCAAGGCGCCCCAACAGGTCATGTTTTCAGGCTTTCGATTATTTTGCACAGGTAATTTGATCAGTTTCACTGCCTTAGTAATTATTACCACAGCTGTTTCATCTGAGGGAAATCCTGAAAACATGACCTGTTGGGGCGCCTCGAGGACTGGAGCTGAGAAACACTCGTCTAGATGAAATGGAGAGGCGGGGCAGTGAGATCACACTCTCCACCTTGTAAAATCAGAGAACGCTTTGGGTTCATTCAGAAAACACAAAGCATTCTCTGAACGGTACCTGTGTTGAGTAGAAGCAAGTGGCGATCACTGGAGTAGCAGTGTATCTACTTTGGTGATTTCCAGTTTACAATGAGATCAGCCAGGTATGGTATATACATACTGGTCCCATCCCCCACCCACAAGGGTTAAATGCTAAACACAAACAATTATATTCAGAGATAAAGATGTCCCCAAATGTAAGACCGGCACGCAAAACACTATTATGACGTTAAACTGAAACAGTGCGTGTCAATAAAGGTAAAATGAAACATCTACGATCCCAACCAGCTTCTATTTCTGCAAAATTTTACTTTGTTAAAAAGTACTGAAAAAAAAAAATAAAAAAAATAAAAAAAAAGGGTCCAAATAACAACATCCAGTAATGTGGTGAAATTGATTTTTTTTAAATATATGTATTTGGACATTACTTTTTGGACACTTGTGTTCACTAGACATGTGCAGAGTAAAATATTTCGTTTCGGAATTTCGTTTTCGTCTGAAAACTTAATTTATTTAGTTACTCCCGAAATTCGTTTTTATTTATTTCGTTTTTCGTTCAAAAATTGCATTCGTCCGAAAATCCACATGAATTACGGTCGAATCTGTCTTGGAAGGCTTATGGTGTCTGTCGAATGTATAAAGAAGATTCGACGGAGCTAACTATATAGCATACTTTAGAACCCTATTAAAGTCTATGGGACTCCAACGTTCAAAATCTAAAGTGCTAATTTTAAAGGCTAATTTGCAAGTTACTGTCCTAAAAAGTGTTTGGGGACCCGGGTCCTGCCCCAGGGGACATGTATCAATGCAAAAAAAAGTTTTAAAAACAGCCGTTTTTTCGGGAGCAGTGATTTTAATAATGATTAAAGTGAAACAATAAAAGTGTAATATTCCTTTAAATTTCGTAGGTGGGGGTTGTCTATAGTATGCCTGTGAAGGGGCGCATGTTTCCCGTGCTTAGAATTGTCCCTGCACAAAGTGTCATTTATGCAGGAAAAAAAGTCCTTTAAAATCACTCGCAGCTATAATGAATTGTCGGCTCCCGTAATACAGAGAACACTCATTGAAAGTCATTGATAAAAAAATAAATAAATAAAAAAAAAAGCGTGGGGGTCCCCCAAATTCAATTACCAGGCCCTTCAGGTCTGGTATGGATATTAAGGAGAACCCTGCCTCAAATTTAAGAAAAAAATTGACGTGGGGTTCCCCCTAAAAATCCATACCAGACCCTTTATCCGAGCACGCAACCTGGCAGGCCGCAGGAAAAGAGGGGGGGACGAGAAAGCGGCCCCCCTCCCTCCTGAACCGTACCAGGCCACATGCCCTCAACATTGGGAGGATGCTTTGGGGGTCCGTGACCCCTCAAAGCACCTTGTCCCCATGTTGATGAGGACAAGGGCCTCATCCCCACAACCCTGGCCGGTGGTTGTGGAGGTCTGCGGGCGGGGGGCTTATCAGAATCTGGAAGCCCCCTTTAACAAGGGGACCCCCAGATCCCGGCCCCCCCCCTGTTTGAAATGGTAAGGGGGTACAAAAGTACCCCTACCATTTCACAAAGAAAGTGTAAAAAATGTTTAAATAAAACAAACACACTTTTTAAAAATTCCTTTATTAAAAATAAAAAAAGATTCCAGCGGCGGTAATCCACTCTTGCTATCCAGCGACGGACGGTCAGCTCTCCATCGATGTCTAATGTCATCCAGCGCAGCGCAGCATCCTTCTTCTGTCTCCTCCACGGAGACACTGGAAGCATTCCGGCGCTGACGTTTCTTATATACGGAGGGCGGGGCCACCCGTCACCTGACCCCGCCCCCCTCTGACGCAAGGGGAAACCCAGGGTTCCCCGTGACGTATGGGTGACCCCGCCCCCCTCTGATGTAACGGAAACCTGCCTGTGTTACATCAGAGGGGTGCGGGTCACCCCTACGTCACAGGGAACCCCGGGTTTCCCCTTGCGTCAGAGGGGGGCGGGGTGAGGTGACGGGTGGCCCCGCCCACCCTATATAAGAAACGTCAAGCCGCCGGAATGTCTGTAGTGTCTCCTCCACGGAGACAGAAGAAGGATGCTGCGCTGCGCTGGATAACATTAGACATCGATGGAGAGCTGACCGTCCGTCGCTGGATAGCAAGAGTGGATTACCGCCGCTGGAATCTTTTTTTTATTTTTAATAAAGGAATTTTTCAAAAGTGTGTTTGTTTTATTTAACCATTTTTTACACTTTCTTTGTGAAATGGTAGGGGTACTTTTGTACCCCCTTACCATTTCAAACAGGGGGGGGGCCGGGATCTGGGGGTCCCCTTGTTAAAGGGGGCTTCCAGATTCTGATAAGCCCCCCGCCCGCAGACCTCCACAACCACCGGCCAGGGTTGTGGGGATGAGGCCCTTGTCCTCATCAACATGGGGACAAGGTGCTTTGAGGGGTCACGGACCCCCAAAGCATCCTCCCAATGTTGAGGGCATGTGGCCTGGTACGGTTCAGGAGGGAGGGGGGGCCGCTCTCTCGTCCCCCCCTCTTTTCCTGCGGCCTGCCAGGTTGCGTGCTCGGATAAAGGGTCTGGTATGGATTTTTAGGGGGAACCCCATGACAAATTTTTTTTTAATTTGATGCGGGGTTCCCCTTAATATCCATACCAGACCTGAAGGGTCTGGTTATGGATATTTAGGGGGAACCCCACGTCAAATTTTTTCTTAAATTTGAGGCAGGGTTCCCCTTAATATCCATACCAGACCTGAAGGGCCTGGAAATTGAATTTGGGGGACCCCCACGCTTTTTTATTTATTTATTTATTTTTTTTTTTATCAATGACTTTCAATGAGTGTTCTCTGTATTACGGGAGCCGACAATTCATTATAGCTGCGAGTGATTTTAAAGGACTTTTTTTCCTGCATAAATGACACTTTGTGCAGGGACAATTCTAAGCACGGGAAACATGCGCCCCTTCACAGGCATACTATAGACAACCCCCCCCCTACGAAATTTAAAGGAATATTACACTTTTATTGTTTCACTTTAATCATTATTAAAATCACTGCTCCCGAAAAAACGGCCGTTTTTAAAACTTTTTTTTGCATTGATACATGTCCCCTGGGGCAGGACCCGGGTCCCCAAACACTTTTTAGGACAGTAACTTGCAGAATCTTTTCTCTCTGTCAAATCTTTTTTCTCTGTCGAATATTTTCTCTATATAATCTTGGACTAATAGAGGTAAGGTTAGGCACATTCGACCACAGGTTCTATAGACAGATTGTTATCGTCAGAGTCATGTCGAATCTCCTATTCTATATCGAACTGTTGTAACAATGAAAACGAAAATAAAGCATTTATTTATGTCGGATCTTTCGTTTTTCGGATTTTGTGCTTTCGTTATCGTTTGTCAAAACGAAAACGAAAATAGCTGAAATTCGGACGAAAATGCATTCGGACGAAAACGAATGCACATGTCTAGTGTTCACTACATCTAACAAAGTAGCATTTTGAGGAAGTAGAAATTGGCTGGATCACAGAGTTTTCTTTTCACCTCGTTATTAATGGACACACTCCCTGTTTCAGTTTAATGTTATAATTGGGTTTTGTGTGCTGGGCTGTTTGGGGAAAATGTCATCTCTAAACATAATTGTTTGCATTTACTTTGGGGAATTTTTAGCACAGCAGCTTAATGTTGATAGGATTTATCACACTGATTTTGAACTTCAGAAATTATAGAAAAAGTTCACCTTTGGAACATGTTACATGTTCTACTGTTTTTTTTAGTGGAACATGTTCCAATATTATTTGGGCGGCACAGTGGTGTAGTGGTTAGCACTCGCCTAGCAGTAAGAAGGGTCGCTGGCTCAAATCCCAACCACAACACTACCTGCCTGGAGTTTGCATGTTCTCCCTGTGCCTGCGTGGGTTTCCTCCGGATACTCCGGTTCCCTCCCACAATCCAAAGACATGCAGGTGGGTTAATTGGCTTCTGTCCAAAATTGGCCCTAGTATATGAATGGGGACCTTGGATTGTGGGCTCCTTGAGGGTAGGGACTGATGTAAGTGTACAGGGATAGGGACAATAGTAGACACTCAGGTTGAACTGGATGGACTGGTGTCCATTCAACCTTACTATCTATGAAACTATTTGTACCTTCTCCCCCCGATCCCCCCCCCCCTGTACCAGTGAGCAGAGGAAGTTTCTCCTGAACCCACTGTCACAATATGACAACAGCACTGCTGTGCAAAGCTCTGCCAACAGAGCTGTGTCATTCAGTTTCCTGTGAATGAATAGGCTACAAGTACCATGATCCATTGTAGCTGCCAGCTTGTAGTTCTCAAGTGCATTTATTTATTTTCAAAGGGTGAACTTAGCCTTTAAATGCCTGGTACACATTATGAAATGAATGACCGTCCATGTTCTTTCACATGCTAGTCTCATATCCAAATTGAATAGTTTACCAACGTTCCAAAAATTCTTGTACGACATAATAAAAAGCGATGTGTTGTAGTGTATTAAAAAAAAAAAAAAAAAAAAAAAAAAAAAACCACATACGATTTGGTATATCTTAGTGCTTGTCCTAAGAAAAATTTGCATGAATTGTCGTGATCGGCTCTCGAAAGTTGTGTACCAACGATCATCTTATACATTCACTACGAAAGCGGTATTTTTTTGTACGATTTTCAGATCATGTGTATGGGCCATAAGGAGGAGTACTCTAGCGTGGAGAGGGTTTATTTATTTAAAGGTTAAATGTAGGTATAGGGGTCCAGAAAATGCAGGCTTACCCCCTCCAGTGCTCTCCTACACTGACAATGAACAGTCCCTCTGCATCCTCACATACAGTGAAGGGCTATGGGCTCTACATTGACCTTGATGAAATCAGAGGACCTGTGACCTCTTGAGCATAGAGAAGAGACTGCGAGAATTGATCTCACAGGCTGGAGGCCTGCCATAGCAGAGGTCCAGGTAAGTAAAACTGATTTTTGCAGCTCCCCTCACCAACCATGCCAGCGCCACTGTCAGGGGAGGAGATTCCCTTTCCCCAGAGTTCAGCTTTAATGAATAGGGTGAAGCGCTGTTCGCTTTGAACTTCTAATTACGTCTGAGGAAAATAGTGCATGGTTGGCTATTCAAAGTGAACATTGCTTCTCCTGATATAACAGCATCCGCCTTATAAAGAGGAAACAGCATGTACATTTGTAGCGAGACCCCCACCCAGGGGCGGCATTTTTTATTTTTTTTAAAGGGGACACTAGCAAGCAGTCAGCTTGCCAAGGAATGCAGAGAACAGGGCGGACTGGGTGGTTGCAGATACACTAGACTGAGGCTCCATCTCCACCGCTGGCTTAAGCTCTACTGACCACTGGTTGCCAGAGCTGCCTGGCGTATAGCAACTAGTGACATCACAGCTGCAACTCCCCACCTTAATGCTGTTGGAAGCCCAAGGTAGCCCCAGCATGCAAAGTGGAGGAGGATTTAACTTCCTCCTCCGCACCTAGTTCTCTCCATGGGCCACTCATCTCGTCTATCTTCTCCAGGCCCCTGGCATGCTCTGAGGGAAGAAGGGAACTAAAATCTGAGCTGAGGCCGGGCACAGGCCAGATTGGTACGTGTGCAGTGCCATCATGAGGGAGACGGGGACAGTCAATGCAGAGCCAGAGACCCATACAAAGGAGGGGCTTATGCAGGGATTTGTAGTCCTTCAGGGAGGTGATCCCCTAAAATTCAAAGGCTACAGGTCCCAGCATGAACCCCCCCAGAGCCATGGATGTGACCCCCTCCCAACTAGTGAAGGGCTACAGGTCCCAGCATGAACCTCTGAGATCTAAGGAGTTACACATCCTTATATCTCAAGGGTTCATGCTGGGACCTGTAGTCCTTCACTAGTTGGGGGGGGGGGGGGGGGGGGGTCACATCCATGGCTCGGGGGGGGGGGGGGGGGTTCATGCTGGGACTCATAGTCCTTCAGTTTTGGGAGAGGTTCAAATCCTTAGCTCTCAGGGGGTTAATGTGCCCCCCAAACTAGTGAAGAACTACAAATCAAGGTATGAACGTCTGAGATCTAAGGATGTGACCCCTTACATCTCAGGGTTCATTCATGCTTGGACCACACAGCCACCAGAGAAGGAAGGGGTGGGACGGGGCATTTTTAGCCTTGCCCAGGGCAGTACAAGACCAAAATACAACACTGCCCCCACCTATACCTGGCTGTCCTCTATGACTATGTCATATCTATGGGGCAGCGCTCCCCTCCCAGACTTCAGTGCCCCATCATCCTACAATGACATCTCCTGATATAAGAATGCATTCCTATGGTGTCACTTGAAGGACTGCTCCGCGTTATATAAAGACAAAACACACACAGCGAAATAGCCCTTACAAGCTATAACTAACAAACACTTCTTCCCCACCGTTACCTTAGCAGCTTCTCTCTGCTCCGCCCGACCTGCCCCTCACACGCCGACACCGGAAGCAGCTGCTCTCCCTGTGGGCGTGGCTTCCTACCCCGGCGTCACTCCGTTCCTTTCCGCTCATTAGAGGTAGACGGGAAGGAGGCGGGTCTTCCTTTGCGGTTGGCTGGAGAGCGCCACGTCCACACGGGCGCGCGCGCCGCTCTGGTGGAGAAGGGAGAAGGGAGAGGGAAGAGGAGGGTGGGGAGGTGAGCGCGCCCTGCGGCGTGGCGGGAGATTCATGACTGTGAGGGAGAGAGAGGTCCGCTTTTCTCAGGAGGATTGTGCGCCTCGTATAAGGAGCCCGGCGCGCCCCCGCCTTGGTGTGCTCTGTGACGACAAAGCAGCATTCGCATAGTGTGTGAGCTCGTCTACACCTTTCATCAGAATCCTGTATGGATGCCCCCCCCCCCCTCCATACGTGCAATGCAAGCTTCTGATTATGTACACAAACTCAGGAGGGCTCACCCCATGATATCATAACCAGAGGACCCCCCAACATACAGGATCACATGACACATCCGGGTGTTGGCTATAAATGGAAAGGAGAGACATGAAAGTATGATTACCAGCTGTTTATAGTATACTGTATGGAGGAGCTCTCTGATTGGACCGCTTTATCCAGTATCCATGTGGCTCGTTGGTCTAGGGGTATGATTCTCGCTTAGGGTGCGAGAGGTCCCGGGTTCAAATCCCGGACGAGCCCTGTTTTTCTATGTTATTAGTAAACACGGTGTACCATTTACAAGTGTCATGGGAAGATGTGGAATCCTCCTCCTCCTTGGGTGTAGTTCTCACTATAGTGGTACAATGCATCTATCAGCCAGCAATATTCTCTGGCTGTATATCCTCACTTTTCACTGTGTATAATACTAGACCCAGTTTAAGCACTTCAACCCTTAATGACCAGGCCATTTTTTGCCATAGGGCACTGCGTCACTTTAACTTACAATTGCAGTCGTGCGACGTTGTACCCAAACAAAATTGATGTCCTTTATTTTCCAACAAATAGAGATTTCTTTTGGTGGTATTTGGTCAATTTAAATATCCCCAAAAAATTGTAAAACAAGTTTCTTCCTCAGTTTGGGCTAATATGTATTCTACATATTTTTGGTAAAAAAAAAAAAAAATCCCAATTTGCGTATATTGGTTTGCGCAAAAGTTATAGCATCTACAAAATAGGGAATAGACTTATGGCATTTTTGTTATTTTTCATTTTTTTCCTAGTACTGGTGGTGATCTGTGATTTTTAGCAGGACTGCAACATTGCGGCAGACAGATTTGACACATTTTTTTGGACCAGTGACATATATACAGCGATCAGGGCTACAGTGGTGTGAAAAAGTGTTTGCCCCCTTCCTCATTTCCTGTTCCTTTGCATGTTTGTCACACTTAAGTGTTTCGGAACATCAAACCAATTTAAACAATAGTCAAGGACAACACAAGTAAACACAAAATGCAATTTGTAAATGAAGGTGCTTATTATTAAAGGTGAAAAAAAATCCAAACCATCATGGCCCTGTGTGAAAAAGTGATTGCCCCCCTTGTTAAAACATACTATAACTGTGATTGTCCACACCTGAATTCAATTTCTCTAGCTACACCCAGGCCTGATTATTGCCACACCTGTTCACAATCAAGGCATCACTTAAATAGGAGCTGCTTGACACAGTAAGGTCCACCAGAAGATCCTTAAAAGCTACACATCATGCCGAGACCCAAAGAAATTCAGGAACAATTGAGAAAGAAAGTAATTGAGATCTATCAGTCTGGAAAGGGTTATAAAGCCATTTCCAAAGCTTTGGGAATCCAGCGAACCACAGTGAGAGCCATTATCCACAAATGGCGAAGACATGGAACAGTGGTGAACCTTCCCAGGAGTTGCCGGCAGCCCAAAATTACCCCAAGAGCGCAGCGACGACTCATCCAAGAGGTCACAAAAGACCCCACAACAACGTCCAAGGAACTGCAGGCCTCACTTGCCTCAGTTAAGGTCAGCGTTCATGCCTCCAAAATCAGGAAAAGACTGGGCAAAAATGGCCTGCATGGCAGAGTTCCAAGGAGAAAACCACTGCTGAGCAAAAAGAACATCAAAGCTCGTCTCAATTTCTCCACAACACATCTTGATGATCCCGAAGACTTTTGGGACAACATTCTGTGGACCGATGAGACAAAAGTGGAACTCTTTGGAAGGTGTGTGTCCAAGTATATCTGGTGTAGAAGGAACACTGCATTTCATAAAAAGAACATTATACCAACAGTAAAATATGGTGGTGGTAGTGTGATGGTCTGGGGCTGTTTTGCTGCTTCAGGACCTGGAAGACTTGCCGTGATAAAAGGAACTATGAATTCTGCTGTCTACCAAGAGATCCTGAAGGAGAATGTCCGACCATCTGTTCGTGTACTCAAGCTGAAACGAACTTGGGTTCTGCAGCAGGACAATGATCCTAAACACACCAGCAAGTCCACCACGAATGGCTGAAGAAAAACAAAATGAAGACTTTGGAGTGGCCTAGCCAAAGTCCTGACCTGTATCCTATTGAGATGTTGTGGTATGACCTTAAAAAGGCCGTTCATGCTCGAAAACCCTCTAATGTAACTGAATTCTGCAAAGATGAGTGGGCCAAAATTCCTCCAGGACGCTGTAAAAGCCTCATTGCACGTTATCGCAAACGCTTGGTTGCAGTTGTTGCTGCTAAGGGTGGCCCAACCAGTTATTAGGTTTAGGGGGCAATCACTTTTTCACACAGGGCCATGATGGTTTGGATTTTTTTTCACCTTTAATAATAAGCACCTTCATTTACAAATTGCATTTTGTGTTTACTTGTGTTGTCCTTGACTATTGTTTAAATTGGTTTGATGTTCCGAAACACTTAAGTGTGACAAACATGCAAAGGAACAGGAAATGAGGAAGGGGGCAAACACTTTTTCACACCACTGTATATAAATGCACTGATTACTGTATAACTGACACTGGCAGGGAAGGGGTTAACACCAGGGGCGATAAAGGGGTTTAATGTTCCCTAGGGAGGTGCTTTTTAATGGGGGGGGGAGTGGACTGACGGATTAGAGAGAAATCGCTGTTCCTGATCACTAGGAACAGGTAATCTCACTGTCCTCCCCTGGCAGAATGGTCATCTGCTTTGTTTACACTCGCAGATCCCCGTTCTGCCTCTCTGTGGAGTGATCTCGGTGGAGGGGTCTGTGAACATCATCAAGTTCGCCAGACCTGCAGATTGGCTTCCCCGCCAGCAAATGGGCGTGCCATCTACACTGCTGACATACAATGATAGCGCACAGGAGAGCCAACCTGCCACAGTACAACTATGGCGGCCGGTCGGGACTCGGTTAAAGCGGAGTTCTACCCAAAAGTGGGACCTCTGCTTATCTGCTCCCCCCCCCCCCCCCGGTGCCACATTTGGCACCTTTCAGGGGGAAGGGGGGTGGGTAGCTTCTGACTTTTAATTTTTCTCAAATCGCCTTTCAGGACAACCCCGGAGAGAGTAGCTCCACCTTGCAATCAGGAAACACATGCCCACTTTAAAAACACCTCCTCCTCCTCCATGGCTTCAGTTATTGTGTTTCCTCCTTGGAGGAAGCATGTGCCTGAACCAGGGAGAGCTACACTCTCTGCAGGGGAGTAAGGCTTACCTTTTGTTGCAGGTTGTTTCTCTTTGACCCCCAGCAGCATCTCCACGGGGAGAGGACTCCTGGAGCTCCTGGTCCCGCCATCTCACGGGAGTAAGGACCCTCGGAGTGCCGGCGTCGGGTGCCCGGTGTCCGCTTGTTAGCGCAGGGAGGGCTCTGTTGCTGGCGGAGGCCGCTGCAGGTCAGCGGCATGGCTCCGTTTTCGGCGCCGGGTCCCGGGCGGCGACGGCGTCGTTCACGGTGACGCGCGGGCGCTCTGAGGGGGCGTGGCGCCGTGGTTCAGCGCCTGGAACGCAGGGGTCATGGGGCGGGTCAGGTGACCGTGTGCTTCCGCTTCCGGCCGGCCTTGATGACGCGGCGGCCGGGAAAATTTAAAATGAGAGCTGTTTGTAAAATAGCTGCCTCACTCAAACGATGGAAGAGTGCAAGCCAGCTATGGCGGAGACAGGCGCCCCCAGCACCGGTCCAGCCCAGGTACGTAAGGTGCACTGGCACCCTCTGCTTTACTGTGGGTATGTCTTTGTTTGTTCCCCCCTCTTGGGGGCCTGTCGCTGCAGGTCAGAGGTGGACTTCGCTCTGACCTTTTGCAGCCTAGTTCTGGGGTCTCACTAGTAGGTCTGTTTGGTGGTGGGTCTCTGCACTGGCTTGGTGTTAAGCAACTGGTTGTTGAGAGCTTTTAGTGAATTAAACCTGTATGTCGTTTCAGGAAAAATCACTAGGAAAAGCTAGACCAGGTCAGAGAAAATGTCCTTCCTGCAAAACCCCCCTCAGAGATTCATGGCAGAAGGCAATGTGCAGAAATTGTATCAGAGAATTGGTGGAAGAGGAAACATCTCAACAATATAAGGATTTGTTTTCTTCGGTTAAAGAGCTGACAAACTCTTTGAGTTCAGTCAAGTCCATCCTGATACAAAACCCTCCCGCACAGACCGAGCCTCAGAACTTACCGCCCAGCCCCAGGGCGTCGTCATCCAGACAGGTGGAAACTGAAGAGTCTGGAGACGAAGGGGGTAGTACTCTCATCTCCTTCAGGGATTCTGAGGAGGAGGAAGAGGAAGAAGATAGCAGGGGCTCCAAATTCAAGCTATCACTAGAGGAAGTAGATGATATTTTAAAAGCAATCTACACTACTCTAGAAATTCAGGAAGAAAGAGTACAACTGTCAGTTCATGACAAAATGTACCAGGGGTTGGACGAAACAAAACGGCGAGTTTTTCCTGTCCACAGGGTCCTCTCAGACTCAGTGAGAAAGGAGTGGAAGGACCCAGAAAAAGCCCCTTTCTTCTCTAAAGCTCTCAAAAGAAGGTTTCCCTTCGAAGATAAGGACTCAGAGGTTTGGAATAAGAAACCCAGAGTCGATGCAGCTTTCTCGCAGGTATCCAGACGAACGGATCTAGCCTTTGAAGATATGGGGATCCTTAAAGACCCAATGGACAAAAAAGCTGACTCCATCCTTAAAAAAGCTTGGGATGCTGCGTCAGTCAGTCTAAAACCAGCAATGGCAGCTACGGTGGTGGCCAGGAATCTGGAATGTTGGGTAGAGAAGCTGAAGAGCCATATTGAGGCGGGGACACCCCGCAAGGATCTCTTAGAGTCCTTTCCACTGATCCTGAATGCAGTCAAATACATGGCGGATGCATCAGCAGAATCAGTTAAACTGGCCGCTAGGTCTTCGGCTCTTGTAAATTCAGCCAGGAGAGCAGTTTGGCTGAAAACATGGTCTGGGGACACTGCCTCTAAGGTCAAGCTGTGTGGTCTTCCCTTCTCGGGTGACTTGCTCTTTGGTCCTGATTTAGAGTCTGTGCTGGATAGAACAGCCGATAAAAAGAAGGCTTTTCCAGTTAAGAAAAAGCAGATGGCTAAAAAGAATTTTCGTGCTTTTCAGCAGTCCCATAAAAAAGACCAGGAGCACAAGAGCAGATGGGGTTCACAGAAGGGCAAAGGCAGGGGTGGAGTCCTCTTTAGATCTCCCCCAGAGCAGTCCCCTAAGAACAAGTGACAATATCTCCCCAGTGGGGGGGAGACTGTCAGCTTTTCGCGAACAATGGGACAGGCTGTCTCCAAATCTGTTCGTGAAGAGCGTTGTCGATCAGGGGTACAGGTTGGAGTTTTCAGAACCACCCCCGAGCAGGTTTTATGTGACAACATTGCCAAGGGATCAGGAGAAGGCCTCTGCAATGAAGCTGTTGTTACAGGAGCTGATACAGCAAGAGGTTCTGATTCAAGTCCCAGTAAGCCAGCAGGGCGGGGGTTTTTATTCACATATTTTTCTGGTGAAAAAACCCTCAGGGAAGTACCGTCTAATCCTGAATCTGAAATTCCTGAACAGGTTCATTCGGTACAAACATTTCAGGATGGATACAATTTTCTCCATCACAAAGCTGTTGACCCCAGAATGCTTCATGGCATCCCTGGACCTAAGGGATGCCTACCTTCATATACCAATTCATCAGGCATCGCAGCAGTTCCTGCGCCTGGCATTGAAGGTAGGGAGTTCGGTATGGCACCTCCAATTCAGGGCTCTGCCGTTCGGACTCTCGTCCTCTCCCAGGGTCTTTACGAAGATTATGGCAGAGGCTTTGGAACCCCTGAAATTGAAGGGGATTCCAGTTGTTCCTTATCTGGACGACCTTTTGTTTTTTGCAGACTCCAGGGAGCAGGTCCTAGTCAATCTCCAGAGGGCCCAGTCTCACCTCGAGGGCCTGGGATGGCTTCTAAACCTAGAGAAGTCAATCCTGACCCCCTCACAGGAAATGAAATTTCTGGGGTATACATTAAATTCGATTCTCCAGAAAGTTTTCCTGCCGTTGGAAAAACAGGAAAAGTTACAGCTAGCTGTACAGCGGATACAGAGCAACCAGACAGTCTCAGTCAGGATGGCTATGGCAGTTCTGGGCCTGCTTACGGCAGCAATCCCGGCTGTTCAGTGGGCCAGGTTCCATTCCAGACCCCTTCAGAGGGAGGTTCTGTCAAGCTGGTCCCATCAGGATCCTTTGGAAAAACAGCTAAAAATTTCGTCAAAGACGAAAAGGGCTCTTTGGTGGTGGAGAGACCAGGCAAACCTCTCAAGGGGCCTGGTGTGGACCTTTTCTGTGGACAAGCGCCTTACTACAGACGCAAGTGCCTGGGGCTGGGGAGCCCATCTGGATGGTCAGACATCTCAGGGGGTCTGGTCCAAACAGGAAGCTCAAAGATCATCCAACTGGAGGGAGTTGAAGGCGATCTTTCTGGGTTTAGTGGCATTTCAGCAGAGTTTGAGAGGCCACCATGTTCAGGTGTTGTCAGACAACACAACAGCGGTTACCTACATTATGAAGCAAGGGGGAACCAGAAGCAGGAGCTTGATGGAGCTGGCCAATCTGTTGTTAGCCTGGGCAGAACAGAACACAGCCTCACTATCGGCAGTGCATCTGAAGGGCTCTCAGAATTTGTTTGCGGACCTCCTAAGCAGGCGCAAATTGCTAGAGGCAGAATGGAGTCTGAATCAGGAAGTGTTCCTGATGATCTCCGAGGCCTGGGGGGTTCCTCAGGTAGACCTTTTTGCCAGTCAGCAGAACTCAAAGGTGGACAGATTCTTTTCTCTTCACCGAGGAGATGCAGCAATAGGGTTGGATGCATTCGCTCACCCCTGGCATTACCAGCTGTGCTATGCCTTTCCCCCCTTTCCTCTAATTCCACTAGTACTGAGGAAATTCAGGGAAGAAAGGACAGACTTAATACTAGTCACTCCTTTTTGGCCAAAAAGACCCTGGTTCGCGGGTCTTCGAAACCTAGCCTCGAAGCCCCCATGGAGGTTACCACTCAGAAAAGATCTGTTATCCCAGGGGACAGTAAGTCATCCAGAAGTGGAACTCCTGCAGCTAACCGCCTGGTTTCTGAGGAGGACCTGTTAAAGGCTAAAGGTCTCTCAGATAAAGTAGTAAAGACCCTGCTGTCCAGTAGGAAGGCAGTTACACAGGCAATTTACATGAAGGTCTGGAAAAAGTTCAACTCCTGGTGCAGTTCTAGAGAACTCAAGGTCAAGAGCACGGTGTCCGTCTTGGAGTTTCTCCATGAAGGAATGGAGAAGGGTCTCGCAGCCAGTACCCTGAAGACTCAGGTGGCTGCCTTATCAGTTTTCTTTGAAAAGACTTTATCTAAAGAAACTTTAATTTCTAGATTTTTTAGGGCTCTTGCTCGAAATAGACCAGTAGCCCTTAAAGACTTTCCCAGTTGGGATTTGTCTACAGTTTTACAGGGTCTCTCGGGAGCACCGTTTGAACCCTTACAAGAAGCTTCTTTACAGAAGGTGGTTTTAAAAACAATCTTTTTGGTGGCCATCACCTCGGCCAGGAGAGTCAGCGAGCTCCAAGCTCTAGCTATTACAGAACCCTTCCTTAGAATTTATCAGGACAGGGTGGTACTGAGGACGGATCCAGCATTCCTACCGAAAGTATCCTCAACTTTCCATCGATCACAGGAAATAGTGTTACCTACATTCTCTGCAAGCCCAGCAAATGCAGGAGAGGAAGTTTTTCACACATTGGATGTGAGAAGATGTCTTTTACAGTTTCTGAAAGTTACTAAAGAATTTAGAAAATCAAACGCCCTCTTTGTGATATTTTCTGGATCACGCAAGGGGGAGAAAGCTTCTAAAAGTACGCTGGGTAGGTGGCTTAAGTTGGCTATAACAGAAGCCTATAAAGCAAAAGGAGAAATACCTCCCTCAGGTATTGCTGCCCACTCTACTAGATCCACGGCAGTTTCCTGGGCTGAAAGGGCCGGTGCCACGCCTGAACAAATCTGCAAGGCTGCCACTTGGTCCAGTTATTCGACATTTCTCCGGCATTACCGGTTAGATCTACTGTCTGCAGCAGATCAGGCCTTCGGCAGGAAGGTACTGCAGGCAGTAGTCCCGCCCTAGGGTAAGTTTCTCGGTTATCCTCTCCGGGGTTGTCCTGAAAGGCGATTTGAGAAAGACTCAGTTAGACTTACCGGTGACGGTATTTCTAAGAGCCTTTCAGGACAACCGTTACTTCCCTCCCTAGGTTATGCTTAGTAAATGTATTAAGTTCTACCATGGTGTTGTGCTTTCTGTGCTTTGTTTTCCAGCGTCGGAAGGCCACAATAACTGAAGCCATGGAGGAGGAGGAGGTGTTTTTAAAGTGGGCATGTGTTTCCTGATTGCAAGGTGGAGCTACTCTCTCCGGGGTTGTCCTGAAAGGCTCTTAGAAATACCGTCACCGGTAAGTCTAACTGAGTCTTTTTCATGGGGGGGGGGGGAGGCGGAACTCCTCTTTACCACTTCCATACTGGGCCGAAACTTTTTTTTTCTTCGTCGCCGCGGCCTCTTCTTCCAACTTAGGGGGTCATGTCCCCCTCTTCGGTTCTTCTGCCGGGCCACCGCGCCTTCTTATAGCTCTCTTACAGGCGGTGGCCCGGTCTTCTGTCGCCGCCGCCGCTTCCTTCCGTTCTTCTTCTTCTCCTGGAGATGTTGACTCGACGTTCTCTCCGGCCGCAATGCCAGGGACGCGCTGCGCTGCCACTTATATAGGGACAAGGGGCGGTGTCACATGGGTTGGTGTCACATGGTGACCCCGCCCCCTTAAGATGTCACAGTCTCGGAGGATGCTGGGACTGTCGCCATGTGACATCAACCCATGTGACCAACCCATGTGACACCGCCCCTTGTCCCTATATAAGTGGCAGCGCAACGCGTCCCTGGCATTGCGGCCGGAGAGAACGTTGAGTCAACATCTCCAGGAGAAGAAGAAGAAGAAGAACGGAAGGCGGCGGCGACAGCGACAGCGACAGAAGACCGGGCCACCGCCTGTAAAAGAGCTATAAGAAGGCGCGGTGGCTCGGCACAAGAACCGAAGAGGGGGACAAGACCCCCGAAGTCGGAATAAGAGGCCGCGGCGACGAAGAAGAATGCCGGGCTCCTCCGCTAGTAAAAGAGCTACAAGAAGATAGCGGAGGAGTCCGGCGAGAAGACCCCCGAAGACGGAAGACCCCCGGAGCTGTGCAATAAATTATTTTATCTTGTGTGTTGTGTTTTTTTTGTACTTTATTTTACAGGTGAATGGGTAGGGGTACATTGTACCCCATACTCATTCACATAGGGTGGGGGCCGGTATCCGGGGGCCCCCTTATTAAAGGGGGCTCCCGGATTCCGATAAGCCCCCCGACCGCAGACCCTGACAACCAACGGCCAGGGTTGTCGGGAAGAGGCCCTTGTCCTCATCAACATGGGGACAAGGTGCTTTGGGGTGGGGGGGCCGCGTGGCCCCCCCTTCCCCAAGGCACCCCCCATGTTGAGGGCACGCGGCCTGGTACGGCTCAGGAGGGGGGGGGGGGGGGGGCGCTCGCTCGCCCCTCCTTTCCTGGCCGGCCGGGTAGCGTGCTCGGACAAGGGTCTGTTGTGGACTTGGGGGGGAACCCACGCCGATTTTTTTCAGCGTTGGGGTTCCCCTTTAAGTCCATACCAGGTGGCGGGGCCAGCGGCGTCTCCTTCGTGGGCCCCGCCTACCTGGAGACCCGCTCGAAATGAGCAGACTTTTCTCTGGGCGGGAAAAGTCTGCTCGTTTCAAAAGTACGGCGGACTGGCATACACACGGCCGGATTGTCCGCCGAAATGCGAGTCCGGCGGGAAGATTGGAGTGTAAAACTAAATTCTAAGTCCGCCGTACTTTCGGGTCAAAAAAGTATGCCGGAGGCTACACACGGGGGGATTGTTTGGCGGACTTGAGTTTGCCGGACTTTTCCACCCGCTTGTTTGATCGTGTGTACGCGGCACAAGAGAAAATTCATGGTAACAACAGTCTTATTATAGAAAAGAAATTTGGAGTATCCCCGCGCTATCATATACAACCTAAATTCTAGGGGCAGGTTGCAGCAAATCACCAGCAGAGGTATAAGCCCTACCACTGAAAAACATATAACAAAATCAAATAAGTGGTGATGCGCTACCTTAAGAGTAATGAATAGATCTAAAGTGCCTAGTGCTTGCTATTAAATAGTAACCCCCTTAAAGGGTTATTCCTAGGGTAACCAAATTATATAAAAAACAATAGTGTAAACCGACTATTGCACCCTTAAAACAATAAGTGAATAAAGTGTCAAGTGCTGGAATAAAGCATGAAATATATAAACAATATTAAAGTGTCCAGTGCTTCATAAATTCAAAGTCGCTTATGCGAAACTCAAGCTGGTGAGATCATAAAGTGCAAAAAACTTCTTCCACGATAAAAATGAATAAACACATATAGCAATAATAACACACACATGAGTCACACAGTGCAGCTACGGCAGATACACAAAAATAAATAACAGAGTCTCTATATAAAAAAGTAAGGTGACACGTGATTCATAAGGTGCTTCTCCAGATAGAGGGTGCCAACAACCAGTGTGTACAAACTCTTGTGCCTCTTCAGTGTTCCACACACATCAGGTGGAATGGCCCCTTACCTTACTGCTGTAAGGTAAACAGCAGAAAATAATTTTCCCAAGATCCAGGCAGTGTATCCCTCCTCCATCTTTGCCCATCAGTGCCGCCTTATCTGTGCCCATCAGTACTGCCTTATCTGTGCCTATTGGTGCCGCCTTAACTATGCCTATCAGTGCCCGCCAGTGCAGCCTATCAGTGCCCACCAATGCAGCCTATCAGTGCCCACCAATGCAGCCTATCAGTGCCGCCTCATCAGCGCACTTCAATGAAGGAGAAAAATGACCTGTTTGCAAAATTTTATAACAAACTATTAAACATGATTTTTTTTTTTGCATCTTTTTTTGTTTGTTTAGCAAAAAATAAAACTCCCAACTGTAATTAAATACCACCAAAAGAAAGCTCTATTTGTGGGAAAAAAATTATAAAAATTTCATTTGGGTACAGTGTTGTATGCCCGCGCAATTGTCATTCAAAGTGCATCAGCGCTGAAAGCTGAAAATTGGTCTGGGACTGAGGGGGGTTTAAGTGCCCAGTAAGCAAGTGGTTAAGGGGGTTACTATTTAATAGCAAGCACTAGGCACTTTAGATCTATTCATTACTCTTAAGGTAGCGCATCACCACTTATTTGATTTTGTAACAACAGTCTTATGCCGCGTACACACGATCAGACTATCCGGCGGACTTAGTCTGGCGGACAAACCGCCGGAAAGTCCGCCGGACTTTCCGAACGAGCGGACCAGTCCACACACGGCCAGACTTTTCCGGCGGACCTATGGCGGGAGTCCGCCGTACTTTTAAAATGAACGGACTTGCCCACACACGGAGGAAAGTCCGTTCATTTTGAACGCGGCTCCAGGTAGCCGGGACTAGTGAAGGAAGTCAATGTCGCCTTCGGCAGCGAGATTGACACATCGCTGGCCCGTCACCTGATATGGACTTAAAGGGGAAGCCCTATGCCGAAAAAAACGGCGTGGGGGTCCCCCCAAGGTCCATATCAGACCCTTATCCGAGCACGCTACCCAGCCGGTCAGGAAAGGGGGTGGGGATAAGAGCCCCCCCCACCCCCCCCGAGCCGTACCAGGCCGCGTGCCCTCAACATGGGGGGGTGCTTTGGGGAAGGGGGGCCGTGCGGCCTCCCCACCCCAAAGCACCTTGTCCCCATGTTGATGAGGACAAGGGCCTCTTCCTGACAACCCTGGCCGTTGGTTGTCGGGGTCTGCGGGCAGGGGGCTTATCGTAATCCGGGAGCCCTCTTTAATAAGGGGGCCCCCAGATACCGGCCCCCCACCTATGTGAATGAGTATGGGGTACAATGTACGCCTACCCATACACCTGTGAAAAAAATGTAAATAAAACACAACACACAAGGGTTAAAAATAATTTATTGCACAGCTCCGAGGGTCTTCTTCCATCTTCGGGGGTCTTCTCGCCAGACTCCTCCGCTATCTTCTGCTAGCTCTTTTACTAGCGGAGGAGCCCGGCTTTCTTCTTCGTCGCCACCCGGGGGTCTTGTCCCCCTCTTCGGTTCTTCTTGCCGGGCCTCCGCTTTCTTCCTTTAGCTCTTTTACTAGCGGTGGCCCGGTCTTCTGTCGCCGCCGCCGCCTCTTCTTCTGACTTCGGGGTCTTGTCCCACTCTTTTCGGTTCTTCTTGCTGGGCCTCCGCGCCTTCTTCCAGCTCTTTTACAAGAGGTGGCCCGGTCTTCTATTGCCGCCACCGCTGCCTTCTCTTCTTGTTCTTCTTGTTCCTTGAGATGTTGACTCGTCGCTCTCTCTGGCCGCAATGACAGGGACGTGTTGTGCGGCGACTTATATAGGGACATCACCCGACAAAGACCGGGCCACCGCTTGTAAAAGAGCTGGAAGAAGGCGCGGAGGCCCGGCAAGAAGAACCGAAGAGGGGGACAAGACCCCCGAAGTCGGATGAAGAGGCGGAGACAGAAGACCGGGCCACAGCTAGTAAAAGAGCTAAAGGAAGAAAGCGGAGGCCCAGTAAGAAGAACCGAAGAGGGGGACAAGACCCCCGGGCGGCGACGAAGAAGAAAGCCGGGCTCCTCCGATCGTAAAAGAGCTAGCAGAAGATAACGGAGGAGTTTGGCGAGAAGACTCCCGAAGACGGAAGAAGATCCCCGGAGCTGTGCAATAAATTATTTTTAACCCTTGTGTGTTGTGTTTTAGTTACATTTTTTTCACAGGTGAATGGGTAGGGGTACATTGTACCCCATACTCATTCACATAGGGTGGGGGGCCGGTATCTGGGGGCCCCCTTATTAAAGGGGGCTCCTGGATTCCGATAAGCCCCCCGCCCGCAGACCCCGACAACCAAGGGCCAGGGTTGTCGGGAAGTGGCCCTTGTCCTCATCAACATGTGGACAAGGTGCTTTGGGGTGGGGGGCCTGCACGCCCCCCCTTCCCCAAAGCACCCCCCCATGTTGAAGGCACGCGGCCTGGTACGGCTCAGGAGGGGGGGGGGGGCTCGCTCATCCCCACCCCCTTTCCTGACCGGCCGGTTAGCGTGCTCGGATAAGGGTCTGCTATGGACCTATGGGGGAACCCCACGCCGCTTTTTCGGCGTAGAACTTCCCCTTTAAGTCCATACCAGGTGACAGGGCCAGCGATGTGTCAATCTCACCGCCATAGGCAGTGACATTGAATTCCTTCGCTAGTCCTAGTTACCTGGAACCATGTTCAAAATGAACGGACTTTCCTCCGTGTGCGGGAAAGTCCGTTCATTTCAAAAGTACGGCGGACTAGCACACTAACGGTTTTTGAGTCAAAACTACTTTCTACACAGGAGCGGATTGTCTGGCGGACTCTGGTCCGCCGGACCAAGTCCGCCGGATAGTCCGATCGTGTGTACGTGGCATTACAGTTCAATTCCAAGGTAATGAATGCACAATTCAAAATAACAAGTAAATCCTTAGAAAATGAAGATTGGATGAACACCTATACAGACTCCTCACCGCAGATGAGTTAGTAACTCCCACTCAGAATCCCCTCAATAAATGCATTCACCTATGGCACATATGATAGGGGCACAGAAACCAAGAAACCATAATGGAAATTATACAGAGGTTTTTAAGAAGATATGACAGTGCTGCCTTGCATAATGCTCATGAAATGCAATTGTTGTATGGAAGCAAAAGCCACACATACTCCACTTCCACAGACCACTGAAAGAAAAACAACGCGTCCCATGGAGCTCATACACAATGACGTGTGCGCAGCAATGAAAACTCCCACAGCAGGCAGGAACAGACATCTACTGACTTTCATTGACTATTATCCTGGGTAAACAACAATTTATATGATGAAGCACAAAAATTAAATGCATTAAGAGTTTGTAGCCATGTCCAGAAACAAACGCCAGAAGAATTATATGCACCAACAATGAAGGGGAATACATGAGTAATGAAATGGAATTGTACCTGGAGAATCGAGGTATAACGCACCAGACAACCACACTATACACTCCCAAACAAAACGCTGTAGTTGAAAGGAAAAATCACACTCTTATAGAAATGGCTAGGTCTATGCTGTCAGATTCCAACTTACCTAAAAATTACTGGGAGAAGTAGTCAAGACTGCAACATGTCTACAGAACAGACTACCAACAAAAGCTGTTTTAAGCACCCCATTTTAAAAGTAGCATGGATCGAAGCCTAGCATATGGCACATTTGAGAGTTCAGATGTAAAGATAATGCTTATATCCCAAGTTAGAAGAGATCCAAGCTGGAGAACACAACAATAGAGGGCATTTTGGTGGGCTACAGGAACAAAGTAAGGGATATAGAATCCTCTACCCAAAGACCGACAAAGTGACAATAGGCCACAGCATTTGTTTCGATTAGAGAGCCCATCAGAAAAAGTGATTCTTGAAAGTGAATTTGCCCAGTGAAACTAGCAAGAAAAGCTGACCAAAATGAGGCCCTGCAGGAGTCAGAGCAAGAGGTGGAACTCTCGATAGATAACTTAAGTTCCCCATTAAATCCTGCTGGACAGCCTGAATTAGAAAATCCACTTGGTTGACAAGGGATAGCACCCCGCAAGCAGTAATATGCTGCTAAGACACATAACATACTTGAACCATATCCTGGGAAGACATAGAAAAATTACCAAAAAGTGAAGCCAAGAAATGGAGAAAGAGAAAGAAATAAAATCGCTTTAAGAAAACAAAACTTGGACACTCCCCTCTAACCACAAAACTATAGGAAGCAAGTGGATGTTTAAAGGGGTTGTAAAGGTAAATGTTTTTTCACCTTAATGCATTCTATGAGCGCCGGGGGGCGGGGCTGTGTGATACAGCGAGCGGCTATAGCCGCCGGATGTATCACGGGAGCGCGCCCGCAGATGCTTCTCACCATGTGAGGGAGCTCGCATGAACGTGAGAAGCACTGGGAGGAAGCCGAGACAGCCGCCGAGAGACCCCAGAAAAGCAGGTTCGGGGCCACTCTGTGCAAAACGAGCTGCACAGTGGAGGTAAGTATAACATGTTTGTTATTTTTATATTTTTTTTTAAATTCACTTTACAATCCCTTTAAAGTGCAGCTCGCTGCTGAATGAAATGTCCACAAATATAAGGCCAGATGAGGGCCATTGCTACCACTAGGCAAACTACGCAGCCGCCTAGGTCGCCCGGCCACTGGTGTTCCTACTCTTTTCTCTCTGCAGCAAGCAACTAAGTCTCAGCATCAGCAAGCAGCCACTGCTCCGTTCGCACATAGTGTCAGAGGTGCAGCGGTGGCAGACTCCTGGAGCAAGCAAACATTCATTGATGGGTGCTGGTAGGCTGCATTTGATGTGCGCTGATGAGGCTGCATTTGATGGGCGCTGGAGAGGCTGCATTTGATTGGTGCTTCATTAAAAAGGTGGGGTATACATGGGCAGGGCAAAGGGGATGGAGTTAGGGGTGGAGCTAAAGGGAGTGGCAAAAGGAGGTTTCACCTAGGGTGTCAAAAATTCTTGCACCAGCCCTGGGCCAGAATACAATACAATATACATTACAAACAATGAACATTTGCTTCTGTTGTAAAAAACACTCTACCATCAGAACGCTCTTTAGCATAGCAGCTAGGAAGGGCATGAGAGTGAAGCATCTGGACATCAAAACTGTTTTTTAATATGGAGACATTAAGGAAGATCTCTACATGAAGCAACCATGGTTTGAGCAAGGATACAACCTTTTTTGCAGACTTCAAAAGAGCATCTATGACCTTAAGCAATATGCAAGGACATGGAATGAGAAAGTAAATTAGGTACTCACTCTATTTCAGAAATCAAGGAGACAGATCCTAATTTATGTTGATGACAGTATAACCTGTTTTGAACAAAAAGGGGGTTACAATAAGCTAGTTCACAAGCTGAAAAAGAACGTTGAAATTAAAGAAATGGGAACCTCAGGCACTATCTTGAGATCCAAATATAGGGGAAAGAAGATGTAAGTAACCTTCTCAACCAAAAAAATTGCCATCTTGGAACAGTTCCACAGGCAAATTGCAAAAGAAGTAAAAGCACCCATGGAAATGGACATCTTGGATATGTCCACTTGCAGTAAATGTTGCAGGGACCACGGGGACCTGATTCATCTAATCTGGTGGTGCCCCAAACTACACATTTATTGGGTGGGAGCACTGAATATGGTTAATGCTATATTTCAGATCTCCATTCCGCTTGACCCTAAAACTTGTCTATTGGGCATCCTATACATGTAAAAATCTGCATTTTTAGCTTACTTATAGTGGTGTTCTGCCCCAAAAAAAAAAAAAATCAAAAGCCAGCAACTACACATACTGCAGCTGCTAGTTTTTAACAATAGGACACTTAGGCCGCGTACACACGCGCGGACTGTTGGCCCAACTTTGTCCGTCCAACAGTTTGAGCGAACAGTCCGCTCAAACTTAGCATGGACGGACATGGCCACACACGACGGACGAACAGTTTGCTGAAACCGTGCGCGATGACGTGAACGGCACGTACGACGGGACGAAAAATACGACGTCCTATACACTGCAATGCAACCTTCCGACGTGGAAATCCTTTCTGAGCATGCGCGAGACTTAGTTGGCCGAACAAGCCTACACACGAGCGAACAGTCCGCTGAAACAAGGTTTCAGCGGACAGTTTTTCGGAATTTCCGTAAGACCTTGTTCGGCCAACTGTCCGCTGAAACTGTCCGCTGAAGCCCCACACACGAGCGGACTGTCCGCCCAAACACTGTTCAGCGGACAAGGTTGGGCGAACAGTCCGCGCGTGTGTACGCGGCCTTACCTGTCCTGGAGTTCAGCGATGTTGGCACCACAGCTGTTTCCATCAGCTGTCGGGTGCTGCAGCCGCCGTTGTGGGTAAGGGTACCCAGCAGTGTAGCATTACGGCTTAACGCTGGGAACCCTACTGCGCATGCACAAGGCCCCACTCCTCTCTCCTTCTGGCCCAGTGACAGGGAGAGGAGGAAAGAGGAGGAGGGAGCCACGCGGTGATGTCAAAGACAGGTATCCTGTCCGCCTCTATAATTAGGCTTACCTGTAGCTACCCTGGACAGTTTAGGAGATATCCCCTGTATTTGCATGTGCTGATGTCATCGTATGTGCAGTTGTTTCAGTTAGCCTGTGGCGATGGTCCAACAGGGGGGCATATTGGACGTGAGAGGAAACCTGACAAGTGAGAGCATAGGCATTGTTATAGCCCTGACTATTGACAGATGAACGTGCCCGTGCATGCTGGGTGACTGTATAAATGCCAAGGGCACATGTGCTCAGGGTCTTCGGCTGGAGAGTGGGGTCTCGGAGGGAAGGGGTGGCTCCCCCTCCTCTGTAGAAGCTGCCATGCAGTCTCAGGTACCTGACCTGAGGGCTTGAATCTAGGAATAGTTGCATCCCAGATGTCCTGCAGAGCTGACCGAAAGGGAGATAAGTTAAGAGGGATCTGCTTTCTGCCTAGAGAAAATACAGATCTGTATCATGGGGCCTGTCCTGGGATTGCCACCCCATTCAGGTAGAAGAGTCAGAGGACGTGTGTTTTCAAAAAGGGAATAGTGAGTGTCCTGAAGATAAACAGTTTCACTAAGTCTGCTGCCTGAGCAAGCAAAGGACTTATTCTTCCTATACAAGTGTTGTATGGTATAGCAGCAAGTCTGTTACCACATTGAACTTGTGAGGCTGAGTGAGAGTTGTCTTCAATTGTAATTAGTTCCTGTTGGAGTATCCAACCATTCCCTTCTCCTATCCAAGTTCCACCAATAATTAAAACAAAAAAAACAAAACCCTGGATTGATTATTGTAAATGAGTGTATGAGAGTACAGGTGGTTGTGTGAAAACCCTTAGCAACTGGCTGCAAGATAAGGGGAAAGCCCAGGGAAGTCAACACACTGCAAGTCTTAGGGGGCATTGCTACAGAGGTATTTAAAGCGGTTCTTCACCCTAAAGGGGAAGTTCCGTTAATCTGATCCCTCCCCCCTCCGGTTGCACAATCGGCACCTTTCAGGGGGGAGGGGGGTGCAGTTACCTGGATAATCCAGGTATCTGCACCCACTTCCGGGCAGACCGCTGCAGACCCCCGCAGACGCCCCCCCCCCGTTGTGTTCTGGGAAACACACAGTTCCCAGGACACAGCGGGGGATCTGAAGAGACGCGCAGCGCGACTCGCGCATGCGCAGTAGGGAACCGGGCAGTGAAGCCGCCATGCTTCACTTCCCGATTCCCTGACAGAGGATGGCGGCGGTGGCAGCAGCGAGACGAGCGATCGCTCGTCATCTGCCGCTGACATTGCTGGACCCTGGGACAGGTAAGTGTGATTTTATTAAAAGTCAGCAGCTGCAATATTAGTAGCTGCTGGCTTTTAATATTTTTTTTTTTAGGTGCAGAACCACTTTAACCCAAAACTAAAAATGTATCATATTTAGCAGCTTACCAATCATTCAGGCTGGGCTCACACTACAGCAAGCTCCGACTCACAGTAGGAGTCCGGTGTGTCCCCATTCACGGTTTTAGGCCTGATTTCACCCATAATTTTGGGCTGAATTCTGACCTAAAATGGACCAGAAGATGCACAGGACTCCTGTGCAATTCTCGCCAGAACCACTGAGGAGATGTGTGAACCAGCTTCATAGACAGCCGGTCACAATCTCCTGCTATGTGAACTGGATGCGGAGAAACCCACATCCAATTCACAATAGTGTGAACCTAGCCTGAATGTAGTGGCTGCATTCTTCTTCTTTTTTTTAGGCTTTTTCTCTAAGTTTTTCACCTGGTGATCTGATCAGTAACACACCGCCTGTATGAGAGTGCCTCTATTCTGAACTGGCCGAGATTAGAGCTCTCTACGGCTGGCTTTAGATGCACTAGCAGATTTAGATACACTAATGCCGCGTACACACGGTCGAACTGTATGACGTACTTAGTCCGTTGAAACACATTTCAGCGGACAATCCGCTCGTGTGTGGGCTTCAGCTGACTTTTTCAGCGTGCAGTCCGGAGTACTAAGAATTTCGGTTTTTCTAAAAATCTTTCCGTCGTACTTTGGTTTCAGCGGACAATACGGTCGTCAGTATGCTAGTCCGACGGACTAAGAATGGTGCATGCCCAGAAAGGATTTACAGGGCTTTGCTGTGTCTTGGACTTCCTATTTCTAGTCCCATCGTACGTGCTGTACGTCATCGCGCAAGCTTTCGTCGGACTGTTTGTGTATCCGTGTGTGGTCAAGTCCGTTCAGTGGAAAGTACGCCGGATTGTCCGTCGGATTGTATGACGGACTAAGTATGTCATACAGTTCGACCGTGTGTACGCGGCATAACAGTTTTTTTTATCAGTTACAGCAACAGCGTTTTTCTTTTTGGGATAAAAGTTTTACATAAATCTAAGAATTGTTGGTTTAATACTGCTTTAATTTCCTGTACAGGAAATGAGAGGATATGGGCTCATGTATACAGGCAGGGCTTTTTTTCAGCTGGAACTTTCTGGAACAAAGTTCCGCCACCTCTGGCTCAGGCCCTCTGCTTCTTGCTTATCACTATCACTTGTACACACAAGTTTGGCTTCTGTGTTTACCAATAATATCTGGTCTCCTAGCTGCTCCCACAGATCAGATCTCCTGAGCAGATCCCACTGGGGGGCAGAACAGGGACAAGGGAAATGCAGGTGCTTGGGGTGTAGTCATTGGAGTGAGAGGGTGAATGGTAAGCTGCACCCTCGATGGTCTCCATTTTTTTCCCTGGCGCCCAGATGCTGATTCCCCCCACTGGATGATCTCCCTGCAAGTGAGAGAGGCAGAGCGTCGTGGGGGAGGGTTGTTGTTTGTGTGTGTGTGGGCACGGTTGAGTTCCTGCACCTATTGTCTGAGAAAAAAAGCCCTGTATATGGGTGGTTAGATTGCAGTGTTGAGATGTGGCTAAACTCTGCCCACCTTCTTCATTCCCCAATCACATCTAGCATCATGTTTTTGCATGCGCTGCACTTAGAGCAGTCCATTTACTTGAATAAGCTGCCTTACATACAACAAATGCGCCAAAGAAGCTCTTACGCTTTGTATCCCACATTTTGGCTTGCGGAAAAAACGATTGTCTAATGGCCATGTTTGGCATGCCATTAGGAATTAGTGACACCAAAAGCGTGACGCATGTGCGTTTCTGTGTGTGTTTCCAGGAATGCGCAGGTGTGAATTCAGTTTTAGGCACCATTCACATCTTTTCACTTTGGGAATGCACACAAAAATGTGCACGATCCCAAAATCCGTTCGTTTGTATGCTAGTCCGACTGATGAAAACCGACGCTGGGGCAGCTATTGACCACTAGCTATGAACTTCCTTATTTTAGTTCAGTCGTACGTCATCACATTTCAATCCGTCAGACTTTGGTGTGCTTGTGTGTTGCCAAGTCCATTCATTCGGAAAGTCCGTCAGAACTCCACCGAAAGTCCATCGCATGTGATTCGCACCACACTGCTGTGTAGATCACATGCGATGTCTGTGCGATGTGAATGCAGCCACACAGATTGTATGGCTGAATTTGCATTGCATTCCCACTGAAATGGTGCAGAAATATTTTTTTGGTATGCACTGGTATCGGATTGCATGGGTGTTCACACCTACGAGATCCGATTCTTGCACCATTTGGCAGTTCTCACTGCGATCTTTAACCCGATCTGGGGGTGTCATTAACTTTGTATTGACACCCGCAGTGGTTTTCAGATGTCAATGTGAACCACCGGCAGGTGACATGCGATGTGAGGACCTGCACTGGAATCACGTTGGTTCCTGCATCGCATATATGTGAACCAGCACTTAAAGCAGAGTTCCACCCAAATGTGAAAGCTCCGCTTATCTGCTTCCTCCCCTCGTCCGGTGCCACATTTGGCACCTTTTGGAGGGGTGGGGGGGGGGGGCAGATACCTATCAAAAACAGGTATTCTCTCCCACTTCCATGTAAGGGCGCCATGGCAAACTATGTCATTTGAGGCCCCTGCTCCTTCCCCCCATTGCCTTCTGGGAGACACACACAGGTCCCAGAAGACAGCGGGACCATTCAAAAAGCGCAGCGTTGTGCATGCGCAGTAGGAAACAGGCTGTGAAGCCGATGGATGGGTCGGCTTCAGGTGCTGACATCGCAGGCTCCCTGGACAGGTAATTGTCCTATTAAAAGTCAGAAGCTACAGTATTTGTAGCTGCTGACTTTTGATTTTTTTCTCCCCTAGGATGGAACTCCGCTTTAAAGTGGAATTAAACCCTCCTATCCTTTATAGCCAAAGAAGCTGCTTCTGTTCGATCTGCAACTGCCCTGGTGCTGCACATGTGATGTTATGACACCAGCCATTTGATGATGTGACAGTTTGGTTAAGGACACAAGCAAATGTGACAGTTAGTAATCCCGGCATTCCCGGAACGTAACTGTTTTTTGAAACCATTAAATCAATGGGTTTGGTTCCGCAAAATGGCAGCCTCCCGCCAGAAGAAACAAGAGCAATACTGGAGGCAATTTACAGTGCCACACTAATTTTGGTAGCATGATTATTAGACCCCTTTCACACTGGTGGCATTTTCTGGCACTTTAGCGCTAAAAATAGCACCTGTAAAGCGCCTGAAAAAAACCTCAGCTGCAATTCCAGTGTGAAAGCCCGGGGCAGGACGTCAAAAAAAGTCCTGCAAGCAGCTTCTTTGCAGTGCTGTGGGAGTGGTGAATACACCGCTCTTAAAGTGCCCCTGCCCATTGAAATCAATGGGCAGCACCTCCAAACCGCCGGAGGGGGGGGCGGTTTTAACCCTTTTTCAGTCGCTAGTGGGGGTTAAAAGTGCCCTGCTAGTGGCTGAAAAGCGCACCCAAAAACGTCAGTAAAGCGCAGCTAAAAATAGTGGCGCTTTACTGCCGACACCCGGGTGCCGGCAGTGTGAAAGTGCCCTAAATATGGAGTGTATGTTCCCTTATAGGTGTGTGCACCCCAAATGTATTAAAACATGGACAGTGTTAGCAGAACAGTGGACTTGTCAGTAGGGCAGAGGTGGGTTGCAGTAGGTTTTTATTTTTATTATTATTTCTTACAAACATTTTATTAGGAGCCCTGTTATGTTGCTTTGGGGAATCTATGCCACACAGGGTGTGCCGGGAGTGCCCAGGCACATCCCCTGCGCACGCCTATGTAAGTTACTTGATAATGAAAATGATTTTTCTTAGTTGCTATGGGTAAAGTTCCGCTTTCAGGTGAATGAAGTACCCTCACAGCCAGTTACCACTGAAACATATCTCCTTATTTGAAGAATTGCTTTGAAGAACCAAAATGTGACAAGGATTTCCTGTTCTACTCTGTCCAGTAGTCGCACTCCCATCCCCTGTATACTCCCCTCTACAATACAGCCGCCCACCATTATCTGTCATTAGCTCTGCTAGTCTGCTTGTCTTGATGGTAGCGACACTCGTGTGACAAGATCGCCACCTAGCGGCGCAGAGCTGAATGATAGTGCGCAGACACAGGGCGGACCCAGTGTCTATGGTAACCCGTAGAGGGATGCTGGGCAGTGAGTGGGCTGGGAAGGTGAGAGAGATGGAGGAGCCGGAGAGCCCTAGAGGCGGCCGCCTGCCGTGGGAGTGCTTCTCAGCCTGGCTGGACGGCGTGTGTGTGGTCACCTTCGACCTGGAGCTGGGTCAGGCGATGGAGGTAAGGACGGGGGAGAAGGGAGAGGCCGTCATTGTATGGGAGAGGCAAGCTGAGGAGAGATACTGGGCCTGAGGAGGAGGTGATAGAGGTGGAGGACTGGAGGAGAGATCATCCACACAGGGGGACAGAGGGGGAGGGTCAGCACCCCAATACTCTTCCCATAGAAGACTGTCACCTCTATAATAACTGTCTTCTCTCTTTTACAGCTGGTGTACCCCCATAACACCCGGATCACAGAGAAAGAGGTAACACGTGTCCCCCGTAACACCCCATAACCATACAGCATTGTCATCACTACTCTCCCCCCTCTATCACTTTTTCATTGTCCAAGCTAAGCCCAGGTTCCAACGTGTGTGCCCGTCAGTGATGTGGCATCACGGGTACAGAAGCCCATTCATTTCACAGTAACGACGGCAAAACACGTCCTTTTCTAATAACGTGCTGCATGGAACGGTGCATTTTTGCATTTCTCGCACAGCATGTGGGGGCCACCAAGAATTTAATGGTAACCCCACGTGCCTGTGTTTTGCCTGGAGGTTGGGTCCATGTGCGATTATGCATGCACCGCCGACCCGCACATAATATGATCCTAAAATTGAAATGTAAAAATGAATACAGACAGGCCCTCTTTTGCACAAGAGACATGCAGCATCTTTTCTGTAATAAAATAAACTTACCTGTCTGCTTCTGGTCCACTTTAAAATATACAGCGAGCCACACATGCGCAGCTTACTGGACATCGTATCTGGACTTTGCAAAAGCATTTGACACAGTTCCCCTTAAACGTTTACTGTACAAAATAAGGTCCCTTGGCATGGACCATAGGGTGAGTACATGGATTGAAAACTGGCTACTGGGGTGAGTTCAGAGGGTGTGGTGATCAATGGGGAGTACTCGGAATGGTCAGGGGTGGGAAGTGGTCACCCAGGGTTCTGTGCTGGGACCAATGCTATTTATTTTGTTCATAAATGATCTGGAGGGTGGGGTAAACATAAACAGTTCAGTCTCTGTATTTGCAGACGATGCTAAGCTAAGCTAAGCAGGGCAATAATTTCTCCGCAGGATGTGGAAACCTTGCAAAAAGATCTGAACAAATTAATGGGGTGGGCAACTATATGGCAAATGAGGTTTAATGTAGAAAAAAGTAAAATAATGCATTTGGGTGGCAAAAATAGGCAATCTACTCACTAGGGGGAGAACCTCTGGGGGAATCTAGGATGGAAAAAGACCCGGGGGTCCTGGTAGATGATAGGCTCAGCAATGGCATGCAATGCCAAGCTGCTGCTAACAAAGCAACAAAATATTGGCATGTATTAAAAAGGGGATTAACTCCAGAGATAAAATAATTCTCCTGCTCTACAAGACTCTGGTCCGGCTGCACCTAGAGTATGCTGTCCAGTTCTGGGCACCAGTCCTCAGGCAGGATGTACTGGAAATGGAGCGAGTACAAAGAAGGGCGAATAAGCTAATAAAGGGTCTGGATGATATTAGTTATGAAGACAGATTGAGAGCACTGAACTTATTCTCTCTGGAGAAGAGACGCTTGAGAGGGGATATGATTTAAATTTATAAATATCATACTGGTGACCCCCACAATAGGGATAAAACTTTTTAGTGGAAGGGAGTTTAATAAGACATGTGGCCACTCACTGAAATTAGAAGAAAAGAGGTTTAACCTTAAACTGCATAGAGGGTTCTTTACTGTAAAATCAGTTAGGATGTGGAATTCTCTTCCACAGGAAGTGGTCTTAGCGGGGAGCATCGATAGTTTAAAAATATTAGATAAGCACCTGAATGACCGCAACATACAGGATTATACAATGTAATACTGACATATAATCACACACATAGGTTGGACTTGATGTACTTTTTTCAACCTTACCTACTATGTAACATTGCCTGTGTACCTGTGCTGGGAAGTCTGACCTCCTGCACATGTGTGGGCATTGCATCATCCCTTGCCAGCCAAAACGAGATTGCCGAAGACCAGGCATCCAGAAGGTGCTGGCGAGGGATCTTGTGGTTGTCAGACTGTTGGAGCAGAAGTACGTTTTTTGGACTTTACTTCCACTGTAAAGTGGACCTTTAGGCCCGGTTCACACAACATGCAGTCCAGTGCATTTTTTTCTGCACTGAGCTGTACTGGAACACCCCGAAACACACGTTTTTTTACTTGAAGTGGGGAAAAAATGCACCTAAATGCACTGGAAAGCTTCAAAAACTTGCATGCAGAAAAAAATCCGGGTCGCATCCAGACTGCGTTTGGTGTGAACCAGCCTTAACTTTCCTTTTTGTATTTTCAATAATATTGCACCTTCCTTTCTTCTTTCATGTAACCAATCTTGCTCCTTCTGCTCTTCTCTCCATTTCATAGCTAACTGCATACAGTATATACTGTATATAATATAAAATAAATATACAGAGAGCTCCTTTTTTTGTGAGGCATGGTTCGCATCAGCTGATGCTTCTTATGAGCAGCAATCCCAAACTGTTTGTGTCCTTTATCAACCTAAGTAGCTCTAATGCCCCATACACACAGTTGGACATTCCGACCACAAAATCCATTGGATTTTTTCCGAAACTTGTCTTGTATACACACGATCGCACAAAGTTGTCGGAAAATCCGATTGCTCGAAACGAGGTGACGTACAAAACGTACACGGGACTACGTAGAGGCAAGTAACCAATAGCCTTTGTCTCCAAATTTTTTCTGAGCATGCGTGGCACTTTGTGCGTCGGTATTCTCTACACGCGATCGGAAAAAGTCTGATCGGATTTTGTTGTCGGAAAATTTTACGTCCAGCTCTCAAACATTTTCAGTCGGAAATTCCGACAGAAAAAGTCCGATAGAGCCCACACACGATCGGATTTTCCGACAACATAATCCGTTCGGACTTTTTCCGTTGGAATTTTCGACCTTGTGTATGGGGCATTAGCCACACCTCCAAACTACTGGCTCCAATTGGCTTTCGTTGAAGTAATTAGGCTGTAGGTTCACTTACTTTTTCCTCTAGCACTGTGAATATTTAATGGGTGTGTTCAATAAAGACACAAAAAAAAAGAATTGTTTGTGCGTTATCAGCCTAAGCACATTGTGTTTGTCCATTGATATGACTTGCCCGAGGATCAGATCACATTTTATGGCAAATTACTGTAGAAGACTAGTTCATTCCGGGTTCACACACTTTTTCTTATATACCCCAGAGCTTTTTTTTTTTCCCTCTCCGAGCACCGTTTCTTGGTTCTGCCCCTTACTCAACTCCCAGTACTGTCCCTTTAGAAAAAAGTAATAGTTGTGGTACTAAGTAATTTGTGTGGAATTTGCTAATAACAAGAAAAGCAGTAAAATAGATTCCATGTAGCCAGCAACAACAGATCTCCCTGCAGCCAGCATCACTCCCCCCCCCCCCCCCCCAGCAACAAGCAACATAAGACCCACCCCAGCAACAGTAGATGCCCTGCCAGAAACAATGACCCCCCCCCCCCGCCAGCAACAATAGATCCCCCAGCAACAACAGATCTCCCTGCAGCCAGCATCACTCCCCCTCCCCCCCCCCCCCCCCCCCAGCAACAAGCAACATAAGACCCACCCCAGCAACAGTAGATGCCCTGCCAGAAACAATGACCCCCCCCCCCCCGCAAAATAGACCACCGCCAACAACAATAGATCCCCAGCAGCTAGCATAAATAGACCCTACACCCCTTGCCATTATATATATTCGGTTCTGGAGGTGCCGAAACTGCGTTCCCCTGTGTTCCCACTGGAAATTAGCCCTTTGTATACCAATATGTATGTAAACTTTTTTTTTTTTTATGATTCTGCAGCCTTCTGGGATACTCGTGTCACATATCCCAGGAGGCTTCAGGTCAATCTACAGAAGCTGCACATGCACCCCGGGTGGGGGAGGGGGTGCTGTGTTCTCTCTCCATGGTAAGCAAAGAATGTAGGTTGTGACAACCCTTGTGCAATGGTTTGATTATAGCATGACAAGGCTGAATTCGGTGGACATGTGCAGATGTATTTTAGGGATAACTTTGTGAACATTCGATTCACAAAGACCATACAATCTTTGTACAAATTTATTCTAGATATACCAAACAAAATGTATTGGGAGAACCTACCTAATTTATCCAATTAGTTTGTATCCAGTTAAGCAGTGGTGGTATTTGTATTTGATTGCCTCTGGGGTTTTATTTTTTGCTAAACAAATAAAGATAGAAAAAAAAAAGTTTTTCTTTGTTTCTGTTATAAAATTTTGTAAATAAGTACGTTTTCTCCTGCACTGATGGGCACTGATGAGGTGGCACTAATATGCAGCACTAATAGGCGGCACTCATAAGTATCACTGAAGGGAACTCATAGGTGACACTGATGGGCACTGATAAGCGACACTGGGCACTAAAAGGCTGCACTGATGGGTACTTCTGGGTGGCACTGATGGGCATCCCTGATAAGCAGGTACTGGCAGGCATTAGTTATGGGCACTGATTGGCATCCCTGGTGGCCGTGGGTTGCATACCTGGTGGGCATCCCTAGTGGTCCTGGGTGGATATCCTGGGGCGGGGGGGTTCCTACGCTGATAATCAGCGAGACCCCCCCGTCAGGAGAGCAGCCGATCTGCTCTCCTCTACTCATGTCTTTCAGAGGTACGTGGCTTTTCCTGTTTACACCATGATCATCTGTGATTGGATACAGCTGATCACGGGTAAAGAGCCTCCATCAGAGGCTCTTTACCTAGATCGGAGTTGCGGTGTGTCAGACTGACACACCACAACAGCGATCCCCACGCTCCGGCTCGTTATCCTGAAAGACGTTGGATAATGGAACCAACGCCCTTGCTGTCATTTTGCCATAGGCCGGGCGGGAAGTGGTTAGAAAATTGCACAGTCATGCAACTCTGTACCCATATGAAACACTTATCATTTTTTTGTGGACGAATAGAGATTTCTATTTAAAAAACCCAGTGGTATTTAGTCACCACTGGGTTTTTTTTTATTTTTTGCTAAACAAATGAAAAAATACTGAATAAAAATAAAAATAAAATGCTTTTTCTTTGTTTGTTATACAATTTTGCAAATAAGTAATTTTTCTTCTGCACTGATGTGCACTGATGAGGCAGCACTGATATGCTGTACTAATGGACGCTGATGGGGCTGCACTCATAATCAGGGCACCTATGATCAGTGCCCTGCTTATCAGTGTAAATGTCCCCTGTAACTGGAAAGCCGGTTTATCGGCTTTTTGTTTGTTTTTGTTTTGTTTACACGTGATCAGCTGTAATTGGACACAGCTGATCACATGGTAAAGAGCCTATGTCATTGGCTCTTTACCGTGATCGTGATGTGCTGTGTCCAAGGGACACAGTTCACCACCAATCGCTGTGCGGCGCAATGTGAAGGACATCATATCCAGTCAGGATAGTAAAGCCACCGCCTGGCTGCAATTCTGCTATAGGCCGGGCGAGAAGGTGTTAAAGTGAGTAGTAAATGCTTCATTGACCAGGTATCTATCTGTTCTGTCCTGCATGATTAGAATCTCACGCTTTCTCTTTCTTTCTGCTTTGTTTTCTTCCTTGCAGAAAACTAGTATTTGCTACCTGTCCTTTCCAGACTCCTATTCAGGTATGCAGATAATATCTAAAGGAACATTTAGCACTGCAGAGAATTTTGATGTTCTTGAATCTGATGAATATGAAACACAAAACAAGATTTATTTTTCATGGGTACTACTACAAAGTTTTTATTTTGCACTATATCAGTGGTGGCCCGTCCATAAGAGGTGCAGGGGCACCGTCCCCCTAATCCATGCGCCTGGCCCCTAATCTACATGCAGGGTGCCAGATGCATGGACTCCAATTGGGTTTTTATTTTTTTATTTTTTATAGAAGCACATGATTAGAGCCAGAGGCTCTAATTGGCTTAAAAAGGGTGGGCTTGGGGCGCAGAGCACTGTGCCTTGAGCCCACCCAGTTCTGTGACGATAGCGAATAATATTAATATTCGCTATTGTCTTCCTGATCATTCAGGAAGGGGGTCCTGAGACCCGATTGGCTGAGAGGAGAAGCGATTGCATTGGCCTCTGAGGGGGGGGGGGGGAGATGCAGGGGAAGCTGCTGTGAAGCTGAGGAGGAGGGAATGCAGGGTGAAGCCGATGAGGAGGAAGCGCTGCCCGCGACCTAGATGGGGTAAGTGCAGGTCTGGTGGGCTGACGATCGAGTGATGAGGGGGTGAGGGTGTGACCAACAGGGAAGGGAGGGTGCTGGGTGGTTTTTCCGCCCCCCAAAAAAATCGAGCACCAGCTGCCACTGCACCACATATACAGTGTAAACCTTTTTGCACAGGTGACAGGATTGTGAGCAATAGTTTCAAAGTAAAAAAAATATAGCCAAAAAGTTTTTAGATATGCTCTTATGGGCAGGTCCATCCTAACCCTCTTGTCTATAAAGCTTTAAAAAAAACTCTACAGCTTTAGTCACACCACTTGCTTGTAATGAAGTATGTCCCATGTTGTGCAGGCAGCTGGATCCTGGAGAAATATCAACTGCAGGGATGCCTGCCCTCTTCCTGTCTCTGAACTTCCAGCACTGCAATGGTTAAAGAATAATTTCAGCTTGGACCAATGTAAGTATGTACTGTATATACCATGCCTGGCTGATGCTCCTGGAAGCTGGAAATCACTGAAGTGGACACCACTTTCCACTTGCTTCCAGGCCCCGTGTTTAGTGGCTGTTCTGCACTGTGAACACAGAAGGTCGGCTGCTCAGCACTGGTACCGTTCAAAGAATGGTTTGCGTTTTCTGAATGAAAGCAAAGTATTCTCTGATTGGATGAGGCGAAGAGAAGGGGCAGTGCTGTCAGGTTCTGTACCTTGTCCAATAAGAGAATGCTTTGCATTCATTCAGAAATGGCAAAGCATTCTCTGAATGGCACCTGTGCTGAGTGGGCAACCTTTTGTATTCACAATGTAGAAGAACAGTTGCTTAGCACAGGGCCTGGAAGTAAGTGGAGATCACTTGGATTAGTGGCGTATACTTTAGTGATTTTCAGCTTCCAGAGTCATCGGCTAGGTATGGTATACACATAAGTACATCAGGCAGAACAGCAGTACTGATGATCCAATAGGGACGCACCTCCTCTTTCCGCCTCCTACATTGATAAAAGTTCTTCATTGATTATTCTGCTTCTGGCTGGATCTGCGAATGGGGGATAATATCCTGTGACTGATCAGACTCTCCCACATTCAGATCCTGTTAGCTGTGTAATCAATGATGGAGGAGGAGGAGGAAGGAGGGGATGTGTCACCATAAGACAATCTGTTCTGCTTGCACACCCAAAGCTATTGATGATTGCAGTGCAAGAAGTTCAGAGACAAGAAGAGGACAGGCATCCCTGTAGTGAAAATGTTTTCTCCAGCATCTAGCTGCCTGTAATGAGGTATGCCCCACATTGTGCAGGCAAGTAATTTGACTAAAGATGTAGGGTTATTTATTTTTTTAAGCTAAACTTCAGCTTTAATTGAATGATTTGAAGTTTATTTGAAGCGCATTAATATGCTGCAAACACGCACAGAGGCTAAAACATTTATTTTTTAAATTAATATTTCTAAAATCCAAAGCTAGAAACATACACTTAAGATGTGTGACTGACCTTGCATGGTTGTGTGTTAGCCCTTGTACACACGATCGGAGATTCCGACGGAATGTGTCCGATTGGAGCGTTTTGTCTAATATTCCGACTGTGTGTGGTCTGCTTCGGACTGTTTCCGTCGGACCAAATTTTCCAACTTGCCGGAAATATTTTCCGACAAAATGCTCCGATCGGACATACTCCGATCATGTGTAGAGAATTCCGATCGGACAAAGTGCCACGCATGCTCAGATCAAATTCCTACATCAAAGCTATTGGCTACTAGCCTGAACATAGTCCCGTTGTAACGAAATAACCTCATCACGTTCTGAGCGATCAGATTTTCTGACAACTTCATCCGACTGTGTGTATGCAACAGTTTCGGACAAAATCTGTCGGACAAAATCTGATGGATTTGGTTGTCGGAATCTCCGACCGTGTGTACAAGGGCTTAGAGTGGTTGAGTTTTGTAAAAAAAAATTGAAAGTAATACGCCTATAGTAAATAATGTTACGTATGTAATTAATTATGTCTGTACATGGGGTCAGCCATATATACTTATTACTGATTAGTAGTGCTGTACAGCAGATTAGACTTTTAGCTGCTCCTACACAAGAGATGGTCCTTCTTTCTTTTTTTCCTGGATCAGGTCTTTTTGCATGTATTCAATTTGTCAAGGTTTTAAGGGTTGTCATATGTGTATCTGCATGAATTATTGTGTGGTCAATCCTACTTTTCCTAAATCCAGGCCAGGTCCAATAATTGGCAAACCAAATGCAAATCTTAAGTATCCAATTTTTCTTCTTTGTTTTGAAGGGTGTCTGGGTGACACACAGTTCACTTTTCGAATGCGGCGCTCTGCAGGGCAGAGAAGCCTGTTTCAAGACGATGAAAAGTACAATAGAGAAGCTCCTGTTACGTTACAGGTGAGTTCAAACACAGACAGTGTTCAGTATACCATTGAAACATTAAAGTAGATCTATAAAGTTATGGAAACAAGTATGGTAAAAGAACAAAAACGTTACCTAAAATGGTGTTGGACCGACTTTGGCATCCAAGACGGCCTGAATTTTCATGAGAATTGACAAATATAAGTCTTGGATGGTGGATAATGGAATGGAATTACAATTCTGCACACTGTCCTTTTATTTTTTTCGTCAATTGGCTGCAATTTAGCTTATCAGACGATGTTTTCACAGAAACAGTATATGCCGTCATAACCTTTGATACTGTACCTCGCAACACCACAAATCGACAAATTCAGTAATAGAGGCACTAGCTAAGTGTGCACCAACAGTTTTCCTTTGAAAACTTTTCTTTGAAGCTTGGACACAACTCTGTATTATTAGCAGCCCACACAGTAAATGACAAAAGTGAGGCTTCCCACAGGTTAGCTAGGTGTTTCATCACACAGCGGAAGCAAAAGAATGTTACGTCACTTTCGCTTTTAACGCAAAACATGCCTTCACTTTCACACCTGCAAATCATGTAGTGTTTCCATATTTTTGTCCAACGCCTGTAAAAGCAAAACATTTTTTTTTTTTTGTTTGTTTATTTTTTTGGATAGAGTAAGGGAGGCTTCCCCATTGGAAGATCTCCCCTCTATTACTTTTATGGGGACAACCCAAAATTTAGAAATGTTACTTTTAGTGAAATTGCTAAACATGGCAAATACAGAGTGATTCTCCCCAATGGGGCAACAGCCTCCCTCCACTGCCACATTTTGCACTTTTTTGGGGGGAGGGGAGAGCAGGTACCTGTTTTGGACAGGTGCAGCAAACTGAGCGGATGTTCCGCCCACCTCCTCCGCCCTGAAATCTTCTGGAACACATCACAGGTCCCAGATGAATGTGGGACCAGTCAGAAAGCGTAGGCCGCATCGTACATGCACAGAAGGAACCCAGCTGTGAAGCCGCAAGGCTTTACTGTCGGTTTCCATTAGTTAAGATGCCGGCGCTTGGACCCAAAGCCGATTTGAAGAATTGGCTTAAGTGAGGACATCGCTGGATCCCTGGACAGATAAGTGTTCTTATATTAAAAGCCAGTAGCTACAGTTTCCTGACAGACTCCATGGCAGCAACGTGTGGGTTAAGTCCCGCCTCCACTACCCTATAGGACACTACTCCCATAAATCTTTGCTCCCTGCCCATGGCCGTGTTCTTTTTTTGTCCTCCTCCGTAGGACCAGACGTTATGGTCTTTCTACCTGAAGATTGCTCCCACACGGTTCCATTGTTGGTTTGGCCGAATTGCGACTGGATGGAATTGTCGCATGACTCTGTTAAGCCCTAGCTACTAGCGGGGTATGGAGTGGGCATTGGATATAAGCGCTGGAGGAAGCCAGAAGCCTAGCCACTGGCAGGCAGGCTGCGCATTTGGTCGGATAGCCCAGCTAAATAGCAGGTGACCTATTTTGCCCTGAGAAGTCCGGTATGTATTGTGCTTACCTTCGGCCTGGAGACGATCGTGTGGGAGCGGTAAGATTGTTCCTCTTTTCCATGGCAGCAGTTTGTGTTTGTTTCTTGCCGTTTCTCCTTCATTTTCCGTTCGTTTTCTGTGTCTGTGTATGTGGGTATAGGCGTGACGGTCGGATTAGCCTGCGTTCCAGCCGGCGCTCACTTCCGGGTCTTCGTCGGTACGTTCGTTCTGCGCATGCGCGCGTACGGCACAGGATCGAGGCTTGGTTCGCTCGTGCGCGGTGGCGGCGGGATGACGCTATTCGCGCATGCGCAGTAGCGGTACACAGGACGCGGTGATGACGTCATTAAGGCGCCTTATTTAAACTTAGAAAATAGCCTGCAAGCTTTGGGAATGCTTGCAGGTTATTTCGTGACTTCCCCTTGTCCAGGTTTTCTGCTGTGGAGGTAGGTGGCCTTCTGGGAAGAAGGGGGTGGGCGTGTGTGTGTTTGATGCCCTCAGCCTTACTTATATGTCTTTGCAGCATTTATGGAAACCCCTAGAGATATGGACTCACCTCCGCCGGTATGTGGCCAGCCCTCTCATAATAGGTACTGTCTGGGGAGGAAGTAAGGGGGGGGGGGGAGTGGTCCGGTATTAGTCAGTGTGTTATCTTTCCTTATCTGTATGTCTCTTCTATCTCTGTCTTAGCCCATCTAGATCAGCACAGCAACGCAGCTCAACGCACAGAGGAAGCGATTCTTCTAAGTCTTACCACCGGCACTCATATTCTAAGTCTAAACATCACGGCTCACCCTCAAGATCTGGGCACCGTAGTGAGGATCGATCTCGCTCCTCCAGGGCTCATTCCAGCCACTCTGTTATTAATACTTGCTGGGGATGCAGATCGCAAGTTCCTATTGGGAAATCCCTGTGTGACCTCTGCTTTTCCAAAGCCTCTAGTGAGAGAGGGGGTACGGACCAGCAACTAAGATCCCTTGTGGAAAAAGTGGTGAAAGAATCCCTCAAGGGGATCGGGGCCAATCAGACCCCTGTGCCTCAGTCAGAATCACCTCAGTCACCAGTCAGGGATTCGCATGCTCAAGAGCTTTGGGAGTCCTCTTTAACAAGCCACCATTCAGCTGCTGCTTCAGACAGTGAATCTGAGGAAGATAGCCCCTGTGTGGGGTTTGACTTTGCCTTACTTTCTCCCTTGGTGAAGGCCATCAGAGAGGCTTTGAACTGGGAAGATGAGGTGGCTAATCCTTCCAAACAAAGGAAGTATTTCAAGCAACTTAAAAGGGAGCGTCTTAACTTTCCATTCCTGTCTGAACTTGGTGAGGTCATCACGGATGAATGGAGTAAAGTTGAGAAAAAGAATAGTATGCTCTCAAAAGTCCTAAGGTTATATCCCTTTAAGGAGGATGAGGTCAAGTATCTGGAATCCGCTCCACTCGTGGATGCAGCGGTGATGAGATTAGTAAAACATGTGACCCTTCCATTGGAGGATACAGTTTCATTCAAGGATGCCTTAGATAGGCGGATTGATTCCGATTTAAAGAGAGTCTACCTCACTGCTGGTATGGCATGCAAGCCAGCATTGGCTTTAGCGGCAATGTCCAAAGCCATGGAAGTCTGGACGGACGGTGTGGATGATACTCTCAGAAACATTTCGGATGAAGTCGCTAAAAACTCTCCTATCCAGGAGTTGCGGCTTGCTTCGGCTTTTCTGGGGGAGGCTTCGATTGACATCATCCGCCTAGTGTCCCGGGTCATGCTTTCAGCTGTAACCGCCAAACGGGCCCTTTGGCTCCGTCCCTGGCTGGCTGATCCAGCATCTAAACAGGTGTGGTGCCGTATCCCCTTCGAGGGTTCTTCTCTTTTTGGGAATAAATTGGATAATGCCATAACCCGGGCCACTGGTGGTAAGTCGGGGTTTCTTCCCCAGGATAGACGCTTAAAAAGCCAGAGGAGATTTTTTCCTAAAAAGCAGTATCAAGAGCAGGTCAGGGAGGCCCGTAGCTATAAACCGGGTCGGGAATATTCCAGATCATGGAAATCAAAGCAGTCATCCTTCAAGAAATCCGCCAAGAGCAGTGCGTCAGGAGAGAGGGAACCAACCAAATCTTTTTGAGATTGGGCCCGCTCAGATAGGCCAGGTGGGGGCTCGTCTTCTACATTTTCGGCATGTCTGGGCGGCCTCAATCCAGGACCTCTGGACCGTCAGAACGGTCTCTTCAGGCCATTCTTGGACCTTCTGCAGGTACCCAAGACTAAAGTATGTTCCCACTTCATTTCCAGCCACAGAAGAAAAAAGGCAGATCTTGTTGGCCTACGTGAAATCTTTATTGGCTCAAGGCGCTGCCGTACCCGTGCCAGACGATCAACGAGGGAGAGGAATTTATTCCCCTCTTTTTATGGTCCAGAAGAAAAACGGTTCTTGGAGACCAGTTATAGACCTTACAGATCTGAATCGTTTTATCAAGAAGGAAAGGTTAAAGATGGAAACCTTGTCTACAATACAACAGTCAGTCCAGTCAGGAGACTGGATGATTTCAATAGACCTAAAGGACGCTTACTTTCATGTCCCTGTGGCAGAAGATTTTCAGCAGTTTCTGCGATTTTCAGTAGGAAAACTACATCTCCAGTTCGCGTGTCTCCCGTTCGGACTTTCAACGTCCCCCCGAGTGTTCTCAAAGGTGTTGTTGGCCGTAGTGGCTCTATTGAGAACCAAGGGAATTCGTCTTTACCACTATTTGGACGATCTTCTGCTGCTAGCCCAGGACAGAGACCGTCTGTTACTGCACAAGGGTCAGGTTATCTCCACTCTTCAAGAGTTCGGTTGGATCCTGAATCTAGAAAAGAGTCAGTTAATTCCCTCCCAGTCTCTTGTGTTCCTAGGCGCACTCTTCAACACAGTGAGGGGTACCATCTCTTTACCCGAAGAGAAAGTAGTGGTAATTCGAGACAGAAATCGTCCGGCCCTCTCAGCCTCCCATCTTCCGGCCCTTCAGTGCCTGAGGATTATTGGCACCATGGTGGCCACGATTCCATTGGTGAAGTGGGCCCAATGGAAGATGAGACCGTTCCAAAAGGGGTTTCTTCACCAATGGCTGGGCAACAAGATGCAACCTATCCGGATCACATCTTCAATGAGAATCTCTCTGCTCTGGTGGCTTCGGAAGGAGAACCTATTCAATTGCCATTCCATCCTCCCCATCTCATGGGTGACAATAACTTCGGATGCCAGCAACAGGGGCTGGGGCGCCCACTGTTTGACGGAAGTAGCACAGGGCACCTGGGACTTTCCTTCCAGGAGGATGGTGTCGAATATTCTAGAATTGAGGGCAGCCTTCCAGGCGCTCCTAGCCTTTCGTCATCTGGTCTTAGGAACCTCGGTCCTACTCAGACTAGACAACACTACAGCAGTGGCATATATAAGGAGACAAGGAGGTACTCGGAGTCTGTCCCTTCTTCAGGAGGTAGAGCCAATCATGTCTTGGGCTCAGAAGAACCTGGTCAACATTACAGCAACTTATGTTCCAGGAACGCAGAACGTCCAAGCGGATTTTCTGTCTCGGGTCAATCTGGACAACAACGAATGGTCCCTTCACGAAGAAGTTTTCAGGTGGATTCTAACGTTGTGGTTCTCCCCAGAGGTCGACCTATTTGCTTCCCCTTGCAACAAGAAACTGGCGAGGTATTATTCCAGGTTTCGGGATCCTCAGGCCTACGGAGTGGATGCGCTGACAGATCGATGGTGGTTCAACAAAGCTTACGCCTTTCCTCCAACTCCTATTATTCTGCAGTTCCTGCGGAGACTCAAAACAGAAGCAGTAGAGGTGATAGCTGTAATACCTTATTGGCCCAACAGGCCATGGTTTCCGCTTCTAATGCTCCTCAGTGTCAGAGATCCGATTCCCTTACCTCTCAGACCCGATCTTCTATCCCAGGGCTCGAAGCTCCATCCCTGTCCAGCCCATCTATGTCTGAGGGTCTGGTTTTTGAGAGGGGAAGGTTAGAGGCTCTGGGTTGCCCAAAGGAGGCCATTCCTACTCTCATGAGTGCAAGGAGGAAAAGTACCAACCAGGTATATGAGAGGATTTGGTCTAGATTCACAAGTCACTTGTCTTCCAGGTCTTGCTCCAGTGGTAATTTGACGGTTCAGGATGTTCTCGGTTTCTTACAGTCCGGACTAGACATTCCCCTGTCAGCGCTCTTCGTGTGCAAGTCTCGGCAATCTCGGCCTTTTCTGGAGTATCCTGGGCTAAACATCCATTGGTTCAGCAATTTTTTAAAGGAGCGATTAGACTTAGACCACAGAGGAAACCTAGGTTCCCCAAGTGGGATTTACCGCTAGTTCTCGACTTCTTCTCTCATCTGGACAGAACACTTTCAGTCAAAGAATTGTCCCTAATGACATCTTTTTTGGTGGCCATATCCTCAGCAAAAAGAGTCTCTGAGATTCAGTCTTTAGGGTCAAAGGAACCTTTCCTCACATTCTTCCCTGACAGAGTGGTCCTAGTGCCAATGCTGGGTTCGAACCCAAAGGTTACCTCAGTCTTTCACGAAAATCAGGACATTACCCTTCCTACCTTTCATTCGGCTGGGAATCAGGATCTTCATCCTCTCGACATGGGAGTTATCTTGAAACAATACCTGGAGGCGACAGCTTCTTTCCGGCAATCAGATTATCTTTTTGTTCTTTTTCATGGTAAAAGCAAAGGCCTTAGGGCTTCGGTCAGATCCATCTCCACGTGGGTGGTTCAGGCGATCCAGTGGGCTTATAATGAGAAGGGCTTGGCTCCTCCTGAGGCGGTTACGGCGCATTCCACGAGAAGTCTCTCTACTTCTTGGGCAGCTTCACGTCATGTGGCTCCTGAGGTTATCTGCAGGGCTGCCTCTTGGTCATCCATTCATACATTTATGGCTCACTATTGTGTTGAACCTGCCAGTCTATCTTCTGTTGATTTTGGCTTAAAGGTGCTGTCGGTGGACAGTGTTAAATAAATTTTTTGTTCAGCATTTTTTGCCCACCCGAGTGTGTTTGGCGAGTTATTTCCCACACGTTGCTGCCATGGAGTCTGTCAGGAAAACTGAAAATTCCTATCAAAATACTTACCGTAATTTTCCTTTCCTGATGGACTCCATGGCAGCAGGAGTTCCCTCCCAAAATGGCTGGAGTAGGCTAGTTATCGAACACGGCCATGGGCAGGGAGCAAAGATTTATGGGAGTAGTGTCCTATAGGGTAGTGGAGGCGGGACTTAACCCACACGTTGCTGCCATGGAGTCCATCAGGAAAGGAAAATTACGGTAAGTATTTTGATAGGAATTTTCCGTTATTTTTTCTATTTTTTGGGGGAAGACTGGAGCTCCTCTTTTTTTTTTTTTTTTTTTTTTTTTTAATATCCATTCAGACAACATATATGGGATATTTATCCACTGATATTCATAATCTTGATTGTCTTCCTGCAAAATCATGTTCCTCTACGTTAATTTTGCTGAAGTGGTTGTACTGGAGTGATGCCTGCAGCTACAGGCATCACCCTGGTACCGTTTTTTTTAGAGCTGACGACCGATGCAACTAAACAGCTGCTCAGCTGTTACAAAGAGCGTTGGAGTTGCCCCCCGCCACCTTCCACCAATCTACCCAGGTCTCCTATGGCACCAGGAGACCCTAGCCATCAGCTGGCCGGAGTCCTGAACAAACCTTTGGCTTTGATCGGGTCTCCGATGTAGAAGCAATGTCAATATGTCCCTTCAGGTTTACTCGGTAGCCAACGGCACCGATATAAAAAAAAATGACAAAAAATGACAGTATTCAAAAATGCCAATCTTGGCATTTTGAATACTTTTAAGTGCGGAGGAGGGGTTTGGGGTCTTTTAGACCCTAGATCCCTCCATAAAGAGGACCTATTACTGTCACAAGGGATGTTTACATTGCTTGTGACAGCAATAAAAGTGATCTGAATTTTTTAAAAAAAGAAATAGAGCAAAAATAAATAAATAAAATGAATAATAGGAAAAAGGTTTTTTTTTTTTTTTTTTTTTAAAGCGCCGCATTTGTAAGTGGTGCCTGCAACTGTAAACGGTGTTCAAACCAGACATGCGAGGTATCAATGCAATTTTTAGAGTGAGAGCAATAATTCTAGAGCAAGGCCTCCTCTAACTCTAAACAGGAAACCGTTAAAAATGTTTAAAGCGTTGCCTATGGAGATTTTTAAAAGAGAGTAAAGGAGTTTTTTTTTTTTTTTTATACACATTCATACTTGTCTAGGTGGATGCTGCATGGGTCCGATGCTGCATCTGTCCCCCGGCGCCTCTACACTGAGAGCTGAGCAATCGAACACCATCGATCGCTCAGTTTTCAGAGCTCTGTGAGGGGAGGAGTGGCCATCTCAGGCTCTCAGTGGCTCACTGAGAGGCTGAGCCGGGGTGTCAGTCCAGGCACCTGGTGGACCCAGACTCCTCTGCGTTCGGAAAGAAGCGGTGCCTTGGCTGACATTGGTGGTGTCAGCAGAGAGACTTTTATTTTTTTTTTCAGCTAGCTTCCATAACCCTGGTATATTATTAATTAATTTATTTATTTTTTGTGGGCAAGTCGGCTTCTACTAAAAGTGATCCTGGTGGTGGATATGCCACGGGATCACTTTTAGGGGTGACGGTAGAGGTGCCCATCCTTCCCCCTGCCTCTTTCCGGTTGTTTACTGGAGCCATCGGTAAACCTGGAAACGATCTGATCCATCAGATGGATAGGCAGGAAGTCGAGTTCGACATCACTTCCAGGTGCTCGGGCAGGTATATCTTTTTTTTTTTTTCAAAGACAAAATATCTTCTTTATTTTTGCTTTTAAAGGTAAATGAGAGAACTGGGGTCTTTTTGACCGCAGATCTCTCAATAACGTGGGCCTGTCATACTTATTTCTATTTCAAGGATGATTACATTCCTTGTAATAGGAATAAAAGTGATAAAAAAAATCAATAATGGAACAGTGTAAGAAGCATACATAAATTGCACCAGTTGGGATTTAAACATAAATATGGAGTACTCATAATAAATGTACAATAAGCCTAGTGTTATGATGTTATTGTTAAATTGGCATACATGCAGGTAAATTCATTATTGTAGATTAATGTCTGAAATTTCTGGCAAAATTAAAATAATGGCGTAAACTGCTTACACATATTACAACCTATTTGTACCATCCCTTTCAGATTACTAACAATTACAACCATGTCGTGTTCTTGTCCCTCTGTCTGATATACGCTATGTAAATGGATTGTTTAGATAGTGGGGAAATGCTAACGTTTTGTTAGTGAATCTATGGGAGATTGCACAGGGTTGGCAAAATCAGATTGTAACTTGTGTGGCTGGCTATGTCTAAATCTTTATTGTATCCATATAGTGAAATATTCTTCTGTTCTATTAGAGAGATCCTGCCCATTACTATGGATATGTATATTTCAGACAAGTGAGAGACAGCTCTGTGAAAAGAGGTTACTTCCAGAAGGTAAGTGTTTACAATGGACATTAAAGTGTAACTCCAGATTTTTTAAGAGAAAAAAAACTCCTCCCAGTAAACTATATACATTGTAAGGATTTTTACAAGCCTTTTTTTCAGATTCGTAACTTTTTTGTTCTGAAGACATGGTTCCTCTTACCTTGTCCTCTCTCTCAAACTGATGGGGGCAACAAGAGGATCTACATTCAGCATAACCACTTGAGAAATAGGAAAACGGTATCAAATGCATCCTTTTACCTGCTAGTCTCCAAAAGCATCTCAGTAAAGACTAAACTGATGCAGGGGATGCCTATAATTTGGCTTCCACTACTGTACAGAATTATGAGAAAAATAGTAAGCTAATAAAATAAGTAGAATATTAGGTTAGTACTGTATAGAAAGCCTCCTATTTTTTTTTTTACACAAAAACTTTATTGTTGCTGTTTTTCATGTTTGCAAAGAAGCAATGTTTGAATTTTTGGCAGTTTTAGAAGATACTTGTCCTTAAAGTAGAACTATAGGCAAACCTTTTTTAAACATTTTTGGATAGCGTAAGGGAGAGTCAAACCCTGTCAGTTTATTTTTTGCCATCTATGTCCCATTGGGAAGATTTCACTTTACTTCCTGTCCTATAGCCAAAACAGGAAGTGAGAGGATATTCCTGCAAATTAAGCGAATTCCATGGGGACCCCCAGATCACCAGAACTAATGTCTTCATTGAAAGATTTCCACTCTTACTTTTCTAAGGACAACCCAAACAAATTTGAGATTTTCTTTTACTTCCAATGATGATAGTAAATAGAACAAATGGAGACAGGGAATCTCCCTAATGGGGACACAGACGGCAATAAAAACTGAAAGGGGTTCTAATCCCTCTCCATTCTGTCCAAAACTAAAAAAAAGTGAATGAACAAATAACTTGTATAGCGCTACATATGCTAGCTAAATCGCCTCAGGGTGCTTTTGCTGCCAGTATCCGTCTGGGTTTTCCGAAGAGATGGGTCTTGAGCTTCTTCCTGAAGGCCAGATAGTTTTCTTCTGAGCGGATATCCATGGGTAGAGCATTCCATAGCCGTGGTCCTTGGACTTCATACCTTCGCTCGCCTTTTAATTTTTAATGGATCTTGGGGATGTGGAGGGGGTTTTGGTTAGTTGACCAAAGAGTGTGACCTGGGGTGTAGTGCTTTTATTTTTTCGCAGGGCTTTTCCCTGTGTACATTTGTGAGTGAGGCAGAGGGTCTTGAATGTAACTTGATCCTTCACCGCTAGCCAATGGAGGGTCCTCAGGGATGGGGTGATTGATTCCAATGCTTTTTTTTCCAGTTACCAGTCTGGCTCCTGTGTTCTGGATGGTTTGTAAATGTGAAATTTGGTATTTTGGAAGTCCTAGGTAGAGGGATTTTTGCATAGTTGAGTCAGGAATTGATTGTTCCAACTACTGCTGCTGTATCTCCTTCCGGGATGAAAGGGATGAGTCTACGCAGTAGGTGAAGAAGGCAGAGGGATCCGCTGACTACTGATCCTATTTGTGCATCCATCGTCATGTTTGAGTCAAAGATGACTCTGAGGCTTTTGGCTTTAGTGCTGGGGGTGATGGGTTGTCTGAGGATGGTGAGTGGTGTAGACATCGTGCCAGGGTTTTTGTTTCAGTTTGCGTGGAGGAAGAGGAGTTCTATTTTGGATCTGTTGATCTCTAGAAAGGATGCAAACCAAGGTAAGTCGGAGTCTGCAACTCCAGCTACTTCTGTGAGACGAGTGAGCAGGGTTTTGTGTTCCATGGTGTCGAACACTGCACTGAGCTCCAGCATCACCAGGAGACACGATTCTCCTTCATCTGCTGCTTCGAGGGTGTCATTCCAGATTTTGAGTGCAGTTTCTGTCCCGTGGCCAGGGCAGAAACCATATTGTAGTGGGTCCAAGAGTTTCTGGATGTCCAGATGGAGTTGTAGCTGTTGTACTACTGCTTTCTCGATAATTTTGGAGAAGGTGTTGAGGCTTGTGACAGGTTTGTGGGCGTTTGGGTCTTTGGGATCGAGGTTAGGCTTCTTTAGAAGGGGTTTGATTATGCCTTGCTTGAGGGAGGTCGGGACGATTCCTTCTTTAAACGATTGGTTTATGAGGTATGTTATAAGTGCCAGGACATTCTTCAGACGTTTTGTGGGAATAATGTTGCTTGGTGATGTGCTGTCTTGGAGGGTTCTGATGATGGTTTTGGTGGTTTCAATGGTGATTGGGATGAGTAAATCTTGGTGGTTGTAGAAACTTTGTGTGTTTTTTTTTTTTTTTTTCCTTCTTGTTCTGGCTGAGTGGGTTTACTTGCTGGGTTCTGCTGAATTATTTCCCGAATGAGTGCGATTTTGTCAATGAAAAAAATCTCTGATAACTCATTGCAGAATTCTTGTTTCGTTTGCTGGAGACTCTAAACAGGTGGGGTTCATAGTCTGGTCGACTAGTTTGAAGCGTGCTCGAAGGCGGTTTATGGCTTTTGAGATGGTTTTGGAGAAATGTTCTTTTTTTTTTTTTTTTGCTATGAAGATGGCTTCGTGGTATGTTGTGGTGAGTGATTTGTAATTTGTGTGGTTTTCCATTGTTGGGTTCCTTCTCCATGCTCCTTTCAGCTCTTCTGCGTTCTTGTTTCAGTGATGTAAGAGAGTCCTTGAACAAGCCCGAATTGTTTTTGCGGGTGGGTGCTCTGCGCTAAACTAAAAAAAAGTATTGTCTTTTAGTTACCGGGCTGAAAGAAAAAAATGTTGGGACTTTAAATGAGGCCAAATAGCCTCCATCCCTATTGACACGGTAGAAAAACAAAAAGAGAGGGTTGGGACTTTGACAAAGCATGCGATTTTGGAAGCAAAAAGCAGAAGAGCAACAGAGACCAGATAATGTAAATTTATTAACTATAAATTAAATGTATAACATGGGGCACAGAGGTACACATTCTATAATCCATAATCCATCATCAATGTAGCCACGAAACGCGTAGAGCTTTAAATATTACAAATTACATTCAAACAGGCAGTTTTACCAGACTCTGTAATGTTTTTACTTAACTTTATTGACTCTTACTATGTGCAATATGTTTATACATGAATTTAAATTTTTTGGATGTATAAATCATGGGATTGATGTTTTTGATGTGCAATATTTTAATATATTTACTACTCATGATGGATTATGGATTATAGAATGTGTACCTCTGTGCCCCATGTTATACATTTAATTTATAGTTAATAAATTTACATTATCTGGTCTCTGTTGCTCTTCTGCTTTTTGCTTCCAAAATCGCATGCTTTGTCAAAGTCCCAACCCTCTCTTTTTGTTTTTCTCCTGTCTTTTAGTTACCTTTCCATTTTTAATTAGCACATATCATTTAAAAATGTTATATACTTTTTATGTTGAATATACAGTTTATTTTTTTAAACTATGTTTATTGCAAAAAGAGGTACATAGACAGGGTACCAAAAACTTGACATTACATACAGTATATCATACAGATATCCTTGCAGTATACAATAGTAAAAAGGCAAGAAAGTGTAATAAACAATGGAACAAAATATACAGTATAACAAAGCAAGATTTCCCTGAGTTGGTTCAGTTTCTTTTGAATATACCAATGATCTTGTACTCAATCTTTAGAGGTTGAATAGGTTAAGGTAGATGCACACCACACATCCCAGATCATATCATATTTGCGGGGGGAAACCCTTGTTTTTTGTAAATAAACTTCTTATAACTTTTAAACAAAAAGTGCCAGAAAAAGCCTGGTCAGCAAGTGGTTAATGTGTAAACCGCATGCTCTTGAGTTAATTTAATTTATTTAATGTTAACACCAATACTTATGCGGTATTTAACTCTTAGCCCACGTACACGCGGTCGAAGATTTTGCCAACCAAATCCGTCGGATTTTGCCCGTCGGATTTAGTCCGACGGATTGTGTCCGAAACTGTTGCCTACACACGGTCGGGCCAAGTTGGCGAAAAATCCGATCTTTCAGAATGTGATGACGTAATTTCGTTACGATGGGACTACATTCAGGCTAGTAGCCAATAGCTTTGATGTAGGAATTTGATCTGAGCATGCGTGGCACTTGGTCCGATGAAAATGCTCTACACATGATCGGATTAGGTCCGTCCGGCCCAGTTGGTTGTAACATGTTGGAAAATTGGGTCGGACGGAATCAGTCCGATGCATATCACACACAGTCGGATTATCTGACGACACGGTCCGATAAGACTCATTCCGACAGATTCTGCGACCGTGCGTACAAGGTCTTAGCCCTTGTACACACGATCGGACATTCTGACAACCAAATCCGTTGGATTTTGTCCGAAACTGTTGCATACACACGGTCGGACAAAGTTGTTGGAAAAATCCGATTGTACATAACGTGATGACGTTATTTTGTTACAACGGGACTACGTTCAGGTTAGTAGCCAATAGCGTTGGTCTAGGAATTTGATCTGAGCACGCGTGGCACTTTTTCTGTCGGAGTAGGCTACACATGATCGGAGTACGTCCGATTGGAGCATTTTGTCTGCAAATTTTACCGGCGAGTTGGAAAAGTTGGTCCGTCGGATATTCTGACGGAAACAGTCCGATGGAGACCACACACAGTCGGAATATCCGACAAAACGGTCCGATAGGACACATTCCCTCGGAACCTCCGACCATGTGTACAAGGGCTTCGCGAATTGAGCCCACAGTCACCCATTGTATCAGGGTAACTGTTAGATCCTAGATCATCTGATGCTTTCCATTGCTGCCTTTTAGTCACTAATGAGGAGACTCGCTAACCATTTTGGAGTAGTGAATATGTCAAAGAAGAACAACTTCTACAAAGTAATGATCATTTGCTCCCAAACAATATGACACCTTAGCTATGTCCATATTGTCACAGCTGGCAAATGATCCTGAAGTATAACAAAGCTTGTTTTTTGTTGTGTAAATCTTGTGTGAAAATTGTGAAGGCTAATTAGCTATAGTCGTTGGATGACTTACTGGCATACACTGTACATTGTTTATACATGAAGACACACTTGGAAGTGGTCTATTAGTTTAACTAGGCTTCGTAAATCAATCAACAAATAGATCATTTCAGTTTACAGCTGACATTTTTACCTCCTCCATTCTCTGCATTATTTTTAGAAAATGTCTCAGAAATAATACGAATAAGCCATTAAAATCTTCTGTCTGACAGATTTTTTTTGCACTTGAATGCTCGTTTTACTTCTTATTGAATGCAGCAGATATCAGCAGCTGCTAATTGCATTTATTTTGTTGGAAAATCAAAATCCAAGATGAATGGGGTTTTAAATAAATCTATGTGTTTTATAAATACAGTACAGATTTTATTTCAGAAACACCATATGGATAATTTGAGATACATTAAATAAATTACATATACATAAAGATACATCTCATCTGTCTTTCCATTTACAGTATATCTCTCTATACTCTGTGTGGCCATTGTATTACACCTGTCCACCTATCAGTACCAGGAAAGGGGAGAATAGAATTGGCAACAATACCCACTACATTCTGGCTTACAAATAATGCTCAGCTGGTATTAAAAGGCCTGATGTATGCAAAATAAAACCGTCCACATCACCTCCTTCACCCTGAACTGTTGAAATAAGGCAGTGGGGGGAGTTACTGAAACCCGTACACACAGAATATGCTGCATATTAAACAATCAGCTTCAAACGTCAGCTTGTTCAATTAGGCTTTGACAATAAAATCTAGAAGCTGATTGGTTTCTATGCACAGCTGCAACAGATTCTTTGTGCACCAGTTTTAGTAAATAACCCCCCGTGTGTGTGCCAAGATCTAGTCATACCATCAGAAATTGAGATTCGTCAAATTAGGCTAATTCTTTCAGTCTTCATTTGTTTGGTGATCCCACTGTGTGCTTATTTTCCTGTCCCTAGCAACCAGGGGTGGAGTCTGCCATAGTCTTCTGCTGCTGTAGTACAATTTACATCCTATTCAAGGTTCAGGATGCCTCTCTGTAGACAATGGCTATTTGAGCAGTCTGGCTGTTCTTTTCTGACCTCCCTCATCAAGGGTTTTTTTTTTTTTTTTGCCCCCAGACCTTCAGCTCACTGGATGTGTTTTTTTTTTTTTTTTTTTTTTAACCATCATCTTTAACCTCTACAGTAGGCCTGTCAGACTCCAATATGGCCCGAAATGTTAGTTCCTTAAAGTAGAACTATAGGCTAAACTTTTTTTTTTCATTTTGAGTAAAGGAGGGTTATAACTCCTGCCAGAGTTTGTTTTTCGCCATCTGTGTCCCATTGCATAGATTTTGCTTACTTACTGTCCCATAGCCAAACAGGAAGTTAAGTAAATCCCTGCAAATGAAGGGAATTCTTTGTCGACCCCCAGGTCACAAGAACTAGTGTCCTCATTGGAAGATTTCCCCTCTATTAAAATTTGGGATTTTCTTTTACTTTCACTTTCAATGATCACAGTAACGAGGTTAAATAGAGGGGGCGAATCTCCTTAATGTGGGTACAGACAGCAATAATAACTGAAAGGTATTCTAATCCATCACCACGATCTAAAACACAAAAAAATAAGTTTTGCCTTTTTAGCCCTTGTACACACGGTCGGAGATTCCGACGGAATGTGTCCGATCGGACCGTTTTGTCGGATATTCTGACTGTGTGTGGTCTACATCGGACTGTTTCCGTCGGAGTATCCGACGGACCAAGTTTTCCAACTTGTTGGTAAAATTTTCCGACAAAATGCTCCGATCGGACATACTCCGATCATGTGTAGAGAATACCGATCGGACAAACTGCCACGCATACTCAGATCAAATTCCTACACCAAAGCTATTGGCTGCTAGCGTGAACGTAGTCCCGTCATAACGAAATAATGGCATCACGTCGGATTTTCCGACAACTTTGTCCGACCGTGTGTATGCAACAGTTTCGGACAAAATCCGACGGATTTGGTTGTCAGAATCTCCGACCGTGTGTACAAGGGCTTAGTTGTACGTTAAGCTGGCCATAGATGGTTTGAATCTTGGCTGGTTCAGCAGGGCCTGGCTGAGATTCAATCCATCTATGGGCAAGCTGTACCTAAGTCGATCCATCGATCAACTTGGGTAGCATGTTGGATTTCTGCATGCGATTATTGCAAGTGGCTATAGCCGCTAGCAATAAACATTGTGTTCTTCTGACAGGGAAGGCTCCCGGAATCAAATTTCTATCCTACATAATCTATGGCCTGCCTTAGACCTGCCTAAATTTGTATCCTACATAATCTATGGCCTGCCTTTTACCTGCATACACCTTTAAATATAAAAACACATGTTTTTATATTTAAAGGTGTATGTAGGTAAAATACTTACTGTAATATACGTGATTGAATTACTACAGTTATACTTTTAACTTTTATTAGCAATCCCACCTTCAAATCAGATCCTCAAAAATCCTATGTGTAGGCATTTCTTGGTCCCTTTCATTCAGTTTTATAGGTGGAATAGATGAAAAAAATTATTAGACTGATTGGAAATTTTTGCTTATATTGGTATTATGGCATGTGTAGCATATAAAATGATCATTTAGGAGCACAGGAAAGGGTCAATTAAATTAAATTTGAAATGATAGATTGTCAGTCTGATTGTAATTCTAACTAGAGGGTTACTGAAGAGTCAAATCAAAAGTATGTGTTTGCCACCATCAATGTTGGATATGGATTGTACTAATGCATGCTAGACTTAGTTTTTGTACTTTCTTTGTTGTGCATTGTACTTCTCAGCAGTGTCACTCTCCGGACCTGTGAATGCTATGTGGTACAGCAGCATTCAATGCTCCTTGCATTATATTGTTGCATTGGTTAATTTCTTTACAGATATGTGACTGTTTTCCCTTTTCAGTCTTTAGTTCTCCTTTCAAGTTTGCCGTATACCAATCTCTTCCACACACTCTTGCAACTGATTGCACCTGAATATTTCAACAAACTGGAGCCATGTCTTGAAGCTGGTAATAATCTGAATATTTTTTTCATGATTTACATAGATGAGAGTAGAGTAGTGGTGCCATTGCCAACATAATCTGTTGGCTTTTTGGGCTGACAGGGAAATGCTGTTGTTTGTTGGGCTGAGGTTTTGGCTCTGAAAAGAAGTGAAATAAACTCTTTTCCTAAATGGCCCACAACCAGGGGCGGACTGACCATTCGCCAACTCGGGCACTGCCAGGGGGCCCCCGTCAGGGTTGCCAGCCTCAGTAAAACCAGGGACAGTATGTAAAAATCTTCTTTTTTTTTTTTACATCTGTCTATAAAATGTCCCTTACCAACATCCTTTTGGTCTAAAAATCCAGAGATTATAGCTGCCCCACCTCTCCAGTATCTTCTTAGCCAATAGAAACATGTCTGTGTATACTGTGTGGCCCCATTATCTCTGATTGCCTGGGGGCCCCATAATCTCCTATTGCCCGGGGGCCCCATGAGTTATCAGTCCGCCCCTGCCCACAACCTAAGCCCTAATGAATTAATTGTAATATGGGGGAGCCTCGGATCACCAGCCAGCTTTATGGTAAAAGAAAGCAGTCTTTATTTCTTCAAAAACATGCAAAACAAAATAGCTTATTTCAGCACAAACAAAAATAAAATAGTTCATATACTTGTAACGCACAAGGTATGGCTCACTGCCGGCATAAAACTTCTCCCATACAGGGTTTAAAGTCCCTGCCTGCTCCAAGGGTCCCAAAAAAGAAGTCTCCACAGTTCATCAATGTCTTGGTGACAGACCACACACAGTCCTCACACATCTGTGTCCTGCTCCACTCTTCACCTCACAGACACCTGCTGACTACTTCTTGGCCTTTTTAGCCCTCTCTTGCAGGCAGGTTAACCCGTACAGGACCCAAATACCCATAATCAGGGTTTGAGGGCTCTTTCCCACCCAAAAAAACCCTGAGCCTCTGAATTCTGGGTCCTATACCAGGACTTAACAATCCTGGGAAAACTGTAAGTCAGTTTTCCCCTTTTGCAGGATGACCCCGGAACCCCTTACCCTGGGTTGACAATACCTGAATACTCCAAATTGCTTAATTTCGCCCCCCTTAAAGGAAACACAAACCACATAATGGGGACACATATGCACCATCGAAGACCCATCCCTGGCTTCCTATACATCATATATTCTTAATACTTAACCTCCCTTCCTAATGTTAAGCTTGGCTAGTCCTGAAACCATACAGTATTCTAACCCTAACACTTTACCTGACCCTAACTTTTACTGTTAGCCGGGGCCTACCTACAGGGGTTGCCATTGCGACCCAGCCCTATGCTCCAGGGGGCACACCTGGGGGACGGTGGCGGCAATGGGGATGGCGGCGGCATACGTAGGCTACCCCCCCTGGTCCTGCTGTCACTGCATCCCTGTGTGCCCCTCCTTTGCTGATATTCATTTTTAAAGTGATTGTAAAGCTTGGATTATTTAAAAAAAAATATAACAAACATGTTATACTTACCTCCACTGTGCACCTCATTTTGCACAGAGTGGCCCCGGACCTGGTCTTCTGGGGTCCCTCAGTGGCTCTCGCGGCTCCTCCCCACATCAGATAACCCCCTAGGAGAAGCTCTCTCCCTGGGGGTTACCTTGCGGGCGCGTTCCTGATTCCAATGTATGACTCGGCCTGCCCCCCGGCACCTGCATCATTGGATTTCATTGACAGCAGTGGGAGCCAATGGCTGCGCTGCTATCAATCTATCCAATCAAGAGCCGAGAATCCCAGGCAGAGGGACAGCGCTTTCCCGCCGGGTGCAGTTCCAGGGCTCAGGTACGTAAAACGGGGGGGGGGGGGGGGGGTTGGTGGGCCGGTCACTGCCAGGTGTTTATTCACCTAAATGCATAGGATAGGATGCATAGGGCAACCCCTTTAAGGATCTGTAATCTTAGTTAAGATTGTCCTGTTGTATGTTCCCATTTATCTGGTGCTGCTAACCAGCGATCCTCAAACCACGGCCCTCCAGCTGTTGCGAAACTACATATCCCATGAGCCATTGTAAAACTCTGACATTCACAAAAAAGACTAGGCATGATGGGAATTGTAGTTCCTGAACAACTGGAGGGCAATAGTTTGAAAGCCCATGTGCTAAACCTTATGCCACATATACAGAACAAATGTTCTGGATACTGTATCAACTGGAGGACCAATAGGGGTTGGGCTGTAATTGATGGGTTGCTTTATTCAAGAAAGCAACCATAAGATTCCTGACTGGTTGCTCTCAGGACAGAAATACAGGAATGGCAACTATGATTTGTTTTTGAAGGTGCAAGCTTTATTCCTTTTGCTTGCTTCCCTACTTACTGTCTCTATGCTTTGTTCAAAGTCAGTGGGTGATTAAGGCAGCAGACAAGGATAAGAAATACAGCACTGTTGATGCTACCATAATTTTACACATGTCTGTTTTAAGCTAAGCAAAACTATATTTTTTATCCGTTTTTTTTCTTCTCCTTCAGTATGTAACCAGATTGACCGCTGGCCATTTCCGGAACCAGGACTTTCACTGTCTCTACCAATCATGGGCCTTGTTCTACAGGTATTATGCCATCAATAGCAGCAGAAATAGTAGTAGTTCTATCCATATGTAGGTCCATATACAATATAATCTTATTGTACCATCTTTATGGACAAATCACAATTATGTCTCAGCTATTGAATTTAAAGGAGAAGTACAGCTAAAGCTCGTTTGCTGTACTTCTCAGGAACACAGGAGCAGGGGCATACCTAGGGCATTTGGAACCTGGGGCGGATCCTATATCTGCCCCCCTCCCCCCGACAAAATCGCAGCACTCGAAGCTTGTCGCTCAAAAAGAAGCAGGAGCTTCTTTTGAGCGACAGTGTCGTGTGGTGTGATTTGCCGCGGCCAAAGCATGATTTATCTAGAGCAGAGAGCCGGTTACTGACAGTCACCAGCTGTCTGCTCACTGAGCATCAGCAAAGTGTATCTAAGCCCAAACGATTAACTTATTTTAGTTGCTTTCTTTTGGTCTTTTAAATAAACCGCTAAATTCATACAAGACTACAGTTATGTTGAATAATTTGATCAAAGTTAAAATGCAAGTTCACCTTTTACAGAGAATCTGTAAGGTGAGCTTACACTTGACCCCCTCCCCATCACACCCAGTCCCGCTGTACCTGAGGCCAGCGATCACCTGTTCTGACACATCAGACAGCCACTTTACTGGTCCGGGGATTTGAAATCCAGTGGCTTTTTCTCCACTTCAATGCTGACAGGATGGCCTACACGGGTTTTGATTGGGCGGCGCCACCCAAGTGACAGTGCCGACCAATTACAATGCCTCCTATATGTACCTTTACAAGGTACATATTAAAAGATCAAGCCAGGGGATTTCCAAGCAGCTGTCCGATGTGTCAGAGCATGTGATCGGGGGTTGGGGAGGGGAGGGTGTTCAGTGTAATTTCACCTTACAGATTTTTATGTAAAGGTGAACCTACCCATCAAGCCATACTTTTAGGCAGAAGATTAGCATGGGTACCTGTATTGTATACATTAATGTACGCATGCAAAATATAAAAAGATTAGCATAAGACAGAACTGTGCAATTTATATTGTAAAATAGTAATCAGTTACTTTTGTTTTCTGTTTCCTATTGTAAAGGTCAAAATTCCAAGCCATGATGATCTATTGGAGACGAATGCTATTACAGATCATCAAAAAGTATGTGATCCTTGTTCCTTGTAAGTTGCTAATATGTAGCTTGTCTGATTTATACATAATACAGGATACTACAGTACTTGTATTATTCCGTTATTTTGTTTGCTTTACAACAAAGATTTCATACGATAATTATTCTAATACTTTGAAAACTACTTCAAAGCAAATCCAAGGTTAGAAAATTACATATAGGAGCAGATAGGTACTAATGTTCAGTGTCTTAAAATGCCTATTCACCAACAAGCGCTAGTGCAAGGTGGCACTCTTAACGGCCATGGTGCCCCATTAGAAACAGTATAGGATGCTTACAGCTATGTGCTGATAAAGAAAAACTTTAAAAAAACTTTGTTTTGTGTTTAAAGCTTAATTCCAGGTATGTTTTTTTTTTTTTTGTATAGTTACATGATTTAGCTTGTAGAAATTTAAGTGGAAGCAAAGAATCTCTATAGAAGCCAGCACTACTACAGTGGTCTTTGCTGTCTTCCTGGCACTGTTCAGAGAATGCTTTGCACTTGGAGAGACATGGCGGCAATGTCACAATCTCCAGCTCATCCAATCATTGCCTTGTATTCTTTGGAGAAAATACATGGTATTCTTTGGCTCCCATGCCAACCAGGTGACCCCCCCCCCCTACTTGGAATCCAGCTTTACATATATACATTATTGAGAAAAGTTCCTACAAATCAAAAAGGTCTCATTTATCATACAGCATTGCTTTATACCTGAATTGTTGAGAAGCTATATAAGCTAAAATGATTTTATGTCAGTTTTATCCTGTTTTAGTGATGATTATAAAAAGTAACTATTCTACTCCCAAGCCCCCCTACATCTCAGGATTTATCACAACATCACAGCGGGTGCCCACTCCCCACCTCCTTTCTGCAGAAATTATTTTCAACACTGGTTGCTCCTCCACCTAGACTTGAATATGGCCACATACCAAGCATAATGAGCATGGAGATTGCTGTAATACAGAGGGTATCTGTTCCTGGTGTTCGCCACATGTTTGTGCAGCACTGCAGCCAAGGACCTAAGTAACCATGATCGTGGTGGATGTAAGTGACAACAGACACTGGTAACAGGACATATTGGTTGCTCTATTTTTCCCCATGTCAAAAACCCTGTTGATTTTAGCAAAAGAAACAGATAATACAAATATCATAGGTTATTTCACATGTAAACAGCGATACCTGTATTTCTGCTGATTGTGTTTTGTATTGTGACTAGGACCGCTTGGATCCTCCTTATCACATCTCCAGTATCCACGAGTTGGATCTTTTCAGGTGAGCTAGAATTGAAAAGAAACCCATGCCAAGTGAAATGTGTGAGTACTTTAAGTAGAACAGAAATAACAGTAAAAGCAAGTCTTTTTAAACACTGAGAAAAAGTGCAAGGAGGAGTAAAGTGGTCACATGATTTTGACAGGATTTTTTGATAGGGTTCTTCACCTATCATCGAAGAGAGAACATTCTTTAGGACACCATAGACTGCACAACACCCTCTGCATTTTGTGAATAAAATGCAGGTGCAGTGTGGAATATGTACTGTGGTACCCTGCGAAGAATAAAGTTTTGTCCTCTACGTTAAAGTAAATTGGCCCTGGGTGCGTAAGATACAGTGTGGGAGATTTGCTAAAGCTTGTGCAGTTATGCATGGTAGCCAATCGGCTTTTAACTTCAGCTTGTTCAATTAAGCTTTGACAATAATACCTGGAAGCTGATTGGTTTCTATGCAGAGCGGCAAGAGATTTTACACAATGCAGTTTTACTAAATAACCCCCAGTGTGATCTGATCCTGAACATGGGGCTGGATTAAGAGATTTTTCCAAGCAATATTTGTAGTGTGCCCTTTTAAATCCTTGTCCATGTCAAGGAGTCTTCAAAACATTTGTAAGCTCAAAATTAGAATTTTTTGTATGCTGTAGTTTATTCAACAGTAACATTTTAACTGATTTGCTTATCAAATGAGTTTTACAAATGACATCCCAATTTGGTTATTTGTTTTTAAAAACACCTTGAATACTTATTTCATAAAAAGCATATGAAATGGACAAAAATATCCCAAAATAAATTTTTAAATGCATAATGTATTTTGTATAATTAATACTTTTTCCAATATTTGCTGTTATTTAACCTGAATACATGGACCCCAAATGTATGCATAGATTTTGATGTATATGTCAGTGCTATGTGGTTGAATAATAAGCTTATATTTTAGGGTTTCTCATTATCATACATTTTCCAGCACTGTGTTGGCTGTAATTCACAGTCAGAGAAAATTTAATTTTTGACTTATATGCTTATATAATTCTTTTTGTATAACATATTCATCTTCTAACCAGCTAACCTAATATAACCAGCTATTTGTTTTTATTATTTGTAATATTACTGTCGATCACACAGATCTCCTCTCCTCATAGTTGTAGCTGCTACTGTGAGCAAGAGGAGATGCAGTTTGACAGGCAGTGCACACTGCTGGGTACTGTAGTGACCTGTGCATATGTACTATGTATTTATGTAAGTATGCTATCTGTTCCTAGAGTATAAACAGCAGTTTTTTTTCAATATTTCTAGATCTTTTCAGTCTGTACTGATGAACCTCCAGTTACTATGGGAGTTGGTTCTACTTGGGGAACCTTTGGTTGTTATGGCTCCTTCTCCAACCATTTCCTCTGAGATTGTACTGGCATTAACTGGGTAACTGCTTGTTCTTTCTTTGGAAATATAATGTGTGCATTGTGTAGCATGGAAACCATAGTCCATTGCTTATATAGGAAAGTTTGGCTGGGAAACAGCACTAAAAAGACATTGGTTTGGTTGTACAGTAGATGCCTTGTGATATGTTTACCTTTTATGGTTTCTATAAAGTAGATCTAGGAGATAGCCTCTCATATGTTGGGATTCTGACACACCTTCTAACATTCTTAATTGAGAAAGAGCAACAGCTTTTACCAAGAGAATATACTGTATAGACTACTTACACACTACTATAAAGCCCACTTCCACAGACCATTAAGAATTGATTAAAAAAGACTGGTTAAGCTTACTAATATTTATTATGTCTATATATTAATCTATAGTTACAGATGCTTGATCCAGTATTCTTCCTTTATACTGACAATTGAAAACCAAAAATGCAATAGTTTAGAGTTTAAGTTTAAGGTTTAATCCAGTATAAGACTTTTAGCTTTACTTTAGTCTTACTGGAGGACATCTAACAACTTCTAGCTGGCCATAAATGGATCAAAATTCAGCAGGTTTAGCCAGGGACCAGCTAAATTTCAATCCATATGTGGGCATCCATGTTCGACAGAAATCGATCATCAGATAGACATCTGTCAATCGTGAATATTGTAATTTTATTCTCAAACATTAGCTGCAGCTGCTGATCAATGCATTCTAAAAGTGGGACACTCAGCACTCCCACTGCTTGATTCAGGGTCAGAGGCGACTCTAGGCCTTGTGAGGTCTTAGGCAAAGACATGAGGCCCCACTCATGCCCATAATGGGAAAAATAATGCAAGCGATAAAAATGAACTGGGGTATGGGTAAAGCAACCTTTGGGATTTCAGGAGTGTGGCTAACAATTTAGGCGTGCTGTAACCTGTAGTGTTCCTATCTACAGCTCACAGAATATTGGTGTGATCAGCTGGTATATAAAAACATTTTTTTTTTTTTTTAAAGAAATGCCATTAAATAATAGAAACAAATATTAGAACTTACATATTTTATGTGAAACTTGTTTTTTTTTCTGCACAGATGATCAGTTCTGGGTTTAACTTGAGATAAGCAGTGGACAGGGGACAGCAGGACAGAGCACAAGGGGTCAGGACACAATACGGGGAGGACAGCAGGACAAATTACAGGGGATCACATTACATTGGGAACAGCAGGGCACATTATGGGGCACATCATGGGGCACACAGCAGTACCTTGGGAACATCATGGGGCATACAGCAGTACCTTGGGAACATCATGGAGCACACAGCAGAACCTTGGGCACATCATGGAACACACAACAGAACCTTGGGCACATCATGGGGCACACAGAAGAACATGGGGCACATCTCAGGGCTCACTGCAAAACATGAGGTACATCATGGGGGTTACGGCAGAACATGGGGCACATCAAGGGGCTCACTGCAGGGCATAGGGCACATCAAGGTGCTCATGACAGGGCATGGGGCACACCATAGGGCAAGCAGCATAACATGAGGTACACAGCAGGGCTCAACACATAGCACACAGCAGGGCTCATCACTAAGCACACAGCAGGGCATGGAACACACAGCAGGGTATAGGACACGCAGCATGATACAGGGTACACAGTAGATTACAGGGAACAGCAGTGCACATAGCAGGGCAAGAGGCACATCAGGGTACAGGGCACAGCAAGTCACCACAGTGTACAGGGAACAGTAGGGTACATGGTACAGGGCACATAAGGGTACATGGTACAGGGCACAGTAGGATTCATAATACACCAGAGTACAGGGCACAGCAGGGCACAGGTATGGGGCACATCAGGGCGTAGGGTATGGAGCACAGCGGGGTACAGGCACAGGGAATGGGGCACATATGGGCACAGCAAGGCACATCAGGGTATGGGGCACAGTGCACGAGCACATCAGGGTATGGGGCACAGCAGGGCACAGGGTGTGGGGCACAGGGTACTGGGCACAGCAGGGCACACTTTTATTTATCAGTTTCCTTCAACTGCAGAGTAGCGCAGGAAGCAGCTGTAATAAGTTCTGTCTCAGGTCGCGCTGCTCCCTGGCAGCCTATCCTCTCCCCTTCTCTTCCCCATCCCAGGTGATGTCACAAGCATATGACGAGAGGAGGGGCCACCAGGGAGCAGCATGACATGAGAGAGAACTCATTACAGCTGCTTCCTGCACTACTCTGCATGTCGGCTGATACCCGTCAGCTGTCTGTGATTTACGGGTAGATCGCCGCAAACCTTCTGGTGACTTCTCAGCAGAACATCTGGGAAACCACAGTTAAACATGGCAATAGACAAATTAGGCGGCCATGAGGCCCCTGTGAGTGCGAGGCCTTAGGCGACTGCCTAATTTATAGAGCCGTCTCTGATCAGGTTTGAGGACTATTAAGAGGAGTACTGAGGCTGAGGGTGCTGTAATGTTTTCAGAAAGCTATGTACAGCACCCTGCTAGCCCCTTCCACCAGCCAAGATATGTCTGCATTGCATAGAGATACAAAAAGACCCAGTAATGACATCATTGAGACTAATATAAGGTATGTAATGAAAATGGAAACATTTTATTTAAAAATGTCATGAATGGCTGACAGCGAGGTTACAGAAACCAGGGAAGGCAAAATATATACATATTAAACTTTTACCCTTGAGTTTACCCTATAAAAAAAAATTACAAGAGTAAGCAAAAGGGACATTACTTACCTTCAGTGTGATGTGTCCCTTGTGCTTCTGCCTTCAGGTTCATGTAGTAATTTTCTTCCTCCCAATGACCCTAACCCCCCCCCCCCCCCATCCCAGAAGATTACGGTGGCAGGGATTGATAGAACTCAATAGCTGTCACAGACCCTCATCAACAGTGCCCGACTATGCCTGCCCTTTATGCCCAGCTCTCCCATTTTTAGAAGCTGTACTATAGCTTCTATGAATAAAATGCAAGCTATGAATGGAAGGGGCAGACATCAGTCAGCCACCCATCCTCCATTCATAAATCGTGTTTCATTTATAGAAGCTTTGGTACAGCTTCTATGTATGGAGGAGCTGGGCATAAGGGGTGGGCATAGTCGATCACTTATGATGGATGCCTGTGGCAGTTCCTCAATTCTATTAATGCTTGCTGCACTGAAGGATTATGGCAGTAAGTGTGGAGCTGGGGCAGCATTGGAGGAGGAAGATTACTACTGAACCAGAAGACAGAAGCACAGGGGACACATCCTACTAAAGGCAACTAATGTCAGTTGTGCTATTTTTTTAATTTATTTTTTTAGGCTTGAAATAGTAATAATTTACAATTCACAGCCATTTTCTTATATATCCAATAGACATATATAAAATATGCCTATTGGATAAATGTTCTTGGTAATATGTTACTTTTTATAATGCTGTTTATTTACTTTAAACACTAACAACTAAACTAGGCACTGTATCATATTTTTAGTCTGGGCGGAAGAGATGTATTGTTTGTTAAATCCTTGCACTCCATTTGTACACCTGTAGAAAAAATGGGAACTCTGTGGCCATTCGTCCTCCACAGCATGTCATAGCGGTCACTAGTGGGGGTGGGCACACACAGAGTATGGCTTCCATTGATTCCCTATGATCTCAAAGCAAGGCAAGCACGGTCAAATATTTTTGGTGTCTTGTTTAGGAGATCAGTTAATTTGCATATTTACCACCTTTCTAGCTTTAGTTACTTTTTAATTATAACTGTTATTAGCATTTTTGTAGTATAAATCATGGTGTTAGTTTGTAACTAAAGCAAAATCATCTAATAGATTTGCTCTGTTAGATTTTATTGTTGCTGTTTGTGTCCACACTAGGGAGATTATTTTTCTCCATTTGTCCTAGTGACTATTTTTTCCCAATAATTTTAGTCACCAGGACATAAATAGAGGGGAAATCTTTCAATGGTGACAATGATCGTGGTGATAACTGTCTTTTACTTCCTGTTGTGTCTGTTGGACAGGAAGCGATCGGGAAATTCCCCTATGAGACACAGATGGCAAAAAAACAATCTGACAGGGTTTAAAGCCATTGCTGTATGCAGGGCTTTACAGTTTAATAGTTAAATATGCCGAAATACAAATTCGTTATGCTTTTGTGTTTTCCAGATGCATTTCGCCTCTGAAGTTCTGTTCAGACTTCCGTCCATATTTCACTATCCATGACAGTGAATTCAAAGAATATACAACAAGGACACAGGCTCCGTGAGTGAATATTACCATGGGGAAAATTGGGGATAGTTATGCTACTGAAATGCTGGAGAGATATAAAAAAAACTAGTGGGAGAGTTAACCGAAACAGAAAAAGCAGTTGAGGGTGGACTTAGTCTGAAAGCAATTTCTATATATTATGATAAGCAGTATTAGGAGACTATCCTTCCTTGTATACATGTTCTTTTAAAGCGGTCATAGGAGTAGCTTAAAGGGGTTGTAAAGCCTCATGGTTTTTCACCTTAATGCATTCTATGCATTAAGGTGAAAAACCTTCTGTAGTGCAGCAGCCCCCCTTTTATTTACCTGAACCTGTTTGTTACAGGGATGAGCGCAGCAGCTCCAGCTGCTGTCTCAGGTCCTCAATGGTTAGATTGATAGCAGGAGCCATTGGCTCACGCTGCTGTCAATCAAATCCAGTGACATGCTGTCTGTGTCAATGGATGCAGCAGGACTCGGGAGCATGCCCACGTGAGTGCCCTCATGGAAAGCGGCTCTCCGCTTTCAAATACTTACCACGTTTTTCCTTTCTTGATTAACTCCACAGCAGAATAGAATCCCTCCCAGTTAAGGCTAGTTAAGGAACATTTGGACTGGATCAGCCTCAAAATCTATAGGGGGAAAGATCCTATGGTGTAATGTAAAAGCCAGGGCGGAAACTACCCATTCGTATGCTGCCATGGAACTAGTTGGGGAGTCTTATTTTTTATTTTATGGTTTGCATAAATACTGAACACTAACACCAATCATCTAAGCATTTTATACTACTTCTTGTTTAGTGAAAATAATGTACAGAAATGTTTTTCTACTTTCATTTTTTTATTTATTTTTTTATTTTTTTATAGACCTAGCCTTCTCCTAGGAGTCACCAATCCTTTCTTCATAAAAACTTTGCAGCATTGGCCACACATTCTACGCGTAGGAGAACCCAGGATATCTGGTAAGGGACAGAATAGGTTTTGGATGGTTTAATTTGACTTTTGTTGCCAATAAAAAAAATGAAACCTATCAGTCAATTTGCATGTGAATCAGCAGATGGTGTACCATTTATTTATTGTTATGTTTGTATGTTTATCTGCAGGGGATCTGCCAAAGCAAGTAAAACTGAAGAAGCTAACAAAGCTAAAGACGCTGGATACTAAAACCGGTGAGACTTTTGGTGTTGAATCCAGAGGCAAATTAAGTGGGCCTAGACTGTACACATAAATGCGGGTCTATGCTTGGACATAAATGTTAACCAATAAAAAATGGCAGACTCGATGGACCCCTAGGTCTTTTTTCAGAAGGATGACACATTGACAGTGGCAGAATCACCCAGGTGAAGGAGCTACTTCCCCCATATGAATTACCTCCATGTTGCAGAATCTTGCTCACTAGCAAGGGATTGACATCTCTCTGTTTCAGCTAGCAAGAGAGTGACTAAATAGGAAAAGGTGAGTGCCCTCTTAGAGATTCAGGCCCTGGCGTTAAGTCAGCATATAGCAGGTCACCCATTTAACATTAGCCTTAATAGAGGCCTGTAATGAGAGAAATTTGTAGTCTGCCTTTGCTGTTGTCCTTCTGAAAATGCAATTTGCTTGGCTGTCTTTGGCTTTAGTACTTAATGATTTTGAAAAAGTTTTCTTTCAGTGAATTCAGAAACTACTGATCTGAATATTTGTCCAAGGTCAATGGCTCAGAAGGTATTAAAACCACCAACCGCATGATAGCCAGGCAACTAGCACTTTTAGAAGAAAAGGTCAGTAACGGCAGTCACAACTAACCGCAAAATATAGTTAAACCTTGGTTTGAGAGCAACTTGGTTTGAGAGCATTTTGCAAGATAAGCAACATTTTTCAATAAATTTTGACTTGATATACAAGCAATGTCTTGATGTACAGGTAGCGCCTTGTCACAATTGAGTATAAAACAAAACAGGGGCACCTCTAAGTGTAGCAATATGGTTACATTTAATGAAGGTACAACATTTAGCAACTCACATGGTTGATGACTAAAGCAGGCGCATCTAAGTGTGCAGGCATCTGGGGTAAAGATGTCCATATAGACCAGTGGTCATTAACAATGTCCTCAGGGCCCACTAACAGGCCAGGTTTGCAAGATAACTGAAATACATCACAGGTGATATCACTTGCTGCTCAGTGATTGCAGTATTCTAGTCTGCATCTCCCGAAGGTAATACATAAAACCTGGCCTGTTAGTGGGCCCTGAGGACTGGGTTGATGACCACTAATATAGACCATCCACCGCATCTCCATCAACATCATCCCTTCCATGCTGCACTGCACGAGTGATTCAAGCCCCGCTTTCAAATCGCTCTGCTGCAGGATAGTCTTGTAGTCCTAGATTGCAAGCTTACAGCGGTGAGAGCCGGCGGTGCGGGCGATGGTCTATGTGAACAGCTTTACCCCAGATACTTGCATACACAGATTTGCCTCTTTTAACCACTTCAGCCCCGGAAGATTTTACCCCCTTCTCGGCCAAAGCACTTTTTAGGATTCGGCACTGCGTCGCTTTAACTGACAATTGCGTGGTCGTGTGACATTGCACCCAAACAAAATTGACGTAATTTTTTTTTTCCCACAAATAGAGCTTTCTTTGGTATTTGATCACCTCCTGCGGTTTTTATTTTTTGCGCTATAGACAAAAAAGAGTGTCAATTTTGAAAAAAACGCATTCATTTTTACTATAATAAATATCCCCCAAAAATATATAAAAAAACTAATTTTTTTCCTCAGTTTAGTCAGATATGTATTCTTCTTCATATTTTTGGTTAAAAAATTTTTTTTGCAATAAGCGTATATTGATTGGTTTACGCAAAAGTTATAGTGCATACAAAATAGGGGATAGTTTTATGGCATTTTTATTATTAATTTTTTAATCGCTGTTCATACTCTGTATGAACAGACGATCTGTCTGTTCTCCCCTCAGAGAACCGGAAACTGTTTGTTTACACACACACACATCCCGGTTCTCTTTGTGACAGCGGCGATCGCGGGAGCCCGGCAGTGGCCACAGGGCGAAGCGACAATGCATAACGTCGTTTCGCCCAGCCTTGCCTTTCTTCCGCGCCATTCTGCCACAGTACAACTGCGGCATCTGGTCGGCATATGGTTAATCTTCATGTGAGTAAATGTTGTACCTTCATTCAATGTAACCATATTGTTACACTTTGAGGTGCCTCTGTTCTCTCTCCTTCTTTTATACTCTGTAGCTCCTGCTGTATTTTGCTTCTAATCCCCTTGTGGAGGCTACCATTTGTGGATGTACATTTTATGGTTACACAACCTATCACATTGCTATAATCTTGTTATATGGACTATAAACTGAAGGACTTCTGAATAAAAGGTTGTGGAACGAATCATCTGAGCTTCCATTATTTCTTATGGGGAAATTTGCTTTGATATACAAGTGCTTTGGATTTCAAGCATGTTTCTGGAACTAATTATGCTCACAGTCCAAGGTTTTACTGTACAGGAATCGGCTATAGGAAAGAAGAAGAAAGAGTCTGATAGAAAAAAAAAAGGCTGTTCATGCACAGTCTGCCCACCCCTCTATATTATGGTGCACATGCTCAGCCAGAGAAATGCATTTTTGTTCCTTACATTTTTTTAATCTTATATTTACTTTTAGGAATGTATACCTCCTACAAGCCATTTCTTCATAAAGACAAGACACTGATCAAACAGTTGCTAAAGGTAATACTGTGGCTAGAAATGGTGAATATTCAGTATGGTGTGTAACCCTACACATTAGAGCTGCACGATTCTGGCCAAAATGAGAATTACTATTTTTTTGCTTAGAATAAAAAGATCACGATTCTCGCGGTGTAAAATCTTTCACATTATACAAAAAAAATTGGGCTAACTTTTACTGGTTAGTTTTTTTTATTATTATTCATTTTTATTCATTTTCCGAAAAAAATGCATTTTAACTGCTGTGCAAATACAGTGTGCAACAACCACCATTTTATTCTCTAGGATCTCTACAAAAAATATATATATAAATATATAATGTGTGTGTGTTTAAGGGTTCTAAGTAATTTTCTAGCAAAAAAAAATTATTTTAACTTGAAACCAACAAATGTCAGAAAAAGATTTGGTGTTTAAAGCGGTTCTCCACCCTAAAGTGGAAGTTCCACTCATGTGATTCCCTCCCAATCCAGGTATCTGCACCCACTTCCGGGACAGACCGCCGCAGATGCCCCACCCCCCGTTGTGTTCTGGGAAACGCACTGTTCCCAGGACACAGCGGGGACCAGCAGAGACGCACAGCGCGACTCGCACATGCGCAGCAGGGAACCGGGCAGTGAAGCCGCAATGCTTCATTTCCCGATTCCCTGACAGAGGATGGCGGCGGGGGCAGCAGAGAGACGAGCGATCGTTTGTCATCTGCCGCCGACATCGCTGGACCCTGGGACAGGTAAGTGTCCATTTATTAAAAGTCAGCAGCTGCAATATTTGTAGCTGCTGGCTTTTAATATTTTAAGGTGCAGAACCGCTTTAATGGTTAAACTTCACTCATTTTCACACCAAAGTGTATTTCTTTTAACTAAAGGACAACTTGTTACAATGCTGATACTTAAGTTTCACTGCTAAAGAATGTTGTGATTCTTGGCAGACTGCCCCTTTTTTTTCTCCTTTCTTTTGACGGCTGTCAGCTTTAGCAGAGCAGAGAGAATTCTCTACATAGAAAGAATTGGAAAATACTTTTTTCAAGATCACGATAACGATTCTTAACGATTAATCGTGCAGCTCTACTATACATCTACAGCCTTTACATTTAGTTTAGCCTTATAAAGTGCTAACCTTCATATATTGTAATCTGTCATCCAACAAAACACTAATTATTATTTGCTTTTTCTTTCAAAATATTTATTGAAACTTTTTACAAATAGTAAGACAAGCATCAGTACAAAAGAACTGCCATCAGTGGAACAAGTAAAGAAAACATATACAATACATAAGTTATTGAAACCCACAATGTCAATTCCAAAACGGTAAAGGTGTCCGCAGTATAAATAGGGGCTAGTACCTAATCAGCCGATACATCTAGCAGATGAGTACATACCCAATAAAGACTACCCCAAAATCAAAAAGTAAAAAAACTAAACTAAACACGTGGGGTTCTAGTATAGAAACTCTTGGGAAACGTATAATAGAAGGAAAGTGAGAGAAAGGGTAAAGAATAGTAAAAGAAAAAGCATGAAGCAGAGAAGAGTGGTCTGAGTTAGGGCCAAGGGGAATAGAATAGTCACTAAAACAAGAGATGTGCTAAGTTAATGTACCAGAGAGTTATGCATATATGTGGCCCACAGCTCCCATGTCTGTTCAAATTTTTCATCTGTGTCCTGCAGGATGCTAACAATATTTATAATTTAGCATAATCACGGTGACTTTTTTTTCCCGCCTTCTACAAGAAACACAAACCAGACACAATTTAAAAGGCCCGTCCCTCTCCTCTGACCCTCAGTTGTTTTGTTTCCAGACCTCCAGGATATGCACCAAAAAAATGTTTATTTTCTTCAGGTCTGGTAGCTGTGGTTAGCGGACCCCCCTTTTAGTAATACCCAGACTGGTTGTGGCTGTGTCTGTGGTGTTCTCTGCGTTGCTTTCTAAAAAGGCCCCCCCTGTTTCCTTGTGGGTTACTTGCCTTTTGGTTTTCTTTTTTATTGGCAACTTCCACTATCTGTATCTGTCATAGGGAACCAGTTGATGGAAGTTTTTTAAGGGTATCAATATTTAAAGTTGCATATTTATCATTTAATAATTGCACATTTACTGCTGAATTAGAAACATTTAATATATATGAAAGTTAGCGCAGTTATCACTATTTTCTTTTTTCAGTTATCCCACTCTAGGGTGGGATATACATTTAACTGCAGCAAACATCATTTGAGATTGACACTATTATGTTTTTTTTAGCGCCGGTGACACATATTTTATATATCCTCTCAAGTAGCTGTCCTGGAAGATGAAGGGGGAAAACCCCCGTTAGACTTACCGGTAACGGTATTTCCATGACTCTTCCAGGACAGTGTCTATATTCTCATCCTATTCTTTCTTCACTGGTCTCCTTATTTAACCTGGTGGTGGTGTTTTAGACCCCTTTCACACTGGGGCCGCCCGTGCAATAGCAGTAAAGCACTGCTTGTTTTAGCAGTGATTTACTGCTGTTTAAGTGGCAATTTTCAGCTGCTAGCGGGGCACTTTTAACCCCAAAGAAAGGGTTAAAAACTCTCATATTGCAGCGCTTCCAAATCGCTTTTCAGGTGCTCCAAAAGCTTTGCCCATTCATTACAATGAGCAGGGGCATTTTGGGAGTGCTCCCAAACTGCTCCAAAGAAGCTGCTTGCAGGACTTTTTTTAATGTAATGCAAGCACACCGCCCAGGTGTGAAAGCACCCATTCCAATGAATAGGAGGCAGTTTTCAGGCGCTTTACAGGTGCTATTTCTAGCGCTAAAACACCTGAAAACTGCCTCAGTGTGAAAGGGGTCTTGGTGAGATTCTGTTATTCCGAGTACACTTTTGAGGGAGGTGCCTGGTTTGTGTTTCCTGTAGAAGGCGGAGCCAATCATCTCTCAAGTAGCTGTTCTGGAAGATTCATGGAAATACCATTACCGGTAAGTATTTGCCCTTGTACACACGATCGGAGATTCCGACGGAATGTGTCCGATCGGAGCGTTTTGTCGGATATTCCGACTGTGTGTGGTCTGCATCGGACTGTTTCCATCGGACCAACTTTTCCAACTTGCCAGAAATATTTTCCGACAAAATGCTCCGATCGGACATACTCCGATCATGTGTAGAGAATTCAGATCGGACAAAATGCCACGCATGCTCAGATCAAATTTCTACATCAAAGCTATTGGCTACTAGCCTGAACGTAGTCCCATCGTAACGAAATTACGTCATCACGTTCTGAAAGATCGGATTTTCCGACAACTTTGTCCGACCATGTGTATGCAACAGTTTCAGACAAGATCCGTCAGACAAAATCCGACGGATTTGGTTGTCGGAATCTACGACCGTGTGCACAAGGGCTAACAGGGGGTTTTAGCCCACCTAGCAAGATGAAGAATATCTAACGTTGTAGGTATTTAGGTAACCCAGGCACAGGGGTATTAAGGAGTGCTATACATGGAGTCTGGGGAACCGATTGTCCCGTTACTCCACAAATCAGTGCAAAAATGCTGTTCTAATTGTTATTTGCTTTTTATTTGGAATTCTGTTGAGCCATTAGTATGATTCATATATTCCCTCACTTCGCTTAGTTAAGGCAGGTGACACCATTGTAACCTTGTTTTAGTTTTCCAGTCTCCCATGTTACCTGTTTGCTTATTGGAAAGTGAATAGGCATCATTGTACTTGAAGCTACCAAGCCGTGGTTATATTAATGTAGGCGATTTTTAGATCTTGCTATTCAGGGATTTAAAGGCCAACTGTAGATTTTTTTTTCTTTAATTGCCCCTATCCATATGATTGCTGCCCTCTAGGTCTTGTACTTGCCTTCAGCCTTGATCCATCAATCTTCAGTGTATGTTCCCCTAAAAATGTATACTTCTAACTGTGCATGCATACTGCAGCCCCATTCACAAAACTTATGGTAGCCTCAAGCTATATTCTGAGCAATTGCTTGAGGCTACCATGAGTTTTGTATTCCCACAGGAATAAATGGGGCTGCGGTGCGCATGCACAGTAAGAAGCTCCATTTTTTAGAGGAAAGGCTGTGCATTTCTGAGCAGGGTCTCATAGTGAACAGCTACAAATACTGTAGCTGCTGACTTTTAATATAAGGACATTTACCTGTCCAGGGAGTTTATGATGTCCGCACCCCAAGCCGATCTGTCCATCGGTTTTCGGCTGCAGGCATCGGCATTGCTAGTAAGGGAAGCCGGCAGTGAAGCCTTCAGACTTCACAGCCTGTTTCCTACTTCACAAGCGCGAGGCGCTTTCTGAATGGTCCCATTGTCTTCTGGGACACACACAGGTCCCAGAAGGCAGCGGAAGGGGAGGAGGAGGGTACGATCTGATTGCGGAAATTACGTACGCCGCCGCTGTGGCCTTAACCGGAAGAAAAAAAGATTACCCCATACAAACAAGTAAATGCAGCTAGAAAAAATAAAATAAAATGGCTGTTGATTTATTTTGCTGTTCTGAAGCGGATAGTTTAAAGATCTAAATGCGGGTTGAACTCTGCTTTAAACTTGCCTATGTCAACCTAACCTTGACTTTGTTGCTTCCAGTACAGTGATTTCAATTTACTGTCCAATAATCAAGCAGGTAACATAAGAAACAGGAAAGTTCAACCAAGATATAGAGGTGGGGGGGGGGGGGGGCTACTTTAAAGTAGGGCTGAAACAACGAATCGCTTATGAAATGAATCTATTTACTATTTTCATAATTGATTAATCGGCCAGTAACAAAATGGGGTTAAAGTTAATGAGTCTGATATTTACCAGATTGACCCTTTAATAGTACACTATATCTCTCCTCTAATAGTATATACACTATATCTGTCCTCTAATAGTATATAGGGTATATCTCTCCTCTAATATTATATACAGTATATCTCCCCTCTAATAGTATATACAGTATATCTCCTCTAATGGTGTATATATAGTATATCTCTTCTAATGGCATATACAGTATATATCTCAGCTTTAATGGTATATACAGTATCTCTCCTCTAATGGTATATACAGTATCTCTCCTCTAATGGTATATACAGTATCTCTCCTCTAATGGTATATACAGTATCTCCCCTCTAATGGTATATACAGTATCTCCCCTCTAAAAGTATATACAGTATATAGCCTATAATAGTATATACAGTATATCTCTCCTAATAGTATATACAGTATATCTTTCCTCTAATAGTATATACAGTATATCTTTAATAGTATATACGGTGTATCTCCTTTAATAGTATATACAGTATATATCCCCTCTAATATATACAGTATATCTCTTCTGTCATTCTCATTCTCATTCTCATTCTTCTGTCATTCTCAGAGTGTATCAGATATTTCGCTCCCTAATCATATAGTTGGTTATTTATATTTACCACTGCATATAGAGATATTTAAGAATAAATTGCCTTTTTTACACCACACTTTTTTTTTTTAAGGCTATTAACCGATTAATCGAAACAATAATCGGTCAACTAATCGATTATGAAAATAATTATTAGTTGCAGCCCTAGTTTAAAGGCATTGTACCCTTTCAAATATTTTTTTGTTTTAACTGTGTACTAATGTGTAGTTCTATTCCCTGTGCTGTTTGTTTGCCTTACTTTATAATGATGGGTTCACATGTTGTAGCTGTAGTTTGCAGTGTCATGCTAATTGATTCCCTATGCCCATGTATTCATTCACTGTCCTAGCTTGTCCCTATTTGCCAAAGGGGCAAGAAAACTTCATATTCTGGGTTACACAGTCCAGTGCATGCGTTGCCATCTGCTCTGTATTGCATCACAAATATGGGCGTGCTAAGATAATTAAAACATTGAAAACAAATAGATATGTGGGGTTGACAGAACAACAACAGAGGTCCAATATAAATACCAGTGGGCCATCATCAAATACCCTTTATTCCTTTTGTTTCTTCTTTTAAAAAAAAAATCTAGCTGCAGCAGTGGGCTCTCTGCATCTGTAAGCCCTGGTTCAGACATAGCTGCGGGAATGAAGCAATGCGAGTTCAAATGAACTTGCAAGATTTCACTCCTGCATGTCGGTGCCAATTTCGGCGGCGATTTCAGACGTCTGTCCGGGTTTCTGCACAGATGTCAATGGAAATCGCATCCCGAAATTGCAAAAAGTAGTACAGAAACTACTTTTTGAATTCAGTGCGGCACCACAAAAGCAGCGTCGCACCCATTAGGATGGTGCCATTGCTGGTATTTGCCGCCGATATGACATGCGATTTGACATGTCAAAACGCACCAATGTGAACCAGGGCTTAATGCTGTACCTGTTTGTTTTGTGTCAGATCTCATTACTGTGAAGCTCTCACCTGAACCAGCACTAGATTGAGAGACCACTAGATTGTGGGATATCTAGTTTCTAAATAGGAACATTTAGTTCTCACACTATAGACAGAGGTCATGGATAACTTTTGCAGCACCATACAGCACACCTCATGTTTGAACACAAATATAAACTGCTGACACCAAAATGTGAAGATTTACTCTACTATAGCCTGTGTGTATAAGGATACTAGCATGCACGTTTACATTGTCTGATGTTTCTTCTACAGGGTCTCCAGAAGAGGTTACCATCTTCCACGCTGAGTTTATTGCTTCAGAAACATCTGTTTGAGCTTACACAAAGCTTTATGCTTCCACTGGTGAGGCACTCAGCTTTTGTTTTGGTATTTAAATTTTTTTATTTTTTTTACATTATTTTGATGTTTTCACTTTTTCTTTTAGGAGCGGTACATTGGTAGTCTGATGCCACATCACAGTTCCATCACCCCTTGGAAGGTAAGAAGGTTTTTGTACAGTAACATATTTTTATACGTAAACATTTATCATGTTTTTTTTCTGTGAATCAAAATCCTGCTCTTTAAATATTAATTATAACAGATGTTTTTATTTTTGCCTGTTTTATTGTTGAACTATAAATAATATTTAATTTTGAACTATAAGGCTCGGTTCACACAGGGGCGACACGACTTCAGGACGACTTTGTGAGGCAACTTGGAGACGACTTGAACACGACTTTGACACGACCTGGGGCGACTTACAAGTCGCCCCAGGCCAGGCGACTTTTGCCGTGGCCAATCAGAGAATGAGCTCTGAAGGGGGAACTCCACGCCAAATTTCTGAAAAAAAATTTGGCGTGGGTTCCCCCTCCGAGAGCATACCAGGCCCTTAGGTCTTGTATGGATTCCAAGGGGAACCCCCTACGCCGAAAAAAACGGCGTGGGGGTCCCCCCCAGACCCTTATCCGAGCACGCTACCCGGCCGGGCCAGGAAAGGGGGTGGGGACGAGCGGGCCCCCCCTCCTGAGCCGTACCAGGCCACGTGCCCTCAACATGGGGGGGTGCCTTGGGGGAGAGGGGGGGCGTGCGACCCCCCCACCCCAAAGCACCTTGTCCCCATGTTGATGAGGACAAGGGCCTCTTCCCGACAACCCTGGCCGTTGGTTGTCGGGGTCTGCGGGCGGGGGGCTTATCGGAATCCGGAAGCCCCCCTTTAATAAGGGGGCCCCCGGATACCGGCCCCCCACCCTATGTGAATGAGTATGGGGTACAATGTACCCCTACCCATTCCCCTGTAAAATAAAAGTACAAAAAAAACACAACACACGAGATAAAATACTTTATTGCACAGCTCCGGGGGTCTTCCGTCTTCGGGGGTCTTCTCACCGGACTCCTCCGCTATCTTCTTGTAGCTCTTTTACTAGCGGAGGAGCCCGGCATTCTTCTTCGTCGCCGCGGCCTCTTCTTCCGACTTCGGGGGTCTTGTCCCCCTCTTCGGTTCTTCTGCCGGGCCACCGCGCCTTCTTATAGCTCTTTTACAGGCGGTGGCCCGGTCTTCTGTCGCCGCCGCCGCCGCCTTCCGTTCTTCTTCTTCTCCTGGAGATGTTGACTCGACGTTCTCTCCGGCCGCAATGCCAGGGACGCGCTGCGCTGCCACTTATATAGGGACAAGGGGCAGTGTCACATGGGTTGATGTCACATGGTGACAGTCCCAGCATCCTCCGGGACTGTGACATCATAAGGGGGCGGGGTCACCATGTGACATCAACCCATGTGACCAACCCATGTGACATCAACCCATGTGACACTGCCCCCTGTCCCTATATAAGTGGCAGCGCAGCGCGTCCCTGGCATTGCGGCCGGAGAGAACGTCGAGTCAATATCTCCAGGAGAAGAAGAACGGAAGGCGGCGGCGACAGAAGACCGGGCCACCGCCTGTAAAAGAGCTATAAGAAGGCGCGGTGGCCCGGCAGAAGAACCGAAGAGGGGGACAAGACCCCCGAAGTCGGAAGAAGAGGCCGCGGCGACGAAGAAGAATGCCGGGCTCCTCCGCTAGTAAAAGAGCTACAAGAAGATAGCGGAGGAGTCCGGCGAGAAGACCCCCGAAGACGGAAGACCCCCGGAGCTGTGCAATAAAGTATTTTATCTCGTGTTGTGTTTTTTTTTGTACTTTTATTTTACAGGTGAATGGGTAGGGGTACATTGTACCCCATACTCATTCACATAGGGTGGGGGGCCGATATCCGGGGGCCCCCTTATTAAAGGGGGCTCCCGGATTCCGATAAGCCCCCCGCCCGCAGACCCCGACAACCAACGGCCAGGGTTGTCGGGAAGAGACCCTTGTCCTCATCAACATGGGGACAAGGTGCTTTGGGGTGGGGGGGCCGCACGCCCCCCCCCTCCCCCAAGGCACCCCCCATGTTGAGGGCACGTGGCCTGGTACGGCTCAGGAGGGGGGGGGGCGCCCGCTCGTCCCCATCCCCTTTCCTGGCTGGCCGGGTAACGTGCTCGGATAAGGGTCTGGTGTGGATCTGGGGGGGACCCCCACGCCGTTTTTTTCAGCGTAGGGGGTTCCCCTTGGAATCCATACCAGACCTAAGGGCCTGGTATGCTCTCGGAGGGGGAACCCACGCCAAATTTTTTTTCAGAAATTTGGCGTGGAGTTCCCCCTTCAGAGCTAATAATTCTGTCAAAGTCTCCTCCGTATAGACAGAGATCCGACCTGGAGGCGACCTCCATTGAAATCAATGGGTACAAGTCACCTACAAGTCGGATTGAAGTAGTACAGGAACTTCTTTTGAAGTCGGAGGCGACTTCAGTAGCGTGCATTAAGACGGCTCTCATTCACTTACATTGATTTTTAAATGTTGTCCGACTAGGGGCGACCTGAAGTCGGATCACAGTCGCCCATGTGTGAACCGAGCCTAACTATATATAAGCTATTTTGACAGCGATTCTTCTTTTTTTAAACAAAAATAAAATGAAAAATTCATATTAAAAAGGTTGTAAACCTTTTTATGGAAGTTGTACCTATAGATAAGACTTATTCTAGGCTTACCTATAGGTACTGTAAATATCTCCTAAATGTGCGCCGTTTAGGAGATATCTGCTTTGTTTTATGCCGATGATGTCATTGGCACATGTACTGTGAAGAAACGGCCCTCCATGCTATTTCTTTACGAGCAAGTGCCATGACTGGCGGCTCCTGCACGCATGCTCGGGAGTGACATCATGCGGCTCTGGCCAGTCACAGAGTCGGAGTCCTTGGCCTCAGAAGAAAGAGGGGCGAACATCGATGTGGCCTGCAGCGTGGACAGAAAGATGCATACTAGCACACTATGCTTTTAGCATGCAGGGTCAAAGGAAGGAAGTAAAACCCATGATCTAGGCTTGGGAAAGTCAGGATCCACCCAGATGCCTGGACTGGGAGCTGGATCAGCCTCTCAGTGCACCATCCTCTCGACTCTGTGCTCCAGTGAGCACTAGAGGGGCAGAGCAGAGAATCGGCGACTGACAGTTACCGGCTCTCTGCTCAGTGAAGACTGAGAACTAAGCGATCAGCGGTCTTTGATCACCCAGTTCTCAGTCTTACAAGCGGCGGCGGGACAGATGCAGCATCAGATTGATGCTGCATCCACCTAGGTGAGTATTTTTTTTTTCTAAAATCCAAATGTCTCTTTTAAGAATTCATTATAAATGATTTCATAACTTCTTTTACGCAATATTCAGTTTGTGCATATATTTAAATTATTTTCAAATCTGAAAAGTAATGAAAATGCTAATTGCCTGACAGTTATGCTGAACCTTTTGGCTACAGTTGTCTGAGTGGCACCTGGAACATATACAGAGATTAGGAGTCATTATCTACATGTTTGTTCTGGGTTAGTGATCTGAAGTAATGAAGATAGAGTGTCAGTCTGACAACCAAGCAGATAGTCTGCAGAAAAAAAAGTCTGCTATGGATTCAAAATTTCTCTTAGGATTGGTTTAGTTTAATGTAACCCTCAAAATGGTTATTGCTGACAGCATTTTTTATATTGTGTTTCCAAGCTCAAAGGCTGCATCATTTAACAAATGGTTAATCTAAATGTACAGAATCCACCCCAGGTGAGACCTTTCCAGCAAGAGGAGCTCATGAAGATGCTGGAACACACAGGACCTCAGTTTAGCTCTACAATAAAAGGGGATTGGATGGGGCTGTACAGGTAAATGAGCTGTATTTATTTATTTTTTTATCTAAATCTAAAGAGAGCTAAATACACACAAAAAACCTATAAGAGAGCTGTTTTACTTGCCATAGGATTTGTATTTCTGTCCAACAAGTCCTGAGATTCAATCATATAGCACGGTCAGAAGGGCTGTTAATGTTAAATTGGTAGTAAACCCTAGGGAAAAAAAACTGCAAGACAAGGGCATATGCATACTAGCTCATTATGAAATACTTACCTTAGATCAAAAGCCTCCGTAGCAGTCATGGCACACTGCTCTGCCCGTGACATGTCTACCGCAGTAAAAAAGTGGTCTGTAAGGGTTTACAACCACTTTAAGGCATACAGTACCTGCTTTGTCAAATGGTCTTGCACAGAGCAAGCCCGATCTTCTTTTTGGGACCCCCGACGGCAGTCCTGGCTCCTACCCGCTGCCAAACAGCAAGCCTATTGTCCATTCACACCCAGATCTTGGCTCGGCCCCATTCCCCGCTCTGTCTTTATTGGCTCAATGGCTGAGATTGACAGCAGCGGGAGCCAGTGGCTTAAAGCAGAGTTCTACCCAAAAATGGAACTTCCGCTTTAAGTGCTGGTGACCCCCTGACATGCCACATTTGGAATGTCATTTTTTTTGGGGGGGGGGGGGGGGGGGGTGACCGGGTACCCTGTTTTTAGAGGCACCCAGCTCCCACTTCCTCCCCTGGTGCTGCGGCGTGGGGAGGAAGATCACCTTTCCCCCCTCCCTCCCTGCAATCTTCTGGGACAGGTCACAAATCCCAGAAGATTGCCCAGTCATTCACAGCGTGCAGAATGGCTCATGCATGCGCAGTGCGCACCCTGCCGTGACGCCACAGCCGAGCGCCCGCTGTTAGAATGCTGGTGCTGCAGAGAGGAGGGGGAGAGGATCAAGGCTTCCTGCACCCACATCGCTGGACCGTGGGTCAGGTGAGTGTCTGATTATTAAAAGTCAGTAGCTACACTTTTTGTAGCTGCTGACTTTTAAATGGGTAGAACTCTGCTTTACGGTGTTTGTAACCTTTAAAAAAAAAGTGTCACTGCAAGCCCCTCTCTTTTAAGCAGCCATAATTCACAGTGTAAGTGTTTTCTGAAAACTAAGCCTGTAAATAACTTTTTTCAGATCTCTTTAGGCTGGTCATATAACTCCTGGCTGCTTTCCTACTCCATCTATGGGCTACAGTGGGAGGGACTGAGATCTTCCCCTGACTTCAGCCGGGGACATCATGTGACTGATGTGCTGGTTGCTCAGCCCCTCCTACTGTAGACCGTAGCTGGAGGAGAGCAGCTGGGTGGTGGTAGGTCACGTAAAATGATAGATGATAGAGTGGGGTCAGCGCACAGTGCGCAGAAGTCACCAACTGTCTGCAGAGTCAATAGCTACAAACCTCCAAACTTTGTGTGGCTTTCAGATTAGCACAACAACAGCGCATAGAGCGCTTCATGGAATGGGTTTCCATGGCCGAGCAGCTGTATTCAAGCCTTGAATCACTAAGTCAGATGCAGTTGTGTAAAGCATGCCGCCACTGGACTCTAGAGCAGTGGTGATGTGTTCTCTGGAGTGGATGTGTCTGGGTTTGGCAGTTGCCAGGAGAATGGTACTTGCATGTCTGCGTTGTGCCAAGTGTAAAGTTTGTTGGATGGGGATTTTGGTGTGGGTTGTTTTCTTATACATCACGGGACACAGAGCCATAGTAGTTACTATGTGGGTTATAGGCCACCTTCAGGTGATGGACACTGGCATGCCCTAAATTAAAAAGTGTCTCCCTATGTACCTCAGATTTTTCGCTAGTGTCTAAGGTGTTGGTCACGAGTAAAGATGTGCTGTGCTGAGCTCCACTGGAGTAATTCTTTCTGGGGTTAGCCATACAGGCGGATCCATTCAAAATGTCTTTTTGAGTGAATTAAATGGTACCCGGGCCTCGTATCTGAAGAAATGAGGTCTTGTCTATAACGCTTCTCTTTTTAGAGAGCTGGACCCCCGGGATCCAGTACTTTATGGTATTAAGGCCATAAAGTTTTACTGGTGGAGGTGCTATTACAGGTCCAGGATTGTGGGTTTCCTCGAGGATCCCCAGCTCCTGAAGGTTTAACGGAACTCACCGTGAAGTGTGAAGATTGGGTCTGTTGGTTTACCACAGAAAACCCTGCGGCGGGAAAGGTATGTGGGGTTTTTCTAAGAAATTTTCAAAATTTTCCTATGAATGTCTCCTTTTAATTAGTAAATGCTGGCATGCCTATGTGTCACCACTGGGGGCTGTATAGAGCACTTACATCTCTTGCTTCTCAGAGAGCCCACTATGTGTCCAGGAAACAGCAGTTTTCTCTTCCTCCGGCCGGCAGCAGACCTTCGGTAAGTCTGGGGGGGGTTTTGCCTTCCCACCACGGTGTTGGTGTCCTCCAGTGCGAGGAATGTGTGTTTTAGCCGGTCCCCGACCGGCGCACGCCGATGTACGTCGGCAGAATGGCACGGCTGGGCAAATGGGTGTAAATTTCACACGTAGCCGATCTCTGCTCCCTGTGATCGGGAGCAGAAATCAGTGACATGTCACATGTAGCTATACCCCCCCACAGTTAGATTCACTCCCCAGGACATACTTAACCCTTACACTGCCCCCTAATGGTTAACCCCTTCACTGCCAGTGTCATTTACACAGGAATCAGTGCTTTTATATAGCACTGATTGCTGTATAAATGACAATAATCCCTAAAATGTGTCAAAAATGTCTGATGTGTCCGCCATAATGTCGCAAACACAATAAAAATCGCTAATTGCCGCCATTACTAGTAAAAAAAAAACATATTCATAAAAATGCCATAAAACATGCATTGTCGCCTCGCCCTGTGGCTACTGCCGGGCTCCCGCGATCGCCGATGTCACACAGAGAACCGGGATGTGTGTGTGTGTAAACAAACAGTTTCCGGTTCTCTGAGGGGAGAACAGACAGATCGTCTGTTCATACAGAGTAAAAATGCCATAAAACTATCCCCTATTTTGTAAACGCTATAACTTTTGCGCAAACCAATCAATAAATGCTTATTTTGTGATTTATTTTTACCAAAAATATGTAGAAGAATACGTATCGGCCTCAACTGAGGAAAAAAAGGTGTTTGTTTTAGATATTTTTGGGGATAGTCATTATAACAAAATTTAAAAATAATGCATTTTTTAAAAATACTCTCTTTTTTTGTTTATAACGCAAAAAATAAGAACCACAGGGGTGATCTAATACCACCAAAAGAGAGCTCTATTTGTGGGAAAAAAAGGATGTCAATTTTGTTTGGGAGCCATGTCGTACGACCACGCAGTTGTCAGTTAAAGCGACGCAGTGCCGAATCGCAAAAAGTGCTCTGGTCTTTGGCCAGTAAAATGGTCTGGGACTTAAGTGGTTAAAGGCACCATTTTTTGCTGTTTCAAGTTGCGGAGGGACACAAGAGCGAAGGTATATATGTGGTTTGGTGACACAGGCATTCCTTTGACACATTTTGCTAACTACTGCATCAGGCTGAGCATTAATAGCAGCAACAGAGCTGGACTATTGCTCAAGCAATGCATGCATTCTTTCTGGTAGTATCTCTGCTTTGTGCATCAGGCTATGGCTGGAAGGGAGGTTATGATCACCTCAAAAAAGGGTTCTAGGAAGACTATAGACACTTGGGAGCCTAGACCCATCTCAAAAAAGAGGGCATCCGCTGAGAGTAATATGGCTGGTTAGAATGAGCAATCAGGAAGGGCATTTTAGAAAAATTGGTTGGAGATCAGTACTCGCTACTAGTTGCCACAACACTGGGTGTTCAATATACCCGTGAGGAGCCCAAGATTTGCAGGCTCACCAATAATAGGTGCGGTCGCTGTGCCTAAATACAATAGAGAGAGATTTACAGGTGAAAGATTCCCACTGTGAAAAGACACAGGCGGACCATACTGCATGTCATGGTGCATGTCACTGAGATCAATAGTCTGATCTATAAATATTACCCACTCTAATTAACAATAGCCTTGTTATAGGTGTGTGCATGCATGGTTGAAGCATGATGCAGCTGCTCTTAAACAGACGTCTATTTTTTAACATGATCTCGGCAGTGGGTACCTGGTCTTGGCCCTTTTTGTATTAAATATATTTTTTCTAATAAAATGTATCCCTTATTAAGCAGCATGGTCCGCCTGTGTCTCTTCTCAGTGGGAATCTTTCCCCTGTAAATCTTCTCTCTCTTGCAGCTGCTTTTAGCATTACAGCCCCTGTATATATGACTAAGAAGGTTTTTTTTTCTCCAACCATTCTAAGTTTGGAGAAAAAAAAATCGATGCTTTAATTGTATTCCAGAGTGAGACTAAGCATGACAGGTCCCCATCCATTGCTCAGGACCCTCATGCTGAGCAACAAGGGGCGAGAGATAATGAATTTCTCTCAAGGGACCAGGAAGAGGCTGATGTTCGAAGTACCTAATACGAAAGGATCAGATTCGCAGGAAAGGTGGTTAGTACGCTCCACATTTTTACTGCCAATAAGCACAGTCAGTCGATGAGCCCACTTCTGGTTTGTGTTCACTAAAGCCTGCTCAATCTGTTCATGCTTTTTCCTATCCATTATGGCTAAAAAAGCTTATGTATTCTGAGTGGGAGCACCCAGATAAACAGTTTTTTCCCTCCAAAAAAGTTTTCAATACTTCATCCTATGGAGGAAAAGTTCTATAAGAAATGGGGATTTCCAGCAGTTGACGCTGCTATATCCTCTGTACCTGACTTGTCCAGTAGACAATGCTCATATGCTTAAGGATCCAACAGATAAGAAGTTGGAATTCCTTTTTAAAAGCTATATCTCGCTCGCAGGTTCAACCTGCGCTGGCAGTGATCGGGGTATCTGTCGTTAACCACCTTAACACCCGGCCAATAGCCGAATGAATGAATGACAATACTCCGCAATACCCAGCAATGCCCTGCCAATACTCTGCAATACCCAGCAATACTCTGCAATAGCCTGCAATACCCTGCCAATACTCTGCCATAAATTGCCATACCCTGCAATACCCCCAGCCATACCCTGCAATACCCAGCCATAGTCAGTGATACCCTGCAATACTCAGCCATACTCGGTGATACCCTGCAATACTCAGCCATACTCGGTGATACCCTGCAATACTCAGCCATACTGGGTGATACCCTGCAATACTCAGCCATACTGGGTGATACTCTGCAATACTTAGCCATACTCGGTGATACCCTGCAATACCCAGCCATACTCGGTGATACCCTGCAATACCCAGCCATACTCGGCCATGCTCAGCCATATTCTGTGATACCCTGCAATACCCAGCCATACTCGGTGATACCCTGCAATACTCAGCCATACTGGGTGATACCCTGCAATACTCAGCCATACTGGGTGATACCCTGCAATACTCAGCCATACTGGGTGATACCCTGCAATACTCAGCCATACTGGGTGATACCCTGCAATACTCAGCCATACTCGGTGATACCCTGCAATACTCAGCCATACTGGGTGATACCCTGCAATACTCAGCCATACTGGGTGATACCCTGCGATACCCTGCCATACTCGGTGATACCCTGCAATACCCAGCCATACTCGGTGATACCCTGCAATACCCAGCCATACTCGGCCATGCTCAGCCGTATTCTGTGATACCCTGCAATGCTCAGCCATACTCTGATACCCTGCAATACCCAGCCATACTCTGTGATACCCTGCAATACCCAGCCATACTCTGTGATACCCTGCAATACCCAGCCATACTCTGTGATACCCTGCAATACCCAGCCATACTCTGTGATACCCTGCAATACCCAGCCATACTCGGTGATACCCTGCAATACCCAGCCATACTTGGTGATACCCTGCAATACTCGGTGATACCCAGCCATGCTCAGCCATGCTTGGCTGTACTCGGCCTCTGTATGTTGCCAGGCTGTGGAAGTCTCACACGTGTTATAGCCGTACTCAGGAGGAGTTGGAGAATCTATTTTGGGGTGTCATTCTTGGTATGTACATGGTATGTGTTAGAAATATTGTATAAATGGACAACTTTGTGTTAAAAAAAAAAATGCATTTTAACCACTTCTCGCTCGCCGGCCATCATATGATGTCCTTGACTTTGTGCGGGGATATCTGAATGATGCCTGTAGCTACAGGCATCATTCAGATATCAGCTTTTTCAGCCGGCATTTCCCTACACCATAAGAACAATCAAGAAGCGGCTGTTCCGCTTCTTGATTGTTCTTATAGGAGGCGAGAGGGGACATCCCCCTGCCGCCCTCCGGTGCTTCTACCGACTCGCCAATAGGATCAAAGCCAGAATAGTTTTTTTTAATTTTATTTCAGGCTTCCCAGTCTAGAGGTGAGATGTGGGGTCTTATTGACCTGACATGCTATATTCCTATTACAAGGGATGTTTACATTCCTTGTAATAGGAATGAAAGTGATCAAAAAAATATTTTTGGGGAAAAAATGTCAAACTAAAATAAAGTAAAATGAACAATAAAAAAAACAAAAAAACAAATTGAAAGGGCCCCTGTCCCCATGTGCTCGCATGCAGAAGCGAACGCATACTTAAGTCCCTCCCACATCTGAAAACGTTGTTCAAACCAAACATGTGAGGTATCGCTGCGAACGTTAGAGCGAGAGCAATAATTTTGGTCCTAGACCTCCTCCGTAACTCAAAACATGTAACCAGTAAAAAAATGTAAAGCGTCGCCTATGGAGATTTTTAAGTAGCGACGTTTGGCGCCATTCCACGAGCGTGTGCAATTTTGAAGGGTGACATGTTGGGTATCTATTTACTATTATTACTTACTATTTTTATTTACTATTTATGTAACTTCATCTTTCACATTATGCAAAAACATTGGGCTAACTTTACTGTTTTTTGTGCTTAAAAACCCCCCCCCCCCCCCAAAAAAAAACGCATTAAAAAAATTGCCTGGCTCCTCCTTTAACCAGCTTAGGGGCTCAAGGTATAATGATACTAGCCTACTTGGATGATCTACTCTTGATAGATGAATCCGTAGCCTGCTTAAGTCAGCTACCTGGAATTCCTAAGTTGGATTCTTAACCTAGAAAAATCCTCCTTAAAACCATCAAGGAGATTGCAGTACTTGGGGCTGATCATATATACAGCTCAGAAGAGGGTGTTTTTGCCCCAGAAAAGGATCAGTTTCATAAGGGGACTGATTCAGTTGATCAAAACAAAGAAGAATCCTATTCGGCTTTGCATGAAATTGTTTGGAAAAATGGTGGCTTCTTTCAAGGCTGTTTCATTCAAGACTGCTGCAAAACAGTATCCTGTCAACTTGGAACAAGAAGGTCCAAGCTCTGGACTGCCCAATGCGTTTATCCCCCAAAGTGCGTCAGAGCCTCAGTTGGTTGATATCCAAGAATCTTCAAAAAGGAAAATTCTCTCTATTAGTTAACTGGAAGGTGGTAACAACAAATGCCAGCCTTCTGGGCTGGGGAGCAGTCCTGGAAGAAGCATCTGTCCAAGGGAAATGGTCGAAATCAGAGATGACCTTGCCCATCAATATTCTAGAGATTCAGACAGTACGCCTGGCCCTGGAGGCCTAGACGCTTAGACTATGGAATTGGCCTCTCAGGATCCAATCTGACAATGCCACAGCTGGGGCCTATATCAATCACAAAGGGGGCATGAGAAGTCGTGCAACCCAGAGAGAGGTGAATCATATTCTATCTTGGGAAAACAACCTTCCTTGCCTATCAGCAATTTTCATTCCAGGGATAGGGAATTGGCAGGTGACTACTTGAGTCACCAGTAATTGTTCCTGGGAGAATGGTCCCTTCACCTCAACATCTTTGTGTCATTATGCCAAAAATGGGGAGGTCTGGATGTGGATCTGTTTGTGTCCAGTTTCAACAACAAGATCGACAACTTTGTGTCAAGGACAAGCGATCCAATGGCATACGGAACAGATGCCTTGGTTTTTACGTGGGATCAGTTTTTCACTGATCTATGCGTTGCCTCCTGTTCTTCTGCTTCCGCGCTTTCTCGCAGGATCAAGCAAGAAGGGAAGTACCGTATTTTCTGGCGTATAAGATGACCTTTACATGTAAAAAACTGGCCAAAAAGCAGGGGTCGTCTTATACGCCGGGTCAGCCCATCGGATGCCTGCCTGGTGTTCGGTAATACTGTGTAGCTTCGGCTACATACAGTATATACCGCTGAGTCAATCCTGGTGAGCGATGTATTCAAATGAATACAGAGCCTGCTCGGATTGGAGTAACAACCTCTGCCAATCCGAGCAGGCTATTTGGATTGGCTTTGAGAGTCAGAGAGGCGCGGGCTGATGTTACAGCCTCTGCCAATCCAAGCAGGCTTTGTAGTCATTAATAGAATACATTGCTCGCCGTGATTGGCTCCAGCAAAAGCAGGAAAAAGGAAGAAATATGATGCCTCGGAAGCCAGGTCGTCTTATACGGTAAGTACAGTTTTAAAAGCATTTTTGTCCTGTAAGATTAGGAGGTCGTCTTATATGCCGGGTCGCCTTATACACCGGCAAATACGGTAGATGATTCTTGTGGCCCCAGGAGATCTTGGTTTGCAGAGATCGTAAAAATAGCAGCAGGGGACCCTTGGACCCTACCACTATGGCCAGACCTTCTCTCGCAAAGTCCAGTATTCCATCCTACCTTACAAACGCTAAATTTAGCGGTTTGGCTATTGAGACCCACATTCTAAAAGATCATGGGCTGTTAGCTTCACTAGTTTCTACTTGGTTAATACTAGGAAGCCGGCCTCCAGAGTCATATACTATAGAATCTGAAAGTCATATGTCTCCTGGCGTAGGATCCCTGAATTCAAGGCTAGATATCTGCTTTATCGTTTTTGTTTTTGTTTTCCGTTTTTTTCAACGACCTCTTGCTTCACACTCTCTGGTTCATAACTTTATTCAGGGAGTAACGTGGATTAATCCTCCAGTCAGGTCACCCCTGAACCCTTGGGACTTAAATTTAGTTCTGTCTGCTTTACAGAAGCAGCCTTTTAAGCCAGTACACGATATTCCCTTGGTCCTCTTGACGAGGAAAAATAATTTTCTTGGTTGCCATGTCTTCTGCAGGAAGAGTATCAAAGTTGCCTGCTCTTTCTTGTAAAGAGCCTCATTGATTTATTCATAAGGATGAGGTTGTATTGCGGCCTCATCCTGAATTCCTGCAAAAAGTAGTATCAGTTTTTCATTTAAACCAGGATATTGTTCTGCCTTCATTTTTTCCAGAACCTCATTCTGTGGAAGAAAGATCACTACATTCTCGATGTGGTGAGAGCGGTCAAAGTCAATTAAAAGTGTCTGCTCAGATTCATAAAGCAGATGTTTTGTTTGTGTTGCCAGACGGTCCTAAAAGAGGACAGGCAGCTTTGAAATCTACTATTTCTAAATGGATTTGTCAAGTGATTCATGGGCAGTGTATCACCAAGCCTCCATGGCTCAGATCTGCAAACCGCAACTTGGTCTTCAGTCCATACATTTTCCAGATTCTATCTAGTACATGTAAAAGATCATGAGGATATCGCCTTTGGGCGCAGTGTACTGCAGGCTGCAGTATGAGTCCTCTAGTCTCTTGGTGTCCTACTTTTGTTGTGTCTCCCTCCCTTCAGTTGGCATTGCTATGGGACATCCCACATAGTAACTATTATGGCTCAGTGTCCCGTGATGTACAATATGAAAATAGGATTTTTATAAAAACTTACCTGTAAAATCCTTTTCTTTGAAGTACATCACTGGAGACAGAAGTCCCTCCCTTCTTTAGTATACGTGTGTATTGCTTTGCTACAAAACTGAGGTACTCCCACCAGTGGGAGGGGCTATATAGGGAGTGCACTTTTTAATTTAGGGGGTGCCAGTGTCCATCACCTGAAGGTGGCCTATAACCCACATAGTAACTACTATGGCTCTGTGTCCTGTGATGTACTTCAAAGAAAAGGATTTTACAGGTAAGCTGTTATAAAAATCCTATTTTTCAGGGGTTGGGCTTGGCCCCTTAGTTCCAGTGAAAGGAACGCTTAAGGTGTCGGCATACCAAGACATTTTGGACAATTTCATGCTCCCAACTTTTTGGGAACAGTTTGAGGATGGCCTCTTCCTGTTCCAACATGACTGCGCACCAGTGCATGAGGCAAAGTTCCATAAAGAAATGGATGAGCAAGTTTGGAGTGGAGGAACATGACCGGCTTGCACAGAGTCCTGACCTCAACCCGATAGAATACCTTTGGGAAGAATTAGAGCAGAGACTTCGAGCCAGGCCTTCTCGTCCAACATCAGTGCCTGACCTCACAAATGACTTCTGGGAGAATGGTCAAACATTCCCATAGACACACTCCTAAACCTTGTGGACAGCTTTCCCAGAGTTGAAGCTGTTAAAGCTGCAAAGGGTGGGCCAACTCAATATAGAACCCTATGGGGTGCAATACTTTTGGCAATATAGTGTATTATGGTAATTTAGGAAAGAATCCAGGCTTTTCTTAAAACAGTCTACTAATGTTAATGTTTTGCGAGTTTTTTCGCCATCAAGCATCCTTTGCAAATTTTGTTCTTCTGTTCTTTCTAAATTCTACCAGGCGAATGTTGAGGTCTTTTCTGATGTCTGCTTCAGGCAGTTCCTTGAGCTGCGGGCAGTACCAAGTTTTCTGTTTAATTATTTTGGAGTCTGTTGCCATTTATTGCTATGCTGCACATCCCTCTTTTTGGGCTGCTATTGAACATTCCGACAGTTAAAGAATTCCTGTGTCTTTCAATGAAGGAGAATAAAAATAGACTTTTTATAACGCGCATAACATAATTTTCTTGGAATCCATTGAGGGACACAGGTTTTATTCTTTCGGTACTACTTTGACAAAAAACTGAAGGGTGATGTTTGTGGGTGGGGCTATCCTGTGCTGGACAATATTCCTCCTTTTTTTATTTATTTTTTTTTTTTGCAATTCTCCATTTCTCCAATAGGTGTCAGTTTAACTCTGTCCCTCAGTGGACTCCAGCTACAGGGATTTTAATGAGTACAAAGATCCAATTGTTTCTTCAGAAAAATATAACGTTTATATTGCAAAGGAAACAGGTGTTTTGAGTTTCCCCACTGTGTATATTCACCCTCTTTCCTGTTGATCCTTGTCTTCAAGGGTGATGGGAAATTCAGTTCTTGCCAGAGCAAGATGTGAAGGTAGATTTTTCCAAAGGGTACACCTTTTGTGGTGTCAACTGTCCAAGAGCGTAACTCCACTCTCTTTGTAGAGTTCTCTTAGTTCCAGCTGTGTCTCTGGAAGAGAAAGTCAGGGGATATCTCCCTAATGGGTTGAAGACGGCAAAAAGTCTATTCAATGATCTGAAAAAGTTTTGAAGAATGTACGGTGCAGGAAAACATTTTAGATATATGCTTTATATTTTTCATTGGGAAAACGGGAAACCTAAAGTAACGAGATTAGGGAATATGCCGGGGTAAACATGTCAGCGGGTCTTCAGACGATATGTTATTAGCATTTGTTCTCCTACATATTAACAAGCATAAAGACCAATTTAATCTACACACATTTGTTGGTAATATACACTGCGCTGCGGTGGATGTCACACCTGTCTTTTTTTATTTTTATTTTACCAGATAAATCATTTTCTATATCACAGTAATGAATACTCTTAAAATATTTTAACCAAAGTTATACTGAATTCTTAAGTTCTTAGTTTATTTTTCCAGAAAGCTAATGCTTTTTATTTTTCTGCAGGCGTTTTTTGAAATCTCCACATTTCGATGGTTGGTATCGTCACAAACAACGTGAGATGAGAGAGAAGCTAGAAACAGCACATCTCAATGTCATCTGTGAAGCAGTGAGTGTCAAAGAGCAGTTTTTCCAGGCTCAGCAATTTTCAGGATAAAACCCACTACAGTACATCATATTAGGGTTAAGTGTAAATAATGACCCTTCTGCGGGACCATATATGTGTTGCACAACTGGCAGTTATGTACACACACTGTGTGCTAGGTTTTACTTTATGTATGTGTGTGCACAGGGGGAGGGGGTCCTTTTTTTTAAATTTAGGTTGTAATTTAAAAAAACATTTTTTATATTTTTTTACTTGATAGTATTGCTACAACAAGGAGGGTATCATAGCATTGTGCAGGTGACAGTTCCTAGTTATAGAGACATCAGGGGTCCATTAGACCCTTAACGTCTCCTCTGCTTTTACAGAAAGTACTCGATCTGATGTAACTTAGGTACAACTTGCTGTCATCTGACAACTGTAAACCTGGAAGTGTTTAGAGCAGAGTGTTTCCGGGTTCGCTGCACAGAAGAAAGATCAAGCATCAGATCTCTACTGCGTACTCCCCTCTGGCTATCCTGACACATTTTTATGGTCCTTGGCTCCAAAAAGTAGTGGGAGAGCCCAGAAATCCAGGACCACTGTTGCTGCCCATAGAAGTGATCAGACAGATTTCTTAATCGTGCATCACAGGGCACAGTGCCATAGTAATTACTATGTGGGTTATAGGGCACTTTCAAGGGATGGACACTGGCACAGGAAGTTGCCTCCCTATATAACCCCTCCCGCTACTGGGAGTACCTCAGTTTGTTCGCCAGTGTCTAAGGTGTTGGCCATGAATAAAGACGTGCTGTGCTGAGCTCCACTGGAGCAATCCTTGCTGGGGGTAGCTATGCAGCCAGATTCATTCAAAGTGTCTTTTCAGGCTGAATTGAATGGTACCCAGGCCTTGTGGCGGAAGAAACGAGGTTTAGCCCGTAACACTTCTCTTTTTACTGGGCCCGGGATCCAGTGCTTTGGTTTTTTCAGCCATAAAGTTTTTACTGGCGGGGTGCTTTACGGGTGCAGGAGTGTGGGTTCCCTGAGGGTCCCCGGTTCCTGAAGATTTTGTAACGGAGCCCACTGTGAGAGGTGAAGATTGGGTCTGTTGGTTTTTACCACAGAAAACCCTGCGGCATGTACCTGGTTACTGACACATTTACTAATAGCATCAGGCTGAGCATTAATAGCAGTGGCTGGACTATTGCTCAAGCAGTGGATGTGATTTCTTCTGGTAATACCTCTGCTTTCGGGCTAAGCAGAAGGAGGGGTTGAGACACCCCCAAAAAAGGGCTAAAAGGGTCTCCCTCAAGCTATGGAAAGCCTACTCATCTCTACAATAGCATCCTCCCCTGAGAGGAGGTGGCTGGTTAGAGTGAGCATCAGGGCCATGAAATGTTTGCAACTGTTTTCAACACTGCAGTCCCTGTCTATATTACTAAAGAGATGTTTTTCCTCAGCCATGATAGGATGGAAAAAAACAAAGCAGCTTTAATCGCATCCCAGTGTTGGACAAAATGTGACAGGTTCTCTTCCATTACCCAGGACCCTCATACTGAGGAATTGGGGATAAGAGAAGATGAATTCCCTCAGGGGACCATGAGGAGGCTGATGACTCGTCTTCTGAGGGGTCAAATGCGGGGGGGATCAGCTTCACAATGTGTAAGATTGATGGTGCAATTTCATACTGAATGGACCGCTCCACATTTATGTACCCTTAACCGAGTGTTTGAGTTTGCTAAAGCCTCCTCAAGCTGTGCATGCCTTTCCTGTCCATTCATTGCTTGAAAAGCTATTGGTATCTAGATGGGATCACCCAGATAAGCATTTTTTCCCTCCTAAAACGTTTTTCACACTTTATACTATGGAGCAAAAAATTCACTAAAAGTGGGGTATACCAGCAATTAACTCTGCTTTATCCTCTGTGAGTAAAAGGTTAGACTTGTCTGGCAGACAATGCTCAAATGCTTAGGGATCCAACGGATAAAAAGTTGGAATTCCTATTAAAAAAAAATTAAAGAAATAAACTCTTTTCGCTGGCAGATTAAGTGTCTCAACCTGCGCTGACAGTCATTGGTTAATCGTTGAGAGACTAGTTTAAACAGGTGCTCAAGATTATCCAGTTCAGCAGGCCCAGGATCTGGCAAGCTACTAGCAGCTTTATGTTTGCAATAGTTGCTATGAGAGATTCTATCCTTCAGGCCTTGCACCCTTCGCTAAGCGCCATGCAGGATGCTCCTGGCTAGTCTTCCTTTTTGCGGTGAAAACAGCTGTTTGGGGATGATTTGGGTAATACATCCAAAAAAATTCTAGTGGAAAAAGTACCCCTTTGCCACTTAAGAAAAGGAGCATTTTAATAAGCTCCTTCTCCTGTGCCAGGTGCATCAGCCTCCAGGCAGCCAGTCACGACGGCCTCCGCCATCAAGTTCGAAAGGTAATCCTCAGGGTCAACCCCAGGGACAAAAGTCTTGGGGGAGGAAACCTACAAAATAATAGGAATGCACTGAAATTTCGGCCGCCGAAACATATTGGCCAAAAATTGCATTTTCGGCAATTTGCCGAAAGAGAAATGTTGCCAATAATGTTGCAGAAAAAAGGGGTGGGGCCATCCCGCCAGGTCCCGCGCGTATTTCATCCCGATGCACCACTCAGAGTCTCCTCTCCCTCCTCCTCCTTGTCACTCCTGTCATACACGGTTTCCCCAGTGCCTGGTAATGCATGTCACGCTGTGTGTCAGAGCTGGATCTGAATCGCCGTGCAGCCATTTTCATCCCGGCACACCCCTCAGTGTTAAGGTTTTCGGATGGTGAGTCTGACTTGGTGGAAGGAGACCTCTCTTACGACTCTGGTTCAAGTCTCTCTGGAGTGGGAACAGAGGGACAGGAGCACAGCGGGGTAGGAGCGTCTGGCCAGATGCAGCAGCAGGTACTGGGAAGGTGGAGATCTTCAGTAGTAGTAGCTCTCTGTAGCAGGTAGGCAGCCGATGAAGGTTGGCAGCAGGCTGTGGGACCACGACAGATGGTGCATGGATCTGGAGAGGCAGAGGCAGACCCGGGAGGACCTCTGGGAGAGAGAGCAGCAGACACAGCAGCAAGCAGGAGCCAGCAGAAGAATCAGGTAACAGGCAGGGGGTCGGCAACAAGTATCAGTCAAAGAAGGGTCAAACAAGCCGGGGTCGGAGCAGGAGAGATCAGCAGAGTCAAACAGAGCCGGGTCAGGTATCAGGTAGGTCACAGGCAGAATAACGGGTTGCTTCAGATACTAGCTGCAGACGAACAGCACAGAACATCTGCAGCTGTTCCTTTAAAAAGGGCCACTGGCGCCAATAGCGCTAACGCACACACGTGCGTGCGTGTGCCGCGCGCACATCCGAACGACATGCACCCGCTCGCGTCCGGAGACGCGCGTGCCCACGACGACCCGCGGCACGAATGCGCGTGCGCGAACGGAGACCCGATCGTGCAGAACGGATGGATTCCTGACACTCAGTGTCTCCCGTCCCTCCTCCTCTTGTCTCTCATGTCCTACACAGCCTCCCCAGTACCTGGTAACGCATGTCCCCCTGTGTGTCAGAGTTGGATCTGAATTTCCATGCAACTGTTGTCCCGCCTCCTAGACTGCCTTTTGTGATAGACTGCACTTTGATCCAATGCTAGGAATCATTGTGCCTTGTGTTATAGGAGCGGGACATGGTTACATCGGCTGCACGGCAATTCAGATCCAGCTCTGACACACAGCGCGACATGTATTACCAGGCACTGGGGAGGCTGTGTAGGACAGGAGTGAGAAGAGGAGGAGGGAGGGAGGGGAGACACTGAGAGGCATGCCGGGATGAAACTAGCTGCACGGTGATTCAGCTCTGACACCCAGCGTGGCATGCATTAGCAGGCAGGCTGCATATCATGGGCACTGGCATTGGTGAGGCTGCATGGCATGGGCACTGGCAGGCTGCTACATCTGATGGGCATGGGCATTGGTGAGGCTGCATGGCATGGGCACTGGCAGGCTGCTACATATGGACATAGGCACTGGTGAGGCTGCATAAAGGGCACAGGCAGGCTGCTACAATTGACTGGTAGGCTGCATCTGATGGACACTGGCAGGCTGCATTGATCTCCTGTACCACGTCTGCAATCTCTGACCATCTCCTGTACCACATCCGCAGTCTCTGACCATCTCCTGTACCACGTCCGCAGTCTCTGGCCATCTCCTGTACCACGTCCGCAGTCTCTGGCCATCTCCTGTACCACGTCCGCAGTCTCTGGCCATCTCCTGTACCACGTCCGCAGTCTCTGGCCATCTCCTGTACCACGTCCGCAGTCTCTGGCCATCTCCTGTACCACGTCCGCAGTCTCTGGCCATCTCCTGTACCACGTCCGCAGTCTCTGGCCATCTCCTGTACCACGTCCGCAGTCTCTGACCATCTCCTGTACCACGTCCGCAGTCTCTGGCCATCTCCTGTACCACGTCCGCAGTCTCTGGCCATCTCCTGTACCATGTCCGCAGTCTCTGGCCATCTCCTGTACCATGTCCGCAGTCTCTGGCCATCTCCTGTACCACGTCCGCAGTCTCTGGCCATCTCCTGTACCACGTCCGCAGTCTCTGGCCATCTCCTGTACCACGTCCGCAGTCTCTGGCCATCTCCTGTACCACGTCCCCAGTCTCTGGCCATCTCCTGTATAAAAATATTTTTAAAAACATTCATTTTCGGTATCGGGGCTGTTTCGGTATCAGTTTTCGGCCTAGTGTATTTTTCATGTTTGGTTTCAGCCTCCTTATGAGCTCGAGTAGGGGGAATACTTCTGCATTTCTCAAGGGTCTGGCAGGGAGAGTGTCGAGAGAGATGGGGGACTTCCTCAATAGCTCCAGGGTACAAACAGGAGTTCCAATCTCCTTGTTTTCTCAGATCAAACGTTCCTAAGGATCCAGAGAAAAAGAAGTCTTTCTTTCAAGCATTGGACCATCTTTTGCCAAAAAGTGATCATGGTGGTTCCCATGTAAGAGCAGGGGTTGAGGTTTGGTTCAAACCTTTTTTTACGGTGCCAAAACTGAATGGACAGTCTGGATCTCAAAAATCAAATTCAATTCCAGAATATCCGCTCTTTTTTCACATGGAGTCAATCCAATCCATTGTCTCCATCCTACAAGGAGGAGAACTTCTGGTGTCAATCGACATCAAAGATGCATACCTTCATGTGCTTATTTCCTCGCTCACCAATAATATCTACTTTTCAAGGTAGAAAATCTTAATTTTCAGTGTGTAGCTCTGCTTTTTAGTCTAGCTACTGCACCTTGAGTGTTTACAAAGGTTCTCCTTTAGCCAGATTAAGGGCCCAAAGTACGATTATAGTAGGGCTGCAACTAACAATTATTTTCATAATCGATTAAACGGCAGATTATTTTTACGATTAATTGGATAAAATCATAAATGTAATGTGCCATTTTTGCGCTTATTTAAAAGTAATAATGAAAAAACTGAGGGTTACACTCAAACTGCAGAATTAAAAAACTTTTAACATTAACATTACACAACTTTGCAGCAGTACAAAAACAACAAACATTCTGAAAAGGGGTGAACTATAACTGTTCAAGAAACTTTGCATTTGAATGTAAAAAAGTTAACATGCTAACATGCTCGGGGCTGTGGCTCTCTTTTTACAAACTATGTTGCCTGCAGCAGAAATGAGGCGCTCTAATGGAGTGGAGGTGCCTGGGATGTACAAGAAGGATTTTGCAAGCTTTACTAAAGTAGAATATTTATCTTGGTTACCCTTTCCACCAATTCAAAGGGTTTCCCTCCTTCGGAAGTGGCTTCTCAGCAAAATAAGCTTGAACTTCATTTCGGACTTGTGTGTGAATATCCACCTCAAGTTGCCCCTCTTCCTCTTCACTGCTGCCCCCAGACTCAAGGAGTATGTCAAATAGAGAATGAAATGCTGTAGATGTTGAAGGCTCAGCATCTCTAGTTACAGGCGGCGTGGTGGTCATTTGCTGCTGCACCACTATCTCCCTTCTTAAAGCAAGCGCCTCTGTCTGTACTTTTGCCTGCACGTTTATGATCTGTTCTGGTGATAAAAAAAATGTCTTCTAAATCGTGGGTCCAGGGCAGAGGAAAGGATTACGGCGTTTGTGACGTGTTCAAGGATCCCCTTCCATCTGCTTTGAAGTTGGTCTGCTGCAGCTCTTTAGCAGAGATGGCTCAAAAGAAGCACCTCCATTGGACTGCAACAACCCCTTTACCAGTGCAGGCACGGATGATAGGGTAACATTCTTGGCCCCTCATGAATACAGTGCAGCATTTAAAGGACTTAAGAGCAGTGGAAAGTTCTTCAAGAATACCCCACTGGTCTGGTTTTAAGTCTAGATACTGTTTGCCCCTTTGTATAACTGATGGGTCAGACAGAGTTGCAGTTATCGGCCACCTTTGTTCAATGAGTCGTTCAACCATATAGTAAGTGCTAGTCCATGTTGTGCTTACATCTTGAAGTGTGTGCTCAGATGGAAGACATACAAGGCCACTGATAATCTCCCTCAATCTGGGGCTCCACGCAATATCTCACCCCGTGGGATCAAAATGATCACAAGAACGGTGAGCAAAAATCCCAGAACCACGCGGGGGGGACCTAGTGAATGACCTGCAGGGAGCTGGGACCAAGGTAACAAAGGCTACCATCATTAACACACTACACCGCCAGGGACACAAATCCTGCAGTTCCCTACGTGTCCCCCTGCTTAAGCCAGTACATTTCCAGGGCCGTCTGAGGTTTGCTAGAGAGCATTTGGATGATCCAGCAGAGGACTGGGAGAATGTCATATGGTCAAATGAAACCAAAGTAGAACTGTTTGGTAGAAACACAACTCGTCGCGTTTGGAGGAGAGAGAATGCTGAGTTGCAACCAAAGAACACCATACCTACTGTGAAGCATGGGGGTGGCAACATCATGCTTTGTGGGTTTTTCTCTGCAAAGGGAACAGGACGACTGATCCGTATACATGAAAGAATGAATGGGGCCGTGTATCGTGAGATTTTAAGTGTAAACCTCCTCCCATCAGCAAGAGCATTGAAGATGAAACGTAGCTGGGTCTTTCAGCATGACAATGATCCCAAACACACCACCAAGGACGACGATGAGCGGAGAAGCATTTTAAGGTCCTGGAGTAGCCTAGCCAGTCTCCAGATCTCAACACCATAGAAAACCTTTGGAGGGAGTTGAAAGTCTGTGTTGCCCAGCGACAGCCCCAAAACATCACTGCTCTAGAGAAGGTCTGCATGGAGGAATGGGCCAACATACCATCAGCAGTGTGTGACAACCTTTTGAAGACTTAAAAAAAACATTTGACCTCTGTCGTTGCCAACAAAGGATATATAACAAAGTATTGAGATGAACTTTTGATATTGACCAAATACTTATTTTCCACCATAATTTGCAAATAAATTCTTTCCAAATCGGACAATGTGATTGTCTGTCTGGATTTTTTTCCATATTTTTGTCTCTTATATTTGAGATATAATACCTATGATGACAATTACAGGCCTCTCTCATCTTTTTAAGTGGGAGAACTTGCACAATTGGTGGCTGACTAAATACTTTTTTTGCCCCACTGTAACTGCTGATTGTTGGGGAGTGCACGGACGATTTTGCTGCACAAACTCTGTCATGGTACGCTGTTTCTTTCTGCAATGAAAAAGATAATATGATTGATTAGTATGCAGGAAAGCTATTTCTGTGTAACTCTATATATCATTTGGGTTTAACTTACCGTCCTGATGTTATGCCTTCCTCTGTGAACCCCACGTGTTTCCGTTTCATGTGCCCGCTCACCGTCGTTGTGCTTCCGTGCCATGCAAGTTCTGTTTTACAAAGTTTGCAGGTGACCACTTTCTTTGCAGCATTTATATTAAAATGCTCCCATGCCTTAGAAGCTTTCGATCGCACACCTTTTTCTGAGGTCATTGTGTCAGCAGCACCCTCTGCCATTTTTATAAAGCTATTCCTCCCGGTAACACCAATCATGGGGCACTATGACTATTCCCCCCCCCCCTCCCTCCCGGGAACACCAATGATGGGGCACTATGACTATTCCCCCCCTCCCTCCCAGGAACACCAATGATGGGGCAATACTATTCCCCCCCCCGGAATACTTGGGTGTTAGGAGCAGGGGGCGCGGAGAAGATAAATGGGGATGATGTCAGCGAGGAGGAGGACTACCTGGACCTGGAATACTTGGGTTGGATTCTCAACCTAGAGAAATCTTCCTTAAAACCATGAAGAAGGCTAAAATAATTGGGTCTAATCATAGATACACCCAGAAAAGGGTATTCTTGCCCCAGGCAAAGATCAGCACCATAAAGGAACTGATTCAGGCGGTCGAAGCAAGATGAATTCTTCTATTCAGCTTTGTATGAGCTTGTTGGGAAAGATGGTGGCTTCATTCTGCTCAGTTTCATTCGAGACTGCTGCAAAACAGTATCCTATCATCTTGGAACAAAAGGGTTCAAGCTCTAGATTTCCCAATGTGTCTGACTCCAAAGGTGCGCCAGAGCCTCAGTTTATGGTCAATAACCAAAAATCTGCAAAGCGGAAAATCCTTCCTTCGGTTACCTGGGAAGTGGTAACATATGCCAACCTTTTTTGGGTTTGGGAGCAGTCCTGGAAGAGGCAACTGTCCAAGAGAAGTGGCCCAGATCAGAAATGGCCTTGCCCATTAACATTCTAGAGATTCGGGCAGAGCACTTGGTCCTGAGGACCATGATTACATCCTACCTTACAAACACTAAATTTAATGGTATAGCTATTGAGTCCCACATTCTGAAGAAACATGGGCTATCAAGTTCAGTGGTATCTACCTTGTTTAATGCAAGGAAGCCAGCCTCCAGAATCACATATTATCGAGTCTGGAAGGCATGTTTCCTGGGTCGAATCCAGGGGTTGGCACCCCAGGAGGCATGTCATAGGTAGAATCCTTGACTTTCTGCAGATGGGGTTAGAAATTAAGCTGGCCTCGAGTACTTTCAAAGGCCAGGTCTCGGCCTTATCGGTATTGTTTCAACAACCACTTGCTTCGCATTATTTGCTTCGCAGTTTTTTTCAGGGGGTAACGCTGCCTAATCCCCCGGTTAGGTCACCCCTGAACCCTTGGGACTTGAATTTAGTTCTGTCGATGTTACAAAAACAGCCTTTTTGAGCCGATGCAACATATTCCCTTGGTCCTTTTGACAAGGAAACTAGTTTTTCTGGTAACCATATCCTCTGCAAAAAGGGTATCAGAGTTGGTTGCTCTTTCTTGTAAAGAGCCATATTATTCACAAGGATAAGGTAGTATTGCTTCCTCATCCTAAATTTCTAAGGTAGTGTCAGTTTTTTATCTAAACCAGGATATTGTTCTACCTTCATTCTTTTTTCCCAGAACCCTGTTCTTTGGAAGAAAAATCACTACATTCTTTTGATGTATTGAGAGCAGTCAAGGTCTACTTAAAGGCAACTGCTCAGATTCGAAAAACAGATGTTTTGTTTGTGCTGCCTGAAAGTCCTAAAAGAGGACAGGCAGCATTGAAATCTACTATTTCTAAATGGATTCAGCAAGTAACTGTTCAGGCTTATGGTTTAAAGAGGAGGATTCCACCCTCTCAAATCAAAAGCGCACTCCACTAGGACTGTTAGTGCTTCGCGGGGGTGCATCACTAAGCTTCCATGGTTCAAATATGCAAGGCCTCAACTTGGTCTTCAGTCCACATTTACCAGATTTTATCAGGTGAATGTAAAAAGGCATGAGGATATCGCCTTTGGTCATAGTGTGCTGCAGGCAGCAGTATAACTCCTCTAGTTTCATGTTGCCCTAATTCTGTTGCGTCTCCCTCCCCTCAGTTGGCATTGCTTTGGGACATCCCAAGTAGTAATTACTATGGCTCTGGGTCCTGTGATGTACGATTAAGAAAATAGGATTTTTATAACGGCTTACCTGTAAAATTATTTTCTTTGAAGTACATCACGGGACACAGCGGTCCCTCCCCTCTTTCTGGTATATGCTTGTATTGCTTTGCTACAAAAACTCCCAGTAGTGGGAGGGGTTATATAGGGAGGCAACTTCCTGTTTAGGGTGTGCCAGTGTCCATCACCTGAAGGGGGACTATAACCCACATAGTAATTACTATGGCTCTGTGTCCCGTGATGTACTTCAAAGAAAGGGATTTTTCAGGTAAGAGGTTATAAAAAAAATCCTATTTTTCAGATGCCTTGTTTACTTCTAAATTAAAGCCAGGAGCTGGCCAATACATTTTGAACAAGTTTGTTGTAATCCTTTTAATGCCATGACATGTGGTACACATTATTGGCAATGAAGGAAATAAAAACACTGCAAGTACAGAAAATGTGTTGATCCTGTCTGAAGTACCGTGGCTTATAACTTTATAAGCATTTTGCCTGTGCGGCACTGAAATGTTAAGCGGTGCTAGCAGCAATGTCCTATTATTCCCTTTAAAATATAGAACACCTCCACCTTAGTTTATGGAGATTACGAGTGAGGGATGTGTTGTGTTGCCTAAATTAGGAGTGAGCAGCCTAGGGTGACAATGCTACTCCTGCACTAAATGTGTTAGTGGGAGGACCACCAGAAATTAAAAGGAAAATAATCCAGAAAAATAAACACAATGGAGCCAAAACATCTAAACTGCAATATATTACATTTTTGTTCTTTGGTTTAGATAAAGTTTAAATAACAGTACAAGTAGTTTTTCACAAACAGTTGAGCCTTACATTATTAAAATGTATTGAGCATACTGGTTATATATATGTGTGTTGCTTCTGTTGTAGAACATTGGAGCATGGATCAAGAACAAATCAGAAGTGGAGATTGTAGATCTGGTATTGAAGCTAAGGGATAAATTGGTAATGTATCAGAATCCAAGCATTCTACAATGAATAATATATATTTTTTTATGGTCCATGGCGATAGGCCTTTTATTGGTATTAGAACTGTTTGTATTCCCTTATAAGTCAAAAGGAAAAAAAAACACTTTATAGCAGGTTGGTGCCTGCAGAACAAATGGAGGTCAACTGCACTTGCCAATAAACTCTTTTTATGAGTTTATGATTTCTTGGCTATTTTTCAGAGAATATGAATGATAACACAAAAACATTTCATTCACTCGTGGTTAGCGTTTGGCTGAAGCCATTTATTATCAATCAACTATGTTTACTCTTTTTGAATCATAATGGCAACAGAAACTACCCAAATGACTCTGATCAAAAGTTGACATACCCCAGTTCTTAATACCGTATTGCCCCCTTTAAAATTAGTTACAGTTAATTGATAATAAATGGCTTCAGCCACACACTAACCATGAGTGAAAGAAAAGTTGTGTTATCATTCATATTCTCTGAAAAATGGCCAAGAAATCATAAATTCTGCCAGGGTATGTAAACTTATGAGCACTACTGTAACTGCAGCCATAGTTCTGATATTGCTGCTTGTCCAAGGATACAGGGGTACGTCTTAAGGACGGTAAGTGGTTACAAATATTTGCTCCTACCTATTCTGTCTAGCATGTATAAAAAAAAAAGAACTGGATAATTATCTTTTTTTTTTTTATATTCTTTCTTTGAGTTTTAAGTGAAGGCGAATACAAAACAAAGGCAATTGGGCATACCCATACGAAAAGTACATTGCACTAAAACAAGGGTATATCTAAAACTTTAAATACAACACTGTCAAACGTAGGAAATGCACTTGGGTCCCCTGAAAAAGAAAAATAATGGTTTGCCCCCATGACTTCACGACCAGGTCATTTTTGCGATACGGCACTGCGTTACTTTAACTGACAATTGCACGGTCGTGCAATGCTGTACACAATTAAGTTTTTTTTCTCTCCACAAATAGAGCTTTCTTTTGGTGGCATTTGATCACCTCTGTGTTTTTTTATTTTTTGCACTATAAACAAAAAAAGCCAACAATTTTGAAAATAAAAAACAAAAACTATTTTTTACTTTATGCTATAAAATATATCCAGTAAAAAATCTAAATTCTTTATTAGTTTAAGCCAATGTGTATTCTACATATTTTTGGTAAACAAAAAGTCCCAATAAGCGTATATTGATTGATTTGCACAAAAGTATAAAATAGTGTCTACAAACTAGGGGATATTTTTATGGAATTTTATTTTTTTTATTTTTTTTACTAGTAATGGTGATAATCAGCAATTTTTTAGCGGGACTGCGACATTGCAGAGGACAAATAAGACACCTGACTGATCAGTGCTAAATAATATGCACTTGTAACTGTTCTAATGATACTGTCAGTGAAGGAGTTAACTTCAGGGGCAATCAAAGAGTTAAGGTTGCTCCTATGGAGTGCTTACTAACTGGGGGGGGGGGGGATGCTGTGACTAGAGGAACACAGAGATCCATGTTTCTGCTTAGCAGAAACACAAAATCTCCATCTTCCTCCCTCACAGAATGATGGTCTGCCTTGTTTGCATTGGTAAAAGACAAAAACAGAACATTCCACTGACGACTTTTATGTATCACTAAATTCTGACCAGTCATCTTCTGTAAGTGTAGAGTTCATAAGGGTCCATTTTGTCTGAGCCATTCGAAATTTTGGGTTACTATCAGTCATGAGGGCAGCGTAGTATGTGGAGATAATTTTAGTGGGGTCAGGGTGTCGTAGTACTTTCTCCAACGAGCCGAATTGGGCACGTATGGCATGTTGGAGTTGGTAGTAGAAGAATATATAGGAGCGTGGCAAGTCAAAATCAGCCCGCATTTGTTGGAAGGATTTAAATCCCTGTGTGTCCTATAGATGGCACCGGTATTTAACTCTCTTGGCATACCAATGTTGCAGATCAGGTAGAGAGTATAGTTCTTTATAGACCGTGTTGAACCACAGAGGGTTATTAAGGGACGTTAACCACGGTTCTTTTGTGATTTTGGAGACAATCATTTTAAACAGGGATAGCAAACTAGTTGGCATAGTTGTGCCTGGGCTGGCTGGAGCCTGGCCTCTGTATATGATATTTGTAGTGTTTCCAGAGAGGAGGCAATGGCTCCCTAGGTGGACGTGCAGGCATTTGCCGCAGTGGGATGGAGCCAGTCGTGTGTATGGACCAGTTGGGAGGCTAAGTAATATAAAGTTAGGGGACGCTAACCACCCAGGTGCGCTGGTAGCCATTGTGTCTCCAACGCCACTCTAGGGGATTTACCATTCCATAAAAATATCCTGCATATGGTATCTATCCTTTTAAAGATCTAGGGATCCTGCATGGTGCATTGGCTAGTACATACAACAGTTTGGGTAGATAGATAATTTTTAGGACATTGGCTCTTCTCATTAAATCTAAGGGAAGGTCCATCCATTGCTTAGTCTGTGCTAGTAATTGGGCCAGTAAGGGACACAAATTGTTTTCAATATAGGAGGATAGGGGTAATTGCACTATGACCCCCAGATATCTGAAAGAGGATACCACTTGTAGTCTGGAGTCCGGGTATATCTACACAGTTGCATCTGGGTCTAAGGGAAAAAGGTTAGATTTGACTCGGTTAACCCGAAATCCAGAGTAGTCACCAAAGTTATCTATCCTCTAGTAGTAGTGTCTTTAGTGAGTCCTGAGTATCAGCTAGGTATAGCAAAGTGTCGTCCGCATATAGCGAGATCCGGTCTTCTATAGTAGCGATAGGGAGGCCCTTAATCTGCTGGGAGCAGCAAATGCTTACTGCTAGTGGCTCCATGGCAAGGGCAAATAGGAGGGGTGACAGCAGGCACCACTGCCTAGTGCCTCTAGTAATGGAAAAGGTGACTGTATTGTGAGAGTTAACTAGTATGCGAGGCTGTGCGGAGGTGTAAAGGAGTGTTATCCAAGCAATAATACAGGGGCCAAAGCTGTACCATTGCAGTACCTGAAAAAGATAGGGCCATTCCACACGGTCAAAGGCCTTACATGTGTCCAAGGACACAAAAGCTCGGGTAGGTGTACAGTTGTGTGGATATTGAAGATTCTGGAATAGTCTACGAATGTTCATTCTCGTAGATCTGCCAGGTATAAAGCCTCCTTGATCGCACCTGACCAGTTTCCCAACTACAGCGTTTAGACAGTTAGCCAATATTTTGGCAAGGATATCAACATCCACATTAAGAGAAATTGGGCGATATGAGACGCATTTTAAGTGGATCTTTGCGTGCTTTCAGTAGTAAGATAATCAGAGCTTCCCTCATCATGGGGGGAAGAATTCCAGCTGTTAAGGCTTCATTATATGTTTTCAGAAGAGAAGGACAGAGTAAGAGCTGAAATTGGGAATACCATTTAGCAGGGAAGCCGTATAACCCCGCTGTCTTATGTCCCGGTGCCGAAATGGCCAGCGCAATTTCCTCGACAGAGAGAGGTGCCCCTAAATCTTCACTATTCTCAGCTTAAAGGGAAGGGAGTGATATCTGGGCCAAGTAGTCATTTAACTGGGACTCTGTTTATTCTGCTCTCGATGAATACAGATTTTTGTAAAAGTCCAAAAACCTCTCAATGATGTCTCTAGGGGTGTCACTGATTTGTCCCTGTGCAATTACAATTCGGGGGATTGAAATGGTGGAGTGTTCATGTATGGTCAGATATGCTAAGCGGCGGCCAGCCTTGTTAGCATGTGCAAAAGATTTTTGTGTGGCATGTAGCATGCGTTTTTGTGTGAGGTCTAATAAGCGGAGCTCATATTTTCTGCGACACTGTAACCAAGAGTCTCTAAACTTTACTAGGGTCATAGGTAGTTTCTGCAGATGTCATACCGGCCTCCAATTCCACTGTATGTTGTATGGTATTTTTGTTTTTTTTAAGCCTCTCACTCTGTAAGTGGGTCCACTGTGCCAGTGTTTTTGGTCCAGTAGTTCACTATACTCTTCCCATGTTCTTCCTGTACTATCTCATCCTCCAACCAGTATGAGTTCAGGCGCCACACACTCAGGCCTGATCCTGGAAAGAGAAGGAGATCCACCGCCAAAGGAGCATGGTCCGATACTCCCCTAGGTAGGTAGGATATGGTAGATACCACCATGAGACTATCCTGCGTGCCAAATGCCAGGTCTATACGGGATGTGGTGTGGAAAGAGTCCGAATGGCAGGAAAATTGGTGCAAATCTGGGTGTTTCCACCTCCATATCTCGGTAAGTCCACGTACCTGGGCCCAGTCAGTAAAAGAATGTTAACATATGCCCCCACCCCCCAGACGGTCCATGGCTGGGCTCATTATTGCATTAAAGTCACCCACATACAACAGTGGGCCTGGGGGCCTAGACAATAGAATAAGCGACAGTTTTACCAACATATCTGCGGACAATGGGGGAGGTACATAAACGGATACCAAGGTAAAAGTTACTGAGGCAATTTGTATCAAAAGTATGATATGCTTGCCTTCAGGGTCTGTTTTAATCTGCAAAACCTCTGCATGTAGAGATTTAACCAAAACAGAGACCCCCCTGGAGTAAGCTGTATGAGTGGCATGATAAGAGTGCCAGCCACGGCCGCCTAAGGGACCTTGTTTTAGAATCAACCAGATGTGTTTCCTGGAAACAAATAATGTAGGGGCATTGCTTTCTCAGGACTGAGAACACTTGAGATTACTTCTGAGGCAAGTTCAATCCTCTAGTGTTCCAGGAAATGATTATAGTGGTCTGGCCATGGCACAGAAAACAGTGTGGGGTATATATCCTGATGGCTTGTGGCAGAAGTGTACCATTGCGTTCCATGCCTTTCGGGATACATACAAACAGACATATATTAACAGGTATAAGGCACAAAGTTAAGGCAGCACAAATACACATAAATAACCAAAGTACAAAAGAAAAAAGTATTCAAAAACAGAACTGAAAATAAGGGCGGCCAAAAACAGAAAAAAAATTGTAAGTCCCTGAAAAACCCTGTACCCTCCTCCCCGCTCGCCCATCCCAAACACAGCGAGCCTTGGATCCCTGAATGGAGAAAAAACACTTAAGTGAAGAGAAAACTCTGCCGTTGCCTTGCCACTAACTGGTGTGGGGGTTTTGTGGTTGTGGCTTGGCTCCCGAATAACACAACAGGAAATAAGGTAGAAATGCCTCAGCATTACAGTGGTCCGGCTTCAGGGTAGTCAGTACTTGTGGTTAGTAGGATGCAAGAGGGATGGTGTATCACCTTCATCAGAGAGGGTTTGACCTCAAGAATTATGAAGGGGTCTGATCTGATCAGGTCCAACATGGACAGGTTGTAAACATTGAGATTCTATTTCTAGAACCAGTAGGAGAGCTATATAAATTGTATGTAGTTAAGGCAACATACAGTATGCAGTTCTGGGTGCGAGACAAGACTTTACTTTCTCACACCCGGAATAAAATTGATTTGGTCTGACCTAGGCTCAGTCATTCATAGGCAGCTTTGTATTCTATCAATGAATACAAAGTTTCCTCTGATTAGCTGAGTCTGAAAGGCGGGCCGTTGTCACAATCTCCGACTCCCAAGTCAGTTACTTTATGGACCTACAGAAGCCAATTGTTACTTTAAGCACATACAAAAGGCACAGGAAGTAGGAGATGTGACAGTCCTCGATTTTGTTTTTCATAGACAGTATTTGCACACTGGAGTTCTGTGAACTTTAGGGGTCCCAAAGCATTTAAAAGATATTTAAAAATATGTGCAAACACAAAAGGTGCCTGCTCTTGATGTTACAGTTTAGGTTTACTGAAAGCTCCAGAGTCCAGACAAACAAAAAGCTGAAAAGTTGGACCAGGCTATAGGGTTGTCTTTAGTCTAGCTGGGCTGTATGACAAAAGTTTATTCAAGTTGTTGCAATACATTACAAACTGTTTGGCAGGAAAATACTTTCTGAAAATCTTTACTTGTATTTGTGCTACTACTACTACTAGATTGATTCAGAATCTATTTTACATAATGTAGATGTAAACCTAGATACTGCGTATAGTTTATTGAATGTTCTGATTCATTTCTTTATATGTCCCCTTTGCAGCTCAGGGCTCACAGACAACAGCTTCCTATCAGCTCTACTTCCTTGGACAAGCTGAGACTTCACATTGATGAAGTAATCCATTCGCTTCCTGAAGATTTGCAGAGCATCTTGCATCCTCAGTAAACTATTTCAGTAGCATTCCCAAACGTTCCAAGACCCGTAGAGAATCTCACATTATATGTAAACCATCTTGTATCTATATCATCAATACAACCTTCTGAAGGGCTGATAAGAGAAACCAGAGAAAAAAACAAAAAACAACCCTCATATTTAAGAGAAACCTGTAATGCCAACACTATACAGGACTCCAAAGCACTGCTTTAAGATCTACAGTATGTTCTTTATTTGGAAATTACGAAATCTGGAACAAAACAAACAGTCTGATTCACTGAAGGAACAAGCACAACAAAGATGGTCCCATGTAAAGATAGCTTATTGGGTGCTTGGTTATACAAATCTTTGAAACGGCAATGACATATTTAACCTTCTATTTTTCTTCAATATTGGTACTATATTGCTTATGTAACAATAGAGGTTTGTGTGATTTGCTAAAGAGTTTGGGATTCTTCTTTGAATGGTATACTTTTGTTAATCTCTGAATTGGTTCAGCTATGGCTTCAATTCAGCAAGACCTATATTGGAGCTGGGCTTTAAGTGGTTGATACTATGTTTTATATTATGTATTACTTTGTGCAAGATGCTGCACAGGGCATATTTTCATATATGCCACTATATATTTATTGATTTAAGTTAAATGTAATATAACATTTGAACTTATTGTGATGTAGACCTGTTTAGTCATCCACATGTGCATCAAGCTACATTAACAAAGATGTGGTTTGACCCCCCAATAGAGCACCCTTTTTCTTCTGAGGTGAATGCAGGCTTTAATACCTGCGCAGTGTGGGTTAAAGCTGCAGCCCCCCCAAAAAAAATTGGGTACAGAGAAGCATGTGTGCATTTGATGCCTGCTCACAGTAGGTTGGAAACTCTGACTAATATTGTGTGTCCACAGCAGGCTACAATTGTCACAGTGGTAAATATGGGGATTTTGTAGAGCAACTGACATACATGAAGCTACTTTTCCATTAACACATCTGGTACCTGTCGTGTACATGATTACTAACACAGTTGATGCCCATGTGTATGATCCCTAAACCACATATGTTAAAGAAGCTTACATCCCAATTCTTAAATTATATGTAAATATAGAAATCAAGCACAAGTCATTTCTCTATTAGAGGCACGTAAATTGTTTCAGAAACATAAATTATCTCAGAAGGCCTATCCTAAATTGTATATTGGCATTTGGTTTAATAAGTCTGTCTAAAATGCATAAGTGTTTATCTGTAAAATAAAACTTTCAACTCAAACTAAGCATATGTTCAAAAAATTATCTTCTGTGACAACTACAATGATCATTATGTCCGATATATATAGGCCATAATTTTCCTATAATGTGACATTTGGCCTTTTTGCATAATATACAAGCATGGAATGTGTTTTGGTGTGTGTTTGGGTATGTCTGTGGCATATTTCTTATTGAACTGCATAGCGCTGGTGCTATCTATTGCTGTCATTGCAACACCCAGTTATTATTGGTAATTAACTGTATGGAGTTTACCTGAAATGTTATCTCATGTACAGAATAACAAAGCTGGCACACAACTGGGAGACAGTTGTCATCCAGTAACAGGAAGTGCCTGAGCAAGGATAGTCATGGCAGGATCTCCAAGTATTATTTTACCGTTCATATAAATTTCTTTCTTTGGCAGAGCGATAAACTGGTATATTCAGTGTAAGTTGGCATGTTAAATGACTTAAAGGGGTTGTAAAGGTAAATGTTTTTTCACCTTAATGCATTCTATGCATTAAGGTGAAAAAACATCTCACGCTGCCGGCGCCCCCAGTCCCCCCGTTTTACTTACCTGACCCCTCCAAAGTCCCGCGCTCACCCCCGCCGTCCTCTTCCCCGCTCAGCCTGGTCGCTGATTGGCTGGAGTGGATGGATTGAAAGCAGCGCAGCTATTGGTTCGCACTGCTGTCAATCACATCCAATGACGAAGCGCGCCAGGGCGGGGCCGTGTGATACAGCGAGCGGCTATAGCCACGCCCGCAGGTGCTTCTCACCATGCGAGGGAGCTCGCATGAACGTGAGAAGTACCTGTGGGAGGAAGCAGAGACAGCCGCCGAGGGACCCCAGAAGAGCAGGTTCGGGGCCACTCTGTGCAAAACGAGCTGCACAGTGGAGGTAAGTATAACATGTTTGTTATTTAAAAAAGAAAAATGTACTTTACAATCCCTTTAAGCACTTCACACCCAGGCCAATTGTGACATTTCTCTCCTACATGTAAAATTCCTAATTTTTTTGCTAGAAAATTACATAGAACCCCCAAACATTATATATGTTTTTTTAGGAAAGACCCTAGAGAATACAATGGCGGTCGTTGAAACTTTTTCTTCTGCACGGTATTTGCGCAGCAATTTTTCGAACACGTTTTTTTCTGAAAAAAATAACAGTTTCATGCTTTAAAAAAAACAAAACGGTAAAGTTAGCCCAATTTTTTTGCATAACGTGAAAGAGGAGGATACGCCGAGTAAATAGATATCCAACATGTCACGCTTCAAAATTGCACGCGCTCGTGGAATGGCGCCAAACTTAGGTATTTAAAAATCCCCATAGGCGACGGTTTACATTTTTTTACTGGTTACATGTTTTGGGTTACAGAGGAGGTCTAGAGCTAGAATTAGAGCGAGAGCAATAACGTTCGCGGCGATACCTCACGTGTGGTTTGAACACGGTTTTTATATGTGGGCGGGACTTACGTATGCCTTCGCTTCTGCGTACGAGCTCGCGGGGACAGGGGCGCTTTACTTTTTTTTTTTATTGTTAATTTTACTTTTATTTTTTTAGTTTGACACTTTAAAAAAAAAATGTATTACTTTTATTCCTATTACAAGGAATGTAAACATCCCTTGTAATAGGAATATGGCATGATCGGACCTATTTACAGTGAGATATGGGGTAAATAAGACCCCATATCTCACCTCTAGGCTAGGAAGCCTAAATTAAAAAAATAAAAAACCTGATCACGGCCTCTCAACCGAGGTGGTGCCGTTATTTTGAATGCAGAGGCCGGGAGGGACGTCATAACATCGCGCCTGGCCTCCGCGCGATCATAGAGACTCCGGGGACCATCTGGTCTGCCTAAATCTCTATAATACCATCCAGGGGGCGGCGGATCCTGTGACTGACTCACCGATGGAAGCGGTGAGTCGGTAGAAGCACCGGAGGGTGGCGGGAGGGGGGACGTCCCCTCCCGCCGCCCGTAAGAACGATCAAGCAGTGGAACAGCCGTTATGATCGTTCTTATGGTGCAGGGAATCGACGGCTGAAAATGCTGATATCTGAATGATGTCTATAGCCTCAGGCATCATTCAGCTATAACACCACAAAGCCCACAACGTCATATGACGTAGCTTGGGCGCCAAGTGGTTAAAGATCGTTCCTACTAGGGATGCACCGAATGGGTTTTTTGGTGCCGAAACCGATACCGAAAATGAAAAATACACTAGGCCGAAAACCGAAACCGATACCGAAACAGCACCGATACCGAAAATGACTGTTTTTAAAAAATATTTTTATACAGGAGGTGGTCAGAGACTGGGGACATGGTACAGGAGGTGGTCAGAGACTGGGGACATGGTACAGGAGATGGTCAGAGACTGGGGACATGGTACAGGAGATGGTCAGAGACTGGGGACATGGTACAGGAGATGGTCAGAGACTGGGGACATGGTACAGGAGATGGTCAGAGACTGGGGACATGGTACAGGAGGTGGTCAGAGACTGGGGACATGGTACAGGAGGTGGTCAGAGACTGGGGACATGGTACAGGAGGTGGTCAGAGACTGGGGACATGGTACAGGAGGTGGTCAGAGACTGGGGACATGGTACAGGAGGTGGTCAGAGACTGGGGACATGGTACAGGAGGTGGTCAGAGACTGGGGACATGGTACAGGAGGTGGTCAGAGACTGGGGACATGGTACAGGAGATGGTCAGAGACTGGGGACATGGTACAGGAGATGGTCAGAGACTGGGGACATGGTACAGGAGATGGTCAGAGACTGGGGACATGGTACAGGAGGTGGTCAGAGACTGGGGACATGGTACAGGAGGTGGTCAGAGACTGGGGACATGGTACAGGAGATGGTCAGAGACTGGGGACATGGTACAGGAGATGGTCAGAGACTGGGGACATGGTACAGGAGATGGTCAGAGACTGGGGACATGGTACAGGAGATGGTCAGAGACTGGGGACATGGTACAGGAGATGGTCAGAGACTGGGGACATGGTACAGGAGGAGGTCAGAGACTGGGGACACGGTACAGGAGGAGGTCAGAGACTGGCGACACGGTACAGGAGATGGTCAGAGACTGGCGACACGGTACAGGAGATGGTCAGAGACTGGCGACACGGTGCAGGAGGTGGTCAGAGACTGGCGACACGGTACAGGAGATGGTCAGAGACTGGCGACACGGTGCAGGAGGTGGTCAGAGACTGGCGACACGGTACAGGAGATGGTCAGAGACTGGCGACATGGTACAGGAGGCATCCCCCATTGCAGCCAGTGTGTAATTTTGCAGCCAGTGTGCCAGTGTGTCATTTTGCAGCCAGGGTGTCATTTTGCAGCCAGGGTGTCATTTTGCAGCCAGCGTGTCATTTTGCAGCCAGCGTGTCAGTGTGTCATTTTGCAGCCAGCGTGTCAGTGTGTCATTTTGCAGCCAGCGTGTCAGTGTGTCATTTTGCAGCCAGCGTGTCATTTTGCAGCCAGCGTACCAGTGTGTCATTTTGCAGCCAGCATACCAGTGTGTCATTTTGCAGCCAGTGTGTCATTTTGCAGCCAGTGTGTCATTTTGCAGCCTGTGTAGGGAAGAGAGCCGCCTCCGCCGCCTATTTGATCACAGCGCCGGGAACATCACAGCTCTCATTTCAATAGCTGTGTGTTCCCGGCCGCGCGCCGTCACACGCAGCCCCTCCCCCTTGTCCGGGCACTTTGATAGACAGATCATCCGTCCAATCCTGCGGATGATCTGTCTATCTAAGTGCCCGGACAAGGGGGAGGGGCTGCGTGTGACGGCGCGCGGCCGGGAACACACAGCTATTGAAATGAGAGCTGTGATGTTCCCGGCGCTGTGATCAAATAGGCGGTGGAGGCGGCTCTCCAGCGCTATACAACCCCCATGATGGGCGTCACCAGGGACGGGGGCGGAGCCCGCCCCCACCCAGGCCACGCCCCATTTTCGGCTCCATTATCGGCCGTTTTTCTCTTTCGGCAAATTGCCGAAAAGGGCATTTTCGGCCGATATGTTTCGGCGGCCGAAATTTCGGTGCATCCCTAGTTCCTACCAGATCAACCTTTCTAGGCGGAGGCAAACTGTAACTTGGATAGAGGAAAGTTTGTGGATGTAGTGTAGATTGTTTGCTAAGGCATTTGAAACAGTACTCCACATACACATGAATTTACAAATTAAGGTCTTTTGGCATTGATTATATCATATGTACCTGGATAAAAAAAAGTGGTTACAGGAACATGTCCTGAGGGTGGTAAGCAATGGCATATTTAATGAATAGTCTGGAGTTATGAGTGGTGTTCCCCAGGGCCCTGTCTTGGGATCAACTCTGTTTAACGTGTTCATAAATGATATACAGTTATGAATAAATAGTTCAGTCTAAGTGTTTGCTGATAAAACAAAGTTAAACAGGGCAATAACGTCACAACAGGATATAGCAACTTCACAAAAAGACCTACCGTATTTATCGGTGTATAACGCACGCTCTTTTCCCCTTAAAATCAGGGCAAAATCGTAAATGCGTGTTATAAGCCGATTCCCCCGCCGTTTCTAAGCTTCTCTGGCGTTCTCGGCTATTTTCGGCGGCTTTTCGGAAAGCCGACGAGAACGACCGAAAATAGCCGAAAGCCGCGAGCTACCGAGCGCCGCCGAGATACACAGGACATCCGCTCTGTATCTCGGCGGAGCCATTTTTTAAACGGCAAAGACACTGACGAGGCTGCAATGCAAGGCTGCAAATGACACTGACAAGGCTGCATTAATGGGCATTTAAATGTAAGTTTTTTTTTTTCCCTTAAACTCCCCTCCTAAAAGTTTTTTTCGTGTTATACACCAATAAATATGGTATTTAAAATGGGGGGGGGGGGGGGGGGGTGTTCAGCTTTATATCAGATACGGTTTAAACACTCAAAAATGGAAAGTGTGGGAGTTTTAAAATATGCATGCAGGTTATTTGCTAGGGGAGAACATCTGGGGGGATTAAAGGATTCAGGTGTCCTTCCAGATCGCAGACTAAGCAATAGCATGCAATGCCCAGCTGTAGCAAGCAAGGCTAGCAGATTTTAATTTTTTTTATTAACCTCCCTGGCGGTATTCCCAGGCGTGGCTTGGGGTGAATTTTCAGTACCAAAAACGGTAACCCCAAGCCTCAGGATTGCATCGCAGGATCCAGGTACAGTTACCTTGAACCCAGGATCCTGCGATATCTCCCCGCTGTGTGTGCGGGCTTTGTACTCCGCTCGAGCCATCACAGTGCCGAGCTCCGTTACCCTGCGAGCATTGCAACGCACGGGGATGGAGCCCAGCGCCAAATTCAAAAAGTGAATTACATACAGTACACTATAATCTGTAAGATTACACTACTGTATCAAATAATTTCACATCCCTTTTGTCCCTAGTGGTTTGTCCAGTGCCCTGCATGCAGTTTTATATTATAAATACTGTTCTTTCTTCCTGGAAACTGGAGAGTGTCTATAGCAACCAAAACCATCCCTTTACATCAAAAGACCAGCTAGAAAACAGTGATAATAAATTAGAATCACTTGCAGAATTGAGAGATAGTGATTTGTGGGGAAATCCGTCATCAAACGCTAAAAGTAATCACAGCGACAATTCTGCAGCTGAGCAAATTTCAGTGTTTTTGATTTGATTACATTATTGAATAATTTCTATTTATAGTTATTATATAATTTTATGATTTCGTGTTTCAAACGTCATCATACCCGGGATGTCTACTAGCCTCTTGTTTGGATAGATTTAAGTGTGTTATTCCAAAGAATTACTGGCCCAGAATATAAAATGCCAAATTTCCATGCAAACCATTTTACCGCTTTGAGCATCAAAAATCTGAAATAATCATACCACCAGGGAGGTTAAAGCAGAGTTCCAGGCTTTTATTTTTTGTTCATTAAATTACTTTTTATAAAGACATGCACTTGTCCAGCGATGCGGCCTCACAGAGCCTTGCTCCTCTCCCCGGAGCCTCCATTGAAACTGTGGGTACCCGGCTGTGACAGCTCGCGGCTTCACGGCCGGGCGCACATGCGTGAGTCGCACTGCGCTTCCTGAGTGGAGAGGCAATCTTCTGTGACCTGTGACGTGTCCCATAAGATTGCAGAAAGGGATGGGCCACCTAGGGGGAGAGGAGTCGCCTAGGCAGCCCATAGTCGGAAGCAGGAAGTCCCACTCGAAAATCTAGGCCATCACCCTGAGGAGTGCTGAAAGCAGAAATTCCACTTTTGGGTGGTACTTCTCTTTAAGAAATAAAAATAAGATCCTACCACTTTACAAAACTCTGGTTTAGCCACATCTTGGGTATGCAGTTCAGTTTTGGTCACCAATCCTCAGGAAGGATGTTCTTGAGCTGGAGAGAGTCCAGCAAAACTAATAAGGGGGGCTAAAGCTTATAACATTTCGATGACTAGGTTTAGATCTACTTTAAGGCCATGAATAATTCCAACCACTGAGGCTGATATTCTAGAGAAGTTATAAAGCTTCAATCATATGAAAAGCAATTGTCTGTTTATTTCTTCTGTACATGACTCGGTATTAGAAAACATCTACGCCCTAAGGTGTGTTTCACACAGGCTTCAACTTGTATAAGCCCAGTGTGAACAGCAAGCTTTGACTAAGAACTTGCAGAGTTTTCCGCAAGCTCTGTTGAGTGTAATAAAGCAGTGGTCATCAATCCTGTCCTCAGGGCCCACTAACAGGCCAGGTTTGCAAGATAACTGAAATACATCACAGGTGATCTTATTTACTGCTCAGTGATTGCAGTATTCTAGTCTGCATCTCCTCAAGGTAATACATAAAACCTGGCCTGTTAGGGCTCTTTCACATGGGGCGGATCCGTGCTGATCCACCCCGTGGACGTCTGCTTGCTCAGCCGGGATCTACGCAGGAAGATGACAGAACGCCGCTTTCCCATATGGGAGATCGGATGACGACGGACCACAGAGTCCATCGTAATCCAATCCGATGACAGATGGAAAAGTAGCTTTTTCCTCTGTCACACTTTTTCGGATCTGAGTGGGTCGGATGTCAGCGGATGTCACCGCTGACATCTGACGCTCCATAGTGGTCTATGGAGCATCCGTTCAGGTCTACCTAAATAACCGACAGGTGGACCTGAAAGGATCGTCCATGTGAAAGATGTCTTAGTGGGCCCTGAGGACAGGGTTGATGACCAGTGTTTATAAAGTACCATTTCAGCTTCAGTTTGAAAATGTTGACCATAGATCCTGGAGTAGTGCCGATTGCTACTTTCACCTGTTTCTGCCACCGCTATGGCTGAAAGACGGCTACAGCGCGGGCCTCCAGTTCTGGGAGGATGTCCTCCCATGTGTGCACACCTAACTGACATTTTTGACTCTTGGGAACTAGTGCCAAAAATATGCACCTTTATTGTACTAATGACACTGGCAGGGAAGTGGTTAAACGTGTTCCCTGCAGACCCTACAATGTACGAGCTGACGTACAATGACGGCGATTCGCAGGAACCAGCCCCATTGCCCCAGTACAACTGGACGGCTGGGCCTTATGTGGTTCAATTCTCACAAAAGAAAGCTCTGTCTAAAAAACAAAACAAAAAAATAAATAAAAAAACCTGAGTTAGACTTATGGGTGATTGTATTTCTACGAGCCTTTCAGGACAGCACCTCGGAGTGAGCGTAGCTCCACCTCTTCACAGGAAACATTGCAGCTGCTTCCACCATGCCGTCAGTTGTTACCAAGAAATCCTCCAACATGCTGGAAAATATAAGCAGGCAGTTACCAAGCCCTATAATTATACATAATAACCTAGGGAGGAAAGTAGGCTGCTGTCCTGAAAGGCTCGTAGAAATACCGTCACTGGTAAGTCTAACTAAGGTATCCTCCCTTCGCCTTTCAGGACAGCACCTTGGAGAGGATAACCAAGAAACTTACTTCAGGGTGGGACTACTGCCTGTAAAACCTTCCTACCAAAGGATTGCTCCGAGGCTGAAAGCCTGGACCATGTGGCAGCCTTTCAAATTTGCTCAGGAGATGCCCCGGCCCCTTCTGCCCATGATGCCGCTACTGCTCGAGTCGAATGAGGCAAAATCCCTTCTGGAGGTTCCAGACCCAAAGATGTGTATGCCTCTTTAATGGCTTGTTTTAACCATCTTCTGAGGGTGCTTTTGGAAGCTTTATATCCCTTGTTAGTACCTTCCATTAAAACAAAGAGTGAAGATGATTTTCTAAAGTCCTTTGTTATCTCCCAATAGTTAAGAAGACACCTCCTGACATCAAGAGTATGGAAGGCTTCTTCCCCTGGCCCCGAAGGTAAAGGGCAAAATGTAGGGAGAATGATCTCCTGTGTACTGAAGTCACTTTCGGCAGGAAGGCTGGATCTGTCCTTAAGACTACCCTATCTGGTAGACATCTCATAAAGAGTTCTTTAATTTATAGAGCTTGTAACTCACTGATTCTATGGGCAGACGTTACCGCCACTAACAAAACAGTTTTGAATGTCAAAAACTTTAATGATGAGGTTCAAACGGGGTCTTCGTCAGTCCCTGAAGAACTAAAGATAAATCCCATTTAAACTAATACTAGGTCTAGGTTTTACTTTAGCCATAGCCCTAAAAAATCTGGTTATTAAAAAGGTTCCCCTGACAAGGTCCTTTCCAAAAAAACTGATAAAGCAGCTACCTGCGTCTTGAGCGTATTTGCTGCTAACCCCCTTCTCCAATCCTTCTTGAAGAAATTCCAAAACCGAAATTGTACTAAGCAAATTAAAGTTTTTTCTGGAACACCAGGTATTGTACACCTTCCAGACGTTTCCTACTTGCAAGAAGGGTAGTAATACGTTTCTCTGATAAGCCCTTCTGTCTTAAGAATTGTTCTTCAGAAACCAGGCTGTTAAATTGAGATGAGCTGGATCTGGATGGAGGATCTGGCCCTGACTCAGCAGATCTGTCCTGATTGGCTGGGAGGTTTCACTGAGAGGTTCATCAGGATTGAAAACCATGGTCTTTTCGGCCAATAAGCAGCTGTTAAGATTAGTTCCGTGGATTCCAGCCTGAATTTGGCCAACACCCTTGGAATCAGCTGAAATGGAGGAAAAGCGTAAGACAGCTGGAAGTCCCGCTTGTGGGCCAACACATCTATTCCGAGAGCTTGATCCTGCCTCTGAAGGGAGATGAAGTCTTATACTTTTGCTTTTTCTTGTTTTGCAAAGAGATCCACCTGAGGGGAACACCATCTCCTGGAGATCGTCTCAAATAATTCCTGATTTAGAGACCACTTGGCTTCCCGTATTTCTCTCCTGCTGAGGAGATCTGCCAAGGTGTTTTCCATCCCCTTCAAATGGACTGCGGATAGAGAGGCAAACTTGTTCTCTGCCCATCTCAGGATTTGGTAAGCTAGCTCCATCAAGGTTGTGCTTTTTGTGCCCCCTTGCTTTGTTAAATATAATACTGCCGTCATATTGTCCGACAATATTTGGACATGCTGTTTCACTAGAACTTCCTGGAAGGAAAGCAGGCTTAGGTGAATAGCCTTCAACTCTATCCAATGCTATGAACTTCTTGCCTCTGGTTTGGACCAAACACCCTGAACTGTTTTTTCTTCTATGTGGGCTCCCCAGCCCCATGCGCTGGCATCTGTGGTCAGTCTTCTGGTTAATGGGAAGGACCAGAGAAGCCCTTTGAGACATTTCTTTGGTTTCTCCACAACCAGAGCGATCTTTTTGCTCTTGACCCTATGAAGAACTTCTTCTCCAGAGGTTCCTGGTATGACCAATTCCTCAAGATAACCACCTGCAGTGGACGAGCATGGAACCTGGCCCACTGTACCGAGGGAATTGCTGCTGTCAACAGGCCCAGAGCCGACATGGCTTGTCTTACAGAAATCTCTGCTTTCAGAACTGACTGCATCTTCTCCGTTTTCTCCTGGGGCAGAAATATTCTCTATTCTAATGAATCTACTTCATACCCCAGAAACCTTACCCTTGATGGTATTAGGTTTGACCTTTGAAGGTTGAGAAGCCAACCCAAACTCTTTAGATGCGCTTGAGTTATTTGAAGATTGACTTCTACTTGACCCCTTGAGTCGGCAAACAGTAGCAGGTTGTCCAAATAGGGCACTATTGGAATCCCTTTCAGCCTCAGGGGCTTCAAAGCTTCTGCCATCACCTTCATGAATACTCTGGGAGAGGAGGAAATGCCGAAGGACAGAGCTCGGAACTGCAGATGTCAAACCTCCCCTTCCCCCAGATTGACTGCAAGACGCAGGAAACTTTGTGATGGGGGTGCTATTGGAATATGGAGATAGGTACCTCTCAAGTCGATGGAAACCATCATGTAACACTTGGGGGTCAGTAAGTTCCTCACCAAGAAAATTGTATCCATCCTGAACTTTTTGTATTTTATGGATCGATTCAGAACCTTCAAATGGAGAATCAGGCGGAACTTTCCTGATGTTTTTTTGACCAGAAAAATATAGGAGTAAAACTCTTTCCCCTCTTGACCTTTTGGAACCTGGGAGATGACTTTCTGTTGCATCAGCTCTTGTAGAAGAGATTTCATAGCCAAAGCCTTCTCCTGATCCCTTGGCGGGTTTGTGATGTAAAACCAACTTGGGGGACTTTGTGAAAACTCTATAGGATAACCCTGTTTGATTAACCCCAGAACAAATGGACTTCTTGTCGTTTCTTCCCAAACTGGCAAGAACTCCTGAAGTCTCCTGCTTACTGGGAGATAGTAATTGTTTTTTAGGGGATTGCTTAGGGTTTCTAAACAGTACCCCGCCTCTGCCTCTCTGGGGATTCCAGGGGCTTTTCTTTGTCTGGTCTTTTTTCTTATCGGTTTGTTAAAAAGGATGAAAATTCTTCCTCTGCTGCACCATTTTCTTTTTCTGTGGGAAAGCTTTCTTTTTGGCTGCAGTCCTGTCAATGATAGCCTCCAGTTCTGGCCCAAACATCAGGTCCCCTGAAAAGGAAATTCCGCAGTTTTACTTTAGAAGCCAAATCACCTGACCAAGTCTTTAGCCAGAGGGCTCGTCTCGCTGAGTTAACAAGCGATGAGGATCTGGCAGATATCCTGATAGACTCTGCAGAGGCATCTGCCATATATTTGATGGCCTTAAGCAATGTAGGGAAGGACCTCCAATATATCTTTTCTGGAGGTACCAGCTACCACATGATTCTTAAGTTGGTCTAGCCAACACTCCAAATTCCTAGCTACAACTGTAGCTGCCATTGGGGGTTTCAGATTTGCTAAATATGAATCCCAGGCTTTCCTCAGTAGCCCATCTGCCCTCTTGTCTATCACATCTTTGAGAATCCCCATATCCTCAAAGGCTAAATTAGTCTTCCTAGACACTTGTGAAAAGGCAGCATCTATTTTTGTTTTTTATTCCATACAAATTTCTAATTTTCCTCAAAAGGAAACCTCCTTTTAAGGGCTTTAGAGAAGAACTGCCCTTTTTCTGGATCCTTCCACTCCTTTTTAATAGTGTCTGTTAAAACTTTATGCACAGGGAAGACTCTGTGTTTAATCTCCTTCAGCCCTTGGTACATCTTGTCATGTACTGACAGCTGGGTTTTGTCTTCCTGGATCTCCAGGGTAGTATAAATTGCCTTGAGTAGATCATCCACCTCCTCAAGTGAAAGTTTATATATAAATGATCTGGCTTCTTCCTCCTCAAAATCAATGGTTGAAGGAGGAATGCTTTCCCTTTCTTCCTCAGACTCACTTTCCACCTGTATGGAAGTGGACGGAGGGAGACTGGACTGAGAGCTCTGTTCTTGGCTGGAACTCTGGCCACGATTTTTCACAAGGGAATGCACTGTCCCTAGGGCCTCTGCTATTTCTTTTCTTACAGAAGATAAGAGCTCCTTGCACTCCTGTGAGGACTCTTCTTTTACTAAATCCACAATGCAGGATCTGCACAGGGGTTTGGGCCAAGAGTCCCTTAAAGTATTTGTGCATGAGGGGAATTTTTTCCCTGCTGTTCTCGGACTTGGCAGTAGCTTTCTGAAACAAAAGAACGCCAAGGTGCTTCTTTAGCTATAGCCTCTAAAAAGGAGAACGGATAGCACCCACAGCCAACACCCTGAGTCTCACTCCTTGCTGAACTGCTAATGGAACATTTACACCAAAGCAGACAGTTACAGGTTTTTGTTTCAACAAAAAAAGAAAAACACCCAGTGATATACAAGGAAAGAGGCACCACTGTACCTCTCCTACCTGTGACTGGCCAGGAATCTGGGCGCCTGCATCCGCCAATGCTGACGATTCTTCCTCCATAACAAATGTTGCAGCCACTGCCTGTGTGCTTTTGAATGCTGTCTTCCATGTGCCAAACAAAAGGAAGTCCCAGCCAGAGGACCCATCCATTCCTCCTGCATTCCAGCAGCCGGAACCAATCGCTGCTATGCCCTGCCGGAAGTCTCCGCCCACTGGAACAGGCACCACTCGCCGTCTGGGATTCGACGCCGCCATGCCGAGGCCTGGCATGGAACGCTCATTCTGAACACACCCGTGGCCCCCACAACACCATGGACGGATGACCTCCAGCAGTCCATTACTCTTGTGAGCCGATGAAGAAAGGGACACCGGAACACCCTCGTCACTTGCGGAAAGGTGCTGGGCTGGTCTTGAGCATAAAATCTGAAGGTACTGCCAAAACCCTCTCCTTGGAGAGAGCGCAGCCCCTCTGGTTCCCCAGCAGTGCTTCCAGCATGGTGGAGGAAACACTAAAACTGACAGCACAGTGGAAGCAGCTGCTTTTAAAAGGGTCACGCAGTGTTTCTTGTGAAGAGGTGGCGCTACGCTCTCTCCAAGGTGCTGTCCTGAAAGGCGAAGGGAGAAATATATATATATATATATATATATATATATATATATATATATATATATATATATATATATATATATATAAAATTTGGGTACAGGGTTGCGTGACCGCGCAAATATAATTCAAAGTGCAACAGCTCTGAAAATTGGCCTGGGCAGGAAAGGAGTGAAAATGCCCGGTATTGAAGGTAAACAAGCTACTAGCTGGCTTTAGCACTTCTTGAAGCTTGTTTAAAGTGACATCCAGCACTCCCATTAAGGCTTGTGTTCAACATTTACAAACTGGAGTTGAATGGTACGTTAAATGCTTCACCAAAGCTTACTGAAAGCTCTGCAAATGCTTTGCCAAAAGCTTTGTCTTATACAAGCTAAAGCCTGTGTGTAAAACTTGCCTTAGTAAATCCTACCCATTATCTTCAAACTCAACTATTTTAATAGAACAAAAATGTATCCCTTGGAATTTTATAATTATTTTAATGTCTTACCTTACCGCAGCAGCGATGGGGTGTTTGTGTTCCTGTGTTGTGTAAAATATGTATATTGCTATGCAAGCATGATCATTTCTAATGTGTGCATTTCCCATGAAATAAACAAGATACGATGCTTCACTTAGTGGAAATAAAATCTGATAATTCAGGTTTCCATTTTGTTAACTTTTAAGAGTGGTATTAAACCCAAAAGTGTAATATATTGCATTTATCAAGCATTGGATGTGGAGGCTACATTGGGTTTTTATTTATTTTTAGCTTTCCCCCCCCCCCTCAGTTTTCAAATAATGATCTGGCCACCAACACACCTCCTGTATTCCAGGGCACACTCCCTCTCTCTCTGGAAGATTGAGCACAGGGGGCACCCTTTGACAGCAGCATTGTTAATCTGGGGGGAGGATAGTGTTAGCTGGAGCTTGGCCTCTATTTGTATCTTAATCTGCTAGTGTATCGAACACTTAATGGCTCCATGCACAAATTATTAGCGTTTTTGTGCCAGATTTTAGCAGCAGTTAGAATTCAGTGTTTTTTTTCTGCTGGAAAAAATGGCTTCTAGACTAAAATAATGTGCATGGACACATAGGATAACACCATTTGCTTCTAGAAGCAGAAAAAAAAGAAATAAAAAAAAATTCCCAAAAGCTGCTGTGTTTTTTTAAGCTGCTGTGCACGGAGACTATAAGCAGTAACAACAATCTGTTATTTTTCCTTTTTAGGATAAGTCCCCATTCACACCGCTGTGACTTAGCTTGTGATTTGACAGTTCCAAAAATGCATGACTGATTGTCAGACACGGAACGGTTTAAAATGGTCCAAAAAATAAAAAATTAGGTTCCTGCACTATTTTTTGCAATTTTAGGATCTACTTGAGAAAATTGAGTACTGTCTGTGATACTTTTTTTATTTGCACTAACATACAATGTTTCAGGACAAGCTTTCGGGGTATGTTCCCTTCTTCAAGGTCCAAGCAGTACTGAGTACGGCTACAATCACATTAATTAGGATCTACTTGGATAGACATCTGCATGAAGGCGCACAGTTGTCAGGTAAGTCGCACCTGAAAAGGCACTGACCTGTGGCTTTGAAGTCATGCTACTTCAGATGAATGAGCACAAATTCAAAGTCGCATTCATTGTGAACCAAGGCTAAAAGTTTCACATGAATAAATAAAAGCTAATCATTGTAAGCACCCCTGTCAGTGGTGAATTGTTTATCTCAACCTCTTTAACTGCTACATTTGCAGTACAATTTGTTCTGAATTTATTTTTACCTAATGGTAGAGCTGCACAATTAATAGTTAACGTGATTTTTTTCCCCCCTAGCGATCTTGACAAAGTATTTCCCCTTTCTTTCTACGCAGAGAATTCTCTCTGCTCTGCTGATGCCACAGCCATCAAAAGAAAGGGGGGGGGAGAAAAGGGAGGCAGTCTGCCAAGAATCACAACATTCTTTAGCTGTGGAACTTAAAGTATAAACATTGCATCTGCACCATTCGTCGGGGGAGTGGCCGGATGTGCAAGGTGCGGAGGGCGTGTGTGGAGATGTGAATGTGGGACTGACAGGCTCTCTCCCTGTGCCTCCAATGCTACGCATACAGTGGTTGGGGAGATGGAGTGGCTCAGCGGAGCGGTGACTGGTGGGACGCGGATAAAGCGAGGAGATAGGGGAGACTTCGGAATCTGCCGAGGGGAGCCGAGGCATTCCGAAATTCACCGGAAGTTGCCGAGTCCCGCCAAAGCACGCCGAGTCAAGCCGGAAGGACAGGTTGTATGAGAGACACCACGGGATACGCTACGGTCGGGTATTGAGTGTCTCGGGGGACACGCTGAGAGCGGTGAGAGGAGCTGCGAATGGCTGTGGAGTGGAGGAGAGTAAAATCTCAAAAGCCCTGAGGTATGTGACGGGGGAATGGGAGGACTGGACGGAGGTAGAGGAGCCAGAATACTTAACAGCAACGAAAGGGGCTACCCGTTCCCCCCACTCCAGACCCTAGTCCTAGCTGCGCAGTGGTAAGAAGATCTGCATGAGTACATATTAGAGCTGTGTATCAAGGAAGACTCCAACTTACATATTAGGTGGATTGATACCTTACCACCTCCAAACACTCCAAGTTGGTTAATAACGGACAACCCGATCTGTGACTCATCAAGTATAAGATCTGTGTGAATGTCTGAACCATTGGGGTTTTTCTTTTTTCCCCTCTTCTGAAATCGCATAAGCGAGGTATATCCTGTTTACAAGTTATCGGCATTGAATAAGGTTTTTTTTTAAATGAAAGAATAATGATTGATTTTGATCGGTTGGATACCTAGTTTGCCAACCCAGCACACGGGATTTTCTTATCTGCCCCCCTCCATTATTGCCTCTCCCCCCCCCCTCCCTTTTACCCTGGCTCTCTTTTGAGGTGTTAGGGAAACATTTACTTAATTTTTCAAAGATTTTCTGGACTATAATATTGGCTTCTGGTTTTTTTTTCTTTTTTTATCGTCATAACTATGCTGCCTTACTGATCAAAGCCTCCATCTTAGTAGTGACTTTTGTAGTAATTCAGAATAAAAGATGGCGAGGCGCCGAGGAGAGGAACATGTGCTAGCAGAGAGTGAAGGGACTCAACATCTTCGCTCCTCAAAAGAAAAGAACTCACAAGTAGCACAAGCAGCTGCAGCAAAATTAGAGCGGTACACTCGTATATCAGGTCAGTCTCCAATAAGGGGAGAGCAATTGATATCGCTGGCCCAACCTATACATACGAAGCCGCAACAGGGGGGCTCAGTAGATAGAAAAAGCCAGGGTCAACCCTCAGCATTAAATACTTCTGGTGTACCAGGCCCAAAGAATGCAAGTAAACGTCAAGGGGCAACCCATGGGGATACGGAAATCACTGCTAAGAGTATTCCCCCCGTCGAGGAGGACCCAACCTTAAGCGAGGTTCTTCAGGCGGTTAACGCATGCAAAACGTCATTGGGAGAGTTATGTGGTCAGTTTAAGAGTATGAAGGAGGAGCTGTCACTGATCAGACAGGACATGCAAAAAGCAGCAGAAAGAACAGCACTGCTAGAAACAAGGATAAGCCAAATGGAAGATGATTTGTACCCAGTGCAGCAAGAAGTTGATAGCATGAGGAAACAACTAGTCAATCAATATACCAGAATGGATGAAATAGAAAATAGACATCGCAGAGATAACATAAGGATGTTGGGACTACCTGAGGGAAGTGAAGGACCTGACCCTATAAGATTCTTAGAATCATGGTTTATAGAAAAGTTTGGTAGAGAAAAATTTTCAATAGAAAGGGCTCACCAAGTCCCTTTCAAGCCCCCACCTACGGGGGGTCGTCCCAGGCCAATGATCCTGAAATTTTTCAATTATAATGACAAAGTGGTATTGATGCGTAGGGCAAGGGACCTGGGCAATGTTATGTATAATGGTGTGAAGATTTCCTTTTTTCCAGATTACTCGCCAGAATTACAAAGGCGTAGGGCTGAGTTCTTAGAGGTTAAACGTACCTTACGGTCCCATGGGATCACATATGTCCTCTTATACCCAGCGCGTTTGCGAATAGCGGCGCTGGGGGGAACACAGTTGTTTGAATCCCCGGGTGATGTAGTCTTATGGTTGGAGGCTAATAAAGAGTCATTATAGACATATTAGGGGGGTGGGGGAGGTGTGATGGGGGAAGTGGGATTTCTTATGTTTCACTTTTTGTTACTGAGTATCTTTTTGGGAGCACGGGGAGAGAGATGAGAGTGGTCTAAATGAGGTATGAAACATTGATAGAAGGGGAGATAAGGTTAAAGTTTGTGGTAATTTTTGTTACTTGTTTATTATCACTATTGGTTCTTGTACTTTCCTCGGTGGAGGAAGAAGGTTATAAGAGTGGGGAAGGGAGGGATGGGAAGGATGGTAGGGAGGAGTGTGAGAAGGCCATGTGTACCCCCGTGGGGGAGTGCCTAGATAGGTGGAGGGTTGGGGTGGGAGGGGATTGTTAGAAATGGGTGGGAAGGGAGAGAGGAAGGATTGGATCAAGTAATTTTTGAGTTAGGGGATTATAAGAAGTTGAAGGTCGAACACTGTATAGAGGGTGCACAAACAGTAGTTAATTCAGAAGTTAACATTATAAAGATGACACACTTATGGGGATCTCATACTTTAGGAGGTTGGGGATGGAGCACGTATAGTGTATCCTCACCCCTCTGTCTACTTTATCGTTTTTGTATGTTGAATGATGCAGGATAAAATACTTATATTCCAGGAGGCGACGTTAAGAGGCCTGGGGACCCCAATTAAACGAGCAGCGGTCTTTTCGATGCTGGAGAGTCATGGGATCGGACTGGCTTGTCTGCAGGAGACACATTTAACAAAATTAACCATACCCCAACTTAAAAATAGGAGGTACCAAAATCAGTACCATTCTACTTATACATCTTACTCGAGAGGAGTGAGTGTGATGATAGGAACGGGTGTGAGGTTCTCTTGCAGACAGGCCAGTATTGATGAATTCGGTCGTTATGTTTTTTATATTGTAGTTTGGAGGATAAACCTTATGTCTTAGCAGGTGTTTATGTACCGCCCCCGTTTAAAATGGAGGTGGTGTACAAACTTATGGACTTCTTGGTGGACAAGAGAGACAGGGTCAACAAGACTGTGTCACTTCCTGAGGGAAGTGGGACTGACAGACATATGGAGGGTGAGGAATGTGAACGTTAAGCAATACTCTTGCTTTTCAAGTTCGCATTCGACACTCTCTAGAATAGATTTGGCCCTGGGAAATGAGGAAGCACTGCAAGACGTAAGGAATATAGAGTATCTGCCTACTGCTTGGGAGGGATATCAGATCACTCATTATTGAAAATAGCATTGAGTATAGGGGGAAAAAAAAAGAATAATAGCGGAGGGCTGGAGAATTAGTCCATTCTGGTTGGAATTACTGACGGATGTAGAAGAAATCCCAATAAGTATAAAAGAGTTCTTAGCATTTAATATAGATATGGCCCCGGCTAATATAATATGGGACACATTAAAAGCGTATGTCAGAGGCATTTTGATCCAGCAGGTAGCTAAAATCAAACAGAAAAATAGGAGCTGGAAGGAAAAGTTTAGGAAGGAAGTAATAGAGGCAGAGGAGAACTATGTTAAAGACCCTACTTGTGAAAAGAAAGGGATATGGTTGAATAAACAGCAGGGGTATAGATCGGTAATTATTAAAAGGGAAGAAAATAAGCGGTTATTCCAGAAGCAACGTTGTTTTGGAGAAGGAGAGAGTGTGGGTAGGATGTTGGCTCAGTTAGTAAAAACTAACTCCCCTCCATCTATAATCCCAGTGATTAAGTCCACGAATGGAATAGCTCTCACAAATGGGAAGGAGATTGTAGAAACATTTAGAGCCTTCTATGAGGACTTATATAGAGCCCGAGGTCAGAGAAATGAAGACGATATGGGTGTTTTTCTGGAGAAAGTGAAACTCCCAACCCTCACACAAGAGGAGAGGGAGGACTTGGAAGCCCCCTTAACCTTGAGTGAGATACAGCAGGCGGTGTTAGGTATGGCCAATCAAAAATCTCCAGGGCCAGATGGCCTCCTGGTGGAGATATATAAAAAATATAGTGAAATCCTACTTCCAGAACTACTTAGGACTCTAAAGGGGGCAAAGTTAGAGGGGAGTCTACCCGCATCTATGAGGGAGGCGACCATTATTGTGAAGGAAGGGAAAGACCCCCCAAGAGGTAGCCTCATATAGGCCAATATCACTCTTATGCTCGGACACAAAAATTTTAGCTAAGGTACTGTCAAATAGTCTAAATAAGGTAATTAAGAGGCTTATACATATAGATCAGACAGGCTTCATTGCAGGGCGATCAACCAGTATGAACATAAGAAGGGCATTTTTAAACATTCAGGCGCCCCCGGTGGGTGTGGGCTCGAGGGCCATCCTGTCCTTGGACATGACAAAAGCCTTTGACAGTTTAGAATGGGAGTACTTGTGGCGTGTCCTGGAGGGATGTGGGTTTGGACCCACATTCATCGGATGGATTAAAATGATGTATAGTGCCCCCAGTGCGAAAGTAAGAATAAATAAAGAACAATCTGAAAGGATAGAAATGAGCAGAGGGACAAGGCAGGGGTGTCCACTTTCCCCAATGCTCTTCGCTATTGCAATGGAGCCATTAGCGATCGCTATTAGATCAGATCCGGGGATAGTAGGGTTTCAAATGGAAAAGGGTTGGGAGGAAAGGATCGCGTTATACGCGGACGATGTTCTCTTATTTTTAGGGGACACTGGTCAATCTTTGGTAAGGGCAATCAAATTAGTGGAAAATTTCAGAGGATTTTCGGGCCTAATAATAAATTGGGGAAAGTCAGAGCTGCTTCAACTAGATAAACCAGGTGTGGGAATTGCAATGGGGATTCCACGGTTAGAGGTAGTAGAGGTAATGAAATACCTCAGCATATATTTAACAGCAGACCTAGAGCAATATGTTGATAAAAATTTGGCCCCGTTAGTCGGTAAATTTAAGCGAAGCTGTGATGCCTGGAGTCGACTCCCACTGTCAGTAGCGGGCAGATGTAGTCTGATAAAGATGATATGGCTGCCACAATTGTTATATGTCCTGCACAATGCCCCAGTGTGGATAGGGGAAAAGTGGTTTAAAAAATTTGAGACCCTCTTCCGGAAGTTAATCTGGAAGGGGGGACAGGCGAGGATTCGACTCCAGGCATTGCAGCAGCCAATAGACAGGGGGGGGATTAGCGGTGCCTAGCCCCAGGAATTATTATTTAGCAGCTCAGCTGCAACACCTGGTGGGTTGTGATCAGGAGGGAGAGGTTAACCCAAATGGCAAAGCAATGCTGATAGGAGCCCCACATAAAACCGTGGTGGAGGTACTAGAGGCAAGTTCTTTTCACCGTAAGGACCCCATAACAAACATGGTAAGCAAAGTATGGAAAACGGTAAAAAAGATGCTAGGATGTAAAGGATGGACAGAATACACCCCATTATGGGATAATATGAATCTACAAGAAGTACTGTCAATTGGGAAAATTAGTACCTGGGAGAAGAAGGGTATAATTAGGTTAAGTCAAATCTATGATGGTAGAACCCTGAAAACATTTGTGGATTTAAAAAGGGAATTTGATGTACTGCAAAAATCATTTTATCGATACTTGCAGCTCCGGCACGCCCTGACAGCGCAGTTTGGCCCACAGATACCTGAATGGGATAAGATATCCATACCCCAGAAGATAATGGAAGCAGATAAACCCCGGGGAGTTATATCCGCCCTTTATGAATTACTATGTAAGACACCTGAAATAGAGCCAGGCTTAGTTAAGCAAAAGAAGAAGTGGGAGGAGGATATAGGTGAAATCACAGAGGAACAGTGGAAGAGAATATTGGAATTAGGACCATGGGTATCGGTCTCCCCGTCACAGAAAGTATCACATTTAATGTTGATACATAGGGCCTACTTCACCCCTAAGAGGCTGTTACTATTTGGAAAGAGGAAGGATGCTGACTTCCCTAGATGCCGAGGATATGGGGACCTTATACACATGGTGTGGAGGTGCCCAAAGCTTTTTCGATATTGGGAAGGAATAGTAGAAATTATAAATAAAACTTTTGGGACTAAGTTGGACCTAGACCCCAAAACCTGTATTTTAGGATATAGGAAAATAACGGGAGAACAAAAAATACTACGTTGGCAGTTATACGGTGCTTATTTCAAGCGCGGAAATTGATCACGCAGAAATGGCAATCTGAGAGGGCGCCTCTTTTGAGTGAATGGACCCAAGTTATCAATGATATAATTTGGAAAGAGAAGACTGTATACATACGCAGGGGAAACCTCAGAAGGTTTGAGAAAATTTGGAGGCCATGGCTGAATGAAATAGGGTACCCACCTGATCAATAAAAAAAATGGATGAAGAATAGAGTAATTTAAAAACTACGGAGGGCGAAATTGGAGGCCTGTGTTCAATTTGGAGGGGGGGGGGGGGTTGGTTGGGGGGGAGGAGGGAGCAATAAAATGTTGGTTAAATAAAAACAGAAAATGCTGAAATTACCTAACAAAAGAAATATCCGTGTTACCGGTACGCAGATAACCTGTTTTTACTTTATGTAATTCTTATTTTTATTTTCAATTTTTTTATTATGAAGTAAAATAAACAAAAAGAATTTAAAAGGAAAGAAAATAATAAATAATAAAGGAAAAAAAAAAAAATTGCATATGATGGTTCAGCAGCCCAGCCAATTTCACACAAGTGGTGATAATAAACTGGTTATTAATATTGGGCATCCGTGCCACGGCTGCTGCTGAAATCAGTACAATTTGCTGGCTGCCCTCTGATGCAAAAAAATAAAAATAAAAAAGTATAAACATTGTAATGATTTGTCCTTTAGATCAAAAGGAATACACTTTGTGTAAATAAGGGAAATTTAAACACTAAACCTTTTTTTGAACATTTGTTGCTTTCAAGTTAAAATCTTTTTTTTTTTGCTAGAAAATCACTTAGAACCCCCAAACATTATATATTTAGTAGAGACCCTAGAGAATAAAATAGTGGTTGTGGCAATATTTTATTTCACACTGTATTTGTGTTGTAGTCGTTCAAATACAGTTTTTTTTTCGAAAAAAAAAAATTACACTTTAACCCACTTCCCGACTGGCGCACGCCGATGTAAGTCAGAAGAATGGCACGGGCAGACATATTGGCGTACAGGTACAGTCAATCTTAAATGCCACCCTGCCATCGCAAGCGCGCCGGTCGGGACCCCCGTGAGTCTGGTTGTGGGTCCCGCGGACTCGATCGCCGTGGGCATACCTGCAATCGTCTCATGGGGCAGCTGAACTGGGAGATGCCGATGTAAACAGCATCTCCCCGTTCTGCCTAGCAACAAGTGACGCCGATCTCTGCTCCATGTGATTGGAGCAGAGATCAGTGTTCACTAAAAGAAAGCCCAGCCCCCCACAGTTAGTAACACACCCCTAGGAACACTTAACCCCTACACTGCCACCCACTGGTTAACCCCTTCACTGCGAGTGTCATTTACACAGGAATCACTGCATTTGTATATCAGCGATTGCTGTATAAATGACAATGGTCCCAAAAAGGTGTCAAAAATGTCCAACGTGTCCGCCATAATCTCGCAGTCACAAAAAAAAAAAAAAAACAAAAAAAAAAAAAAAAAAAAATCGCTGATTGCCGCCTTTACTAATGAAAAAAAAAAACCCATCAATAAAAATGTCATAAAACTATCCCCTATTTTATAAACTATAACTTTTGCGCAAACCAATCAATAATCGCTTATTGCAATTTGTTTTTACCAAAAATATGTAGAAGAATACGTATCGGCCTAAACTGAGGGAAATTTTTATTTTTTTTATACATTTTTGGGGGATATTTATTATAACAAAAAGTAAACAATGCGTTTTTTTTTCAAAATTGTCTCTCTATTTTTGTTTATAGCGCAAAAAATAAAAACCGCAGGGGTGATCAAATACCACCAAAAGAAAGCTCTATTTGTAGGAAAAAAAGGACACCAATTTTGTTTGGGAGCCATGTCGCATGACCGCGCAATTGTCAGTTAAAGCGACGCAGTGCTGAATCGCAAAAAGTGGTCTGGTCTTTGGCCAGCAAAATGGTATGGGGCTGAAGTGGTTAATGAACAAAAAAAGAATACAACTAACCAGTAAAGTTAGCCCAATTTTCTTTGTATAATGTGAAAGATTTTATGAAAATTATGATCTTTTTTAAATTGGATTCTCATTTTGGCGAGAATCGTGCAGCTCTACCTATTGGTAAGATAACCACATGAAAAAAAGGGGGGGGGGGGGGGGGAAATAAGAAAAAGCCAAAAAAAGAAACGAATGTAGCCACTACCTCTAAGAATTGGTAAGCTGCAATATAATAAAATGTTTTCTTTTTGGATTTAATGCTGCTTTGATCGTTATACCCATCCCCATGCGATCGGTTTTAATATTAACCCTTTATTAAAAATACAGAAAGATATAACTTTAAAATCAAATACTTTATTATATTTACAAGCAATGCTGACAGGATAGATTTTTTTTCCCCCCTTTTGTAATAATTTGCAGAAGTGAATTGTAGTGTTTTATCTATTGAACTTCAGAATCTAAACAAGTACCTAAAATCATCCACGTATGATAGACATTAGATGTGTCTACTGTCGTAATATTTTTTTCCCCCCAAAAGTAATGTACACTCATATTTGTGCAGGAAATGAAGCATAATGGTTTCATCTGCAACAAAAATAATAATGGGGAACAGATGTGATACAATCGTCGGGATTTCTTTTTTCACACTAGTACTAACTTGATCTATGCCAACTGTCCAATGGCAGCTACTGGATGAAATACTTCTTCTGCCTGAGCAGCTGAACCAGGAAAGTGTTATACTATGCATAACACATAGAATGGTCTTCTCCTGCTGCTCGCCCCCCCCCCCCTCAGAAACATTATGAAAATCTTGTGCTCCTTTTTTGTGAATTTTGTAATACTGATGTATTCTCATTGTAATTTCCTAACCGATGTGCTGCATTTATTTTTTTATACAACAATATATAGCAGTGATTTCCAAACTTCTCCCCCACCAATGGTTCAAGTTTTCCAGAACTTTTCAGAGTGGTATTTATTTTAGATCTTAGGCCGCGTACACACGCGGGGACTGTTCGCCCAACTTTGTCCGCTGAACAGTGTTTCGGCGGACAGTCCGCCCGTGTGTGGGCTTTCAGCGGACAGTTTCAGCGAACAGTCTGCTGAACAAAGTTTTTCGGAAATTCCGAAAAACTGTCCGCTGAAACTTGGTTTCAGCGAACAGTCCCCTCGTGTGTAGGCTTGTTCGTCAAACTAAGTTCCGCGCATGCTCAGAAAGGATTTACACGCCGAAAGTTGTAATGCAGTGTATAGGACGTCGTATTTTCCGTCCCGTCGTACGTGCCGTTCACGTCATCGCGCACGGTTTCAGCAAACTGTTCGTTCGTCGTGTGTGGGCAAGTCCGTCCATGCTAATTTTGAGCGGACTGTTTGCTGAAACTGTTTGACGGACAAAGTTGAGCGAACAGTCCCCGCGTGTGTACGCGGCCTTACTCTTGTTCTTATTGGTCTGGAGAACATAATTTGTAGTGGTAAATTTGGCACACCAGTATTCATGTTATATTTTATTTGTATAATTTCCAAAAATTCAAGGGGTGATGTTACCTAAAAGGTAAGCAATTTGATTTTAATCTCACAAATAAAACATGGCATCTGACTGCTTCCTAATGGTCAACTGCTTTACTACTGCCCAATGTTTCTGGGATTATGTACAGACCACTACTTTCCCCCAGCATTCCTTACAAACCACATACTTGTCCCTGCTCTCTGGAGAGAAAATTTTTATAATATAATATAATATAATATAAATATATATTTTTTTTAATATATATTTTCTCTCTTTGCTGCAGCACAGACTTTCCACTGTTGGTAATGGAGATTGTAGCGCACCTGACAGTGAAGATTATAAAGACAAGGCTGTATGATGCTGAACAGGTTGCACAGCAAACATCCTGGCAGGTGGAGACTGGAAAACATGTAGTTTGTTAGAGACGCTGGGACCATTCCATGCAGGTGTGCTAAAAAGTCCACTTACGGTACTTTGAAATATTTTAAAAAATAAAGATAAAACAAAATCCTTTAACAACAAGCATGTCTTCCCTGTTCTGTGTAGTGGTTTTGCACAGAACAGTCCTGATCCTCCTCTTCTTGGGCTCCCGCTGGCACTCCTGGCCCCTCCCTCCTAAGTGCCTCCAAAGCAAACAGTTTGGTAGGGGGGCACCCAGGCAGCCTCGCTCCCGCTGCGGTCTCAGCCAATGAGGAGAAAGAGTCCCTGGACAGCCGAGGCTGGATCGTGATGGGGCACAGGTAAGGATTATGGGGGATACTGCACATAGAAGATTTTTTTTTATCTTCATGCATAGAATGCATGAGGGTAAAAAGAAACCTTGAGCCTATACAACCACTTTTAAATCAGCCTGTGTTTGTACAGCTATTTTCAAACATGTTAATGAAACCAATAAAACCCCATTTAATTTCAAATGTATGTAGGGTGGGGAAAAAAATAAATAAAATAGGTATACATAAAGCCTTAAATACCCTAATCATGATGTACCCATCATCTACTCATCAGCATCTGTAACTGGTCCCTAGATTAAATAAAACACTATAATGCAGTTTACAATTGTGCATTAGAATGCCCCCATAGCAAGAAGTCGTCATATTCCACTGAATTATTTTGCCTTTTGTATTGATGAAAGCCTGAAATTTCAAGTCACCTCTTTCCTCCTACCCACCACCTACTGCTATCTTGGGCCCGCATAGCTGCATTTCGCTCCTCTGGGGAGAAGTGTAGGACTGTCAGAAGTGCACTTAAAGTGTGTTGTCTCCCACAGGGATCTGACATTGTTAAAAATCCCAACAACACATTTTTCAGATACTCCATGTTTGCCCCTTCTCTGCTTCTGTCCCGTAGAGCCTTTTGAACCTGTTCACGCAAATTTAGCATCTCCTCGCTTTTCTCTGCAAACCGTTCATGCATACTTTGTATTTCTGCTTCCAGCTCATGCTTTCTCCGCCTCAGGATTCCAATCTCAGCTTCTTTACGGGACAACTGTTCCACATAAACAAGAAGACCAGAGGAATTGCAGGATGGGAGCTCTAAACCATTATCTAAAGGGTCCAATGATGGTGGGGGGATGCCATTTGGAATCTTGGCCTCTCTCAGTTTCTCCAGTTCCTGCTCTTTCTCTGCTAGCACAGCTAACACCCTTTCTCTGTGCTGTCTCAGTTCTTCTTCCATTCGTGCCATATTTTCTCTGCTCTCTTTTCTTACTTGCTCAAGCTCCTGTCTGTGAGCCTGAGCCAATAGTACTAGCTCCTTCCGGACAGCCTCCATCTCCATTTTGTGCTTATTCTCGGCCTCCTCGGCTGCCAATCTCAGGGAGACGTATTTCTCTTTTAACTCTGCCATTTTTTGTTTTCCAGCCTCCAGCTCGCCATCCCGTGCCCCTTTGGTCCTCAGCACCCCCTGAGCTCGAGCTTTGTAACGCTCAAACTCCTCTCTTAACTGCTGGAGTTCTTGTTGATAAAACAGAACAGATCCATGAGGCTCTTGCCCATCATTATTGTCTTCTGCTATGGGAAGTTTATTTAGAAGAGATTCAGCAGGGGTTTGCAGTGAAGAAGCCATAGCAATAGTTTTATTTTCTGTTTCCAACTGAATGACACGGTCTCGTAGTTTCCGGATAGCGATTTGATCCCTCTGTTTGGATGTTTCTGCTGCTCCCAAAAGCTCAGATAGCTCAGACACCTGAGATTCAAGGGAACGCATTCTTTCTTCTTCTTGAAGGAATCTCTGCACGTTATGTTGCTCCTCCGCCAGCCGCTGTAACCAGGAGTAAAGAAGTAAGCAACATAAAAATTGTAACTATTAAAATGCAGAGCAAATATAAAATACAAAGATGGACAAACTAGGTGTGCTAACGCAGAGATAGTGCTTTTCTTAATCTTACATCACAGGAATGGATAATTCTTGGACCCATGGCTTATGCTTCAACTCCCAGGTGATTGAGCAAAGCAAACCTGAATACCCAGCCCTGCTTAACACCTCCCACTCCCAGTATCCCTTCAGTTTGTTGCTAGCATCCTTAGGTAATGGACATAGGATGTGATGTACTCCAAAGATTTTACAAGCAAACCAAAAAAAGTTCCAATTTATTAAATTATACATCGGAAACAAAAGGACTTCATATTCATGACTACTTGGGATGTCCCAAAGCACTGAGCATGAGGGATAGGCAGCACAGCAACAAGGCCAAATGTCCAAAAGAGAAGAAGGGAGAACCCCAATACAAAGATGCCCGCAAGACCTTAAATCCAAAACTGGCATCTGCAGAGGCAGAAACATCTACCTGGTAGAACTTCATAAATGTGTGACGCAAAGACCCGTTAGCTTCTGTTCATGTTTGCAAAGCTACAGTGCGTTGGAAAAAAAAATAAAAATTTACACATTCACACCCCTTGAAATGTTCCTCATTTATATAATAGACCAACACAAAGTGGCACATAATTGTAAAGTGGAAGGAAAATGATAAAATGTTTTTCAAAAGGGTTTACAAATAAATACCTGAAAAGTGTGGCATGCATTTGTATTCAGCCCCTTTACTCTGATACCCCTAACTGAAATCTAGTGGAACTGCATTCATTAGTAAATAGTGTCCACCTGTGTATAATTTAATCTCATAAATACAGCGGTTCTTTAAAGCCCTCAGAGGTTTGTTAGAGAACCTCAGTGAACAAACAGCATTGTGAAAGCCAAGGAACACACCAGACAGGTAAGAGATAAAGTTGTGGAGAAGTTTAAAGCAGAGTTAGGTTATGAAAAAATATCCCAAGCTTTGAACATCTCACGGAGCACTGTTCAATCCATCATCCGAAAGTGGAAAGAGTGTGGCACAACTGCAAACCTACCAAGACATGGCTATCCCCCTAAACGGACAGGCTGGACAAGAAAATCATTAATCAGAGAATCAGCCAAGAGGCCCATGGTAACTCTGGAGAAGCTGCAGAGATCCACAGCTCAGGTGGGAGAATCTGTCCACAGGACAACTACTAGTTGTGCACTCCACAAATCTGGCCTTTCATGGAAGTGTAGCAAGAAGAAAACCATTGTTGAAAAAAAAAAAAAAGCCACAAGAAGTCCCATTTGTAGTTTGCTAGAAGCCATGTGGGGACACAGCAAACATGTAGAAGAAGGTCAGATTGAGTCCAAACTTGAGAACTGTGTGGCCTAAAAGCAAAACACTATGTGTAGTGGAAAACTAACACTGCACATCGCCCTGAACACGCTATCCTCACTGTGAAACATAGTGGTAGTATCATGTTGTAGGGATTTTCTTCAGCAGGGACAGAGAAGCTGATCAGAGTTGATGGGAAGATGAATGGAGCCAAATACAGGGCAACCGTAGAAGAAAACCTGTTAGAGTCTGCAAAAGACTTGAGACTAGGGCGGAGGTTCCCCTTCCAGCAGGACAAAAACCCTAAACATACAGCCAGAGCTACAACGGAATGGTTTAGATCAGAGCATATTCGTTTGTCAGAATGGCCCAGTCAAAGTCCAAACCTGAATCCAATTGAGAATCTGTGGCAAGACTTGAAATTGCTGTTCACAGATGCTGTCCATGCAATCTGACAGAGCTTGAGCTATTTTGCAAAGAAGAATGGGCAAAAATGTCACTCCCTAGATGTGCAAAGCTGGTAGAGACATCCCCAAAAAGACTTGCAGCTGTAACTGCAGCGAAAGGTGGTTCTACAAAGTATTGACTCAGGGGGGCTGAATACAAATGCACGCCACACTTTGCACAAATTTGTAAAAAAAAAAAAAATTGAAAAACATTTGTTTTTCTTTTACTTCACAATGATGTGCCACTGTGTTGGTCTATCACATAAAATCACCAAAAAAAATGAATTTAAAGTTTTTTGGTTGTAACCTCACGGCAGGAACATTTTACAGGACCTTCAATTACTTGAATTTCCTCCAGGAGAATCGCTGTTCTGGACCTGTAAAGCACCCTGCCAGCAAGGTCACCTTCACTGGCAGATTGCTATCCACAGGATCCAGTGCGGTCTGGCAACATTACAAGCTTTCCCAGTTCTGGCATGCTAGGTACAGTCCCCATTGCTGTAAACCAAGAAGCTATCCTCTATTCCAGCAAGGGCAATAGGAATATGTCAGGAAATAGGGATCAAGACTCTGAAAGGAGATCTTTAGAGAGATAGCTGCAGGCTCATCCATTACCTAAGGACACAAGCTAAAATCTAAGGGTTAGTTAAGCTGGGAGGGGGTTATGATGTGTTTTCAGCTTTACTAGTATAACCCCCCTTGGCCTAAGAATTAGCCAATCCCATATCAAGTGATTATACTTTAAAAAAATATTTATTTAAAATAGGAACGAAAATAAACTGTTTTTCAATTTTAAATGTCTTTTCTAGAATTAAACTGGACTTTAGGCAGGAAAAAAAAAAAAAAAAAAAAAAAAAACACACAACACAAATTAATTCAGTAAAGTATTTATAGGAAAAAAACTTTTTTTTTTTATTTTTTTTTTTAAATATAGAACAGTATAAATGCTTAAAGGGGTTGTAAAGGTAAAATTTTTATTTTCTACATAGGTTCCTTTAAGCTAGTGCATTGTTGGTTCACTTACCTTTTCCTTTGATTTCCCTTCTAAATGTTTTTTTGCTTTGTCTGAATATCTCACTTCCTGTTTCTCCTCAGTAAACTTCTCACCATCATCCGAGCTGGTGGTTAGTCAGCCAGAACAGCTTACTGAACAGCTTACTGGGGTGAAACAGGAAGTGAGAAATTTAGACAAAGAAAACAAAGAAAAAAAACATTTAGAAGGGAAATCGAAGGAAAAGATAAGTGAACCAACAATGCACTAGCTTAAAGGAACCTATGTAGAAAATAAAAAAAATTACCTTTACAACCCCTTTAAATTTCTCTTGACACTCAGGGTGGAAGAGTTAGGTGTCCTCCATTCACATTCGCTGACAATAGTAAACAGATGACCTCATTAGAAGGTTGTTTCTTTTTGTACTGTGCAATCACAGCAGGTTGGCGATTGCATTGCTTGACCACAGTAGAGAAAGTCAGGACACCAAGCTGGCTGTGCTGTCTGGTAGACTTATGGAAATATTGGGTCTGACTGGATAGGACTACAAACCTCTTTGGGCGATAAAACAGCTCAATATATAGGCATTTCAACTATGTATATGTACATATACTTACAAATAAAACAGGAATTGTATTAACCACTAATGCAGAAACTGAATTATTTTTGGTCTTTGAGTACTTCAGGAACATATAGTATGCATATAGATAGATATTTCTGTAATCAGTGTGGATTATAGCCACACCATATCCTAGTCAATGAGAAGGCTGTGGTATGGCCAACAAGAATTCCAACTTCAATACCAGACACACCTTTATCCCCTAAGGGCCGGTTCACACTGCGGCGCGAGGCGAGGCGACACGGCTCGCCTCGCCTCGCTCCCGCAAGTCGTCCCCATTGAGTACAATGGAACCGTTCTGAGAGGAGCGACTCGAGTCGCTCCGACTCAGAAAAAAGGTTCCTGTACTACTTCGGGGCGACTTCGGGGGCGACTTGCATTGACTTCTATGCAGAAGTCCTCTGCAAGTCGCCGCTGACCCCCCCTGCAAGTCGCGGCGAGGAAGTCGGAGACGCCTCGCTGCGGCTCGCAGTGTGAACCGGCCCTAATACAGGCTCTAGTGAGATCCGCTCTTTTGTTTCGTTTCAGGTGTAGTGTAAAAAGTGTAAGCTACTCTGCAGATCAACTCAATATATAAAATATATGTAAAAATATTAACAAGTGACCAAAACAGGTTGAATGCTGATAGAAGACATTTTTATGTGGCAGTGCATGTGAACAGCTGTGTATTATAACTGATCTCAGAAAAAGTTACCTTATGCCTCTCCTCTTGCAGCAGAGCTTCCATTTCTTTCTTCACAGCACACAACTCTTCCTGCAGCTCCTGTACTGCAGGGTCGGGTTCAGCTTTCTGTCTTTTTGCCTCCTGAAGTTGCTTTCTCACATCTTCAATTTCCTTACGCAGCCTTTTGGTTTGGTCTTCTGCTGCCTCTGCCCTGACTGCAAGCTCAGATCTCCCCGCCAGCTCCTGCCGTGCCTCTTCTAAACGGAGTTCAACTTCATGCCTTTGGTCTCGTTCTCCCTGCACTAGACGCTGCAGCTCCTTCAGCATTACCGAGTGGTCTGCTTGCTCTTGTGCACGGTCATGCTGCTGACTTATGAGCCTGGTCTTTGTCTCAGCCAGCTGAGCTTGTAACCCCTGAATCTCTTGCCATAAGTTTTCATGTTCTTCTTGCATCCTCTGAACTGTTTCTTCCATCTCCTGCTTTGCCTTTCTTTTGTCTGCTTGGTAGGAAGCCTCCATGCGAGATTTCTCTTGTGTAACTGTAGCCAAGGCACTAAAAGATAGAAGATACAAGTTTTCATTACAAACAAATTGACCATCTATGCCAAAAATTATCTGCAAACACCAGCATCTTTGCAAAAATAAAATAAATATTTTAAATCGGTGGCGATTGTGTTTTCAAGCAGTTTCTATCAGTAGAACTTATGAAATAGGGCTAAAAAGGTATTTTTACCAAAAGTGATTTTAGGCTGGGTGCACTTTACAGAATTCTGAAGCATCTGCTTTTTTTCAGCTGTACTTACTCCAGAGTATAAGAGCTTTTAGTTATGGATCTGAGAACCATAGCAACGCAGTACTTGTGGTTGTGGCAAGGTTCTTGCATCAAATAAAGCAAAACCGCTCATTTTTATTTGTCACCAAAATGCACAAAATCTGAAAGCAATAACATACATAAATCCTACAGACTAACCTGGTAAGAGTGGCAAGCTGGTTCTTAACTTGCACCATTCTTCTGTCTGTATCCACGGGGGTGGAAGGTCCACCTTCTCCACTAGCTGTGCTGACTCCGCTCTCTGAACCACTTGCCTCTTCTGCACCTGTACCACCAACAGGTTGTACACACTCCAGTCTTTCATCTTCACTGGTTTCCCCTCCCCTGGCACTGGGAAAGCTGCCTGCTGTATCCACACTATCTTCACTGTGTATAGACTGCTGGTCATCATTTGGCTCTTCAACATCTGAGGACAGTACTCTGGGTTCCTGAGAAGTAGACAAAACCTGAAGACTGGCTTCCAAAGCTTCCTTCTCCTTCAAAAGACCCTTGTATGCCCGCACGACATCCTTTAGTCGAGTTTGATATTGCAGCAACTGCTTCCGCTGAGTTTCCACTAAATCCTGCAATTCTTTCTTGCTTGGGCCACTTCCAAAATTCATACCCAGCTTCTCCATGGCACAACTAGTCCATCACCCTGAATAAAAAGGCAGCAAAGAGGATAAATGAAAAATGATGTGTGAAGTTGCACAGAAAATTTGCATGAAAATGAAAAAGTGGTAAAACACAAAGTAACAAATGTGAGGACAGAAAAAAATCCAATAGAAAAAAAAACTTAATTGCACATAAAAAAACAACTGCTTGTATGAGACATCAATCATTTGAGTACTATACCAATAAAATATTCACAAGCTAAATACTACCATTCACCTGTAAAACAAAATTAACCTGCTGGCACCAACAGCATGCAAATATGCAGCCTCTCGGTAGATGGGCCTTGGTGGCAAGCAGCCGCATTTTTGCGTGCAACATTGCAAAACCAGCTGTGCTTTGAGCGCACACCCTGTGTGCTCCTGGCACATTTACCAGCGGCCAACAGAAAGCTCCCGAATTCTGCCCGAAATTGGGAGCTTTTCCATCACGTGACTGCCGTAACAGCCAATCACAGCGGTCATGTGATCATAGACCCCACCTCCCTGCATCTGAAAACCCTTAAAGGGACGGGAAGTGCCAGCGCCAAAGGGTTTAATCCAGGGCTTGACAAATTTGCTTGGAATCTAGGAGTCAGCTAAAAAAAGTTAGGAGCCAGGTCCGTAACGGCAATCCGGACCTGTCCCTGGCCTGACATGGAGACGAGCGAGGGGAAGATAGCGTGACATGTTGGGTATCAATTTACTCGCGTAACATTATTTTTCACAATATAAAAAAAAAAATTGGGCTAACTTTACTGTTGTCTTATTTTTTTAATTAAATAATTTTTCCCCAAAAAAGTGCGATTGTAAGTCCGCTGCACAAATATGGTCTGACAGACAGTATTGCAACGACCACCATTTTATTCTTTAGGTTGTTAGAATAAAAAATATATATATAATATTTAGGGGTTCTAAGTAAAGGGGAGGAGATGGGCGGGCAGTAAAAGCTACCACTAGAGGGTGCCAGATTCCAGAAGGAAACATAGGACCGCAGAAGGCCTCAAAGCCGCGGCCTCAATTACCGACTGGCGGCGGCGCGGCCCGACGCGGTCACGCCAGGGGGGTGCACAGGGACAGGATACCCCCAGCTGTGCTGCCCCAGGTCGCTAATTCTAGTCGCAAATGCGACCTGGTGCCCGGGGTTTGTCGAGCCCTGGTTTAATCGGTTCTCCACTCTAAAAAGAATTAAGTCAGCAGATTGCCTACAAATCCTGTAGCTACTGATTTTTAATTAACAGGACACTTAACTGTCCAGGGATCCAGCACCGACCTCACCCAGGCCAACTCTTCACTAGTTTTTGGTTTCCGACACTGGCATCTTAACTGTGCACAGCCAGCTGATCACTGCACTTTGTAAATGGTCCTGCAGTCTTCTGGGACCTGTGATGGCGATCTGAGTACAAGTAGGAGCGTGTACCAGCCAAAACTAGGTACCCCCCCCAAAATAAATTGACCCTTGTGTTTTTACCTTAATACATCCTACTTCTGTCACTGACCAGCCCCCCTTTTTACTCACCTGAGCCCGTTCGTCTCCTCAGCGGAGACACACTGTACCTATCTTGCCTGCGGTTCTCGGCCTTTGATTGGATAGATTGATAGCAGTGCAGCCACTGGCTCCCGCTGCTGTCAATAAAATCCAATGACGTGGGCACCAGGGGGCAGGGCCGAGTCCGGCATTCTGTGTCTATGGGTGCAAATGCTGGACTCGGGAGTGCAGCCGCAAGGTAACCCCCCCCAGGGAAAGCGCTTCTCCTGGGGGGGGGGGGGGGGGGTTAGCAATGCGAGGAGGAGCCGCAAGGGCCCTGGGGGACCCCAGAAGGCAATGATCAGGGCCACACTGTGCAAAACGAACTGCACAGTGGAGGCAAGTATGACTTTTTTTTTTTTTTTTTAAATAACAAAGGGTTTACAACCCCTTTAAAGTGTAAATTCTCCTATTGGGCGATTCTCTGCTTCTCGGCTCCTGTGCTGTGAATGAGATATACACCACCGCTCAAAGGCAGGTCCTGGGAATTCAGGGATAATTGCTCCAGGTGAAGGGATCCGGGTGCGAGCCACAGCATGCAGATAATGTGGATAACGACAGGGATATGCAATTAGCAGACCAGCTGTTGCAGAACTACAAGTCCCATGAGGCATAGCAAGACTGACAGCCACAAGCATGACACCCAGAGGCAGAGGCATGATGGCACTTGTAGTTTTGCAACAGCTGGAGGTCCGCTAATTGCAGATCCCTGATTTAGGCCAATATGTATTCTGCTACATATTTTTGGTAAAAAAAATAAAAATACCAATAAGCGTATATTGATTGGTTTGCACAAAAGTTATAGTGTCTGCAAACTATAGGATATTGTATTCTATTTTTCTTTTATGGTGGCGATCAGCGGGATAACAGGACTGCAATATTGTGGCAGACAAATTGGACACCTGACACTTTTAGACGACCAGTGCAAAAAATAGTCACTGTACTAATAACACTGGTTGAGAAGGGATTAACTGTGTGCCTAGGTTGTGCTTATTCACTGTGGGGGAGGTGCTTTGACTAGGGGAAGACAATGATCCGTTTTCCAGCTTTTCAGAAATACAGAATCAGTGCCTTTCCTTCTGACAGAACAGCAGTGTGCCTTGTGTACTGTGTAATCAGCGGGTGGCGGCGGAGTCCGCAGTGGCTCTCAGAGCCGGTTCACACAGGGGCGACTCATATACGACTTCAGGTCGCCCCTAGTCACCTTAAGTTGCACTACATGTAAAAATCAATGTAAGTGAATGAGAGCCGTCTTAATGCACACTACTGAAGTCGCTCCGACTTCAGAAAAGGTTCCTGTACTACCTCTATCCGACTTGTAGGCGACCGGTACCCATTGATTTCAATGTAGGTCGCCTCCAAGTCGGATCTCCGTCTATACGGAGACGACTCACAGAATTATCAGCTCTCAAGGGGGAACTCCACACCAAATTTATTTTAAAAAAATTGGTGTGGGCTCCCCCTTCACGAGCATACCAGGCCCTTAGGTCTGGTATGGATTTTAAAGGGGAACCCCCTACGCTGAATAAAACGGCGTGGGGGTCCCCCCCAGATCCATGCCAGACCCTTATCCGAGCATGCTACCCGGCCGGCCAGGAAAGGGGGTGGGGACGAGCGAGCAACCCCCCCCCCCCCCCGAGCCGTACCTAAGGGCCTGGTATGCTCTCCGAGGGGGAACCCACTCCAATTTTTTTTTAATAAATTTGGCGTGGAGTTCCCCCTTGAGAGCTCATTCTCTGATTGGCCACGGCAAAAGTCGCCTGGCCTGGGGTGACTTAAAGCCGTGTTGTAAGTTGGCCCAAGTTGTGTTTAAGTCATGTCCATTTGCCTCCAAAAGTTGTGTTGAAAGTCGTGTTGCCCCTGTGTGAACCGGCTCTCACTGTGTATAATCACAGTGGGAGTGGGTTGCTGGTGGAGCGCGCCCCAGACCCAAAAGTGTCAGAGCAGCTGCCCTGCTGCAGTATATCCAACTGGGGAGAATTCACTGCACTTCCTTTCCTAGAGCCAAAACAGGAAGCGAGAGAAAAACCCCTCCAAAGCGAAGTAACCCCAGTTGCCACCAGAACTAGTGTCCCCATTGGAAGATTTCGCCTTTCTTTCTGTTCTGGGGAAAACCCAAAATTTTGAATTTTCTTGTACTTTCACGTTTGAAGAGAATAGAAAAACAGGACAAATTGAGAGGGCGATTCCCCTTAAAGACTAAATGTTCACTTTTAAAAATAAAATGGCCATTATTTTATTTTTTTTACCTGAAAAAAAAAAATTGCATTTATTATTTGTTATGGCAGGAGCCTGGAAAGCATTGGATCAGCAGATAGCAGACGCCATGCAGGTCTCCTGCACACTGTAAGTGTATCGGCTTACCCGTACATCCCATCCGGGTAAACCAATACTCGCGGACAGGAAGACTCAATGAACTCCCACAGCACTCTACAGCTCTGTGGCAGTTCATTGAGAACTACAAGCCGGCAGCCGCTAAGGACGCTGGGGCTTGTAGTTCATTCAGACACACAGAGCTGTGTGTGTGCAGTGCCCCACGTGGCCACAGTGTTTTCAAACAGTGGCAGCTTGCATGTGGAACTTCTCCCCGTATTACTGTCACAGGGAAGGGGGCAGCAGCTTTAGCACTGGGAACAGGTTGCATGTTCCACCCTAAAATCGGGTGAAACATGTAACCTGTTCCTCCTAAAAGGTGAACGTATCCTTTAATAGGGGCACAGACACTAATAAAAACCTGACAGGTGGTTTATTCCCTCTCCACCCTGTCCAAAACAAAAAATTTGTACCTAGTTATATACTTTAGTACTGCTTTATCCCAGGTTCACAGTCCACGTGACTGTGTGGAGTTCAGTCAGATTCGCCATTGCTGACTTTGTACAGTGAGCTGTGCGTGTGCGGCTTACTGTACAAGGGTGGACAGGAAAGTAAATAACTTGAATGCAGAAGAAACAAAGCATGTCTCTTCTGCATTAAATCTCCTACCTGTTCACCCATTTTCAATTTTAATTGAAAGTTCCACTTTAAATAGTAACTCCACTTTTGTTGAGAAAAAACAAAAACAAATATTCCCCTCTGGACAATCTCTGTACATTTTAAGGGTGTTAAACTTTATTGCAAATTCCTACCTTTTGTTATTCTGAAGAAATCCCTGTGTCCATGTAGTACATGAATCTAATGGGAGTGGTTTCATAACTATCAACCAGCTGCTGCACCTGCAGGGCTCTAATGAGGAAAATCGCAGGGTCTGCATCCCTTAAGAGGTGCTTTCTTATTGGGACGGTTTTGTTGACGGGATACCTGAAACCTGACTTGTATCTTAGTGCAGACTTCTGGGAAAATCAGCCAATCACACAAGCAGGAAATGTCGGAGGAGAGGGCATTCTGTGTACAGAACACCTCCACGTAGCTATATTGCATTCTCAGAAAATTACAGAGCTGCAGATTGAAAATGAAAGGTCATTTTTAATATCATTCAGGCTGGCTCACACCACAAAAAATGCACTCCAGATCCATTCCAGATGCATTATCTGCATGCACATTTTTAAAAGGTGCTCCCCCCCCCCTTACCAGGGTTCAGTGCATGGGAACTATGCCATTGGAAAACATATAACCTACTTTCCATGCAATTTTTGATGCAGAAAAAAAACGTCAGAGAAATGGCATCTTTATTGGTCGATAAAATCCAAATGCAGTCACATATCAAATATGGAAAAACAGGATAACAAAACAAAAAAACAAAACAAAAAAAACGCGTTTCATGCCTTGTTCTGGCACTTATTCATAGCTGAATAACACACACACACACACACACACTGGACTGCATTTGGTGTGAACTGGCCCGCAATTAAAATAGGACTGGAGTCACAATTGTATATGATAGATTATATATTTTTCTCTTTTGATATTTTTTCCCCCCACGAAAGTGGAGTTACCCTTTAAAGAGGAACTGCAGTCTGCTCACATAATTTGTAATAAAATATTTCTGTCATTCTGGAGCTTCCCTCCAACCACTTTGCATATTATTTTATATATAATGTGAGTCTGTACTTGCCAAATATGTGCAGAAATCCCCCTCCACCGAGTCTGGCTGCATCCATTTTAACTGTGGACAGTTGAAGCTGCCCACTGTTCCCTTTCTGGCTCACCTCCAGGTCTGCAGCTCTCATTGGCCCTCTTATGACCCCCCCCCCCCCCCAAACTCTCATGAGCTGTGCATGATGTCATAAGCCTAGGCAAGAAACAGGAAGTGGGCAGTAGAAGGTATTTACTGGCAGAAAAAAAGTTTTACTATCCAAAGTTAAAACAAGGGCAGAAGAAGATTTAATAGATGGAAAGATGAAAAATGACTGAAGTTCCATTGAATTCAACATGATATCAGCCTCTTGCAGTCCCTGTACAGCAGATCTCAGAGAGAGGGGAGTGAAGCAGCACAATGAGACAGATGTAAGACGCCATGCTAATGGGAAGAGAGAGAAGAGTGAGGGAGAGAGGAGCTCACCAGCGTGCTGCTTCTCTTTTCACTGTTCAGTCACGGAGTTGTGAGGGGACCTGTAAGTTGTTGAAGGTAAGTGAAAGTGCAGTAAAGAAACTGCAGCCCCCCCATCTCTGCTAGGCAGAGCTGTATAACTTTCAAGACAGGATGGGCAGGCATACAAGCCCTTTGTCGGGTAAAGCAGCTCCCTTGTATGCACTTCAACTGGTTGTTTGGGGCTAGTACCTTTAAATACTCTCCACCAGAGGCCTCTTCTGATGGCAGTCAGTATGAGGTGCCCCAGTGGCGGTCCCCTCCTCTACATACAGCGTGCCAGATAACTAAGAACAGCCACGTCCCTACTACTTACCTCCCAGGCCCTCCATAAACCGGTGAGCACCCGGGAGGTGCCACTGACGTGTCTACTTGGCGATAGGTCACCGGTGTCTATCCGGGTCTAGGTCCGGAACAGAACACTTCCGTTCAGCATCTGCCGGGTGTACAAACATGGCGTCCACATGACTTCCGGTAACCTGTATCTCAGCCCATTGCCTCCTGATTGGCAGACGATGTTTGGCGAACTTGTAAGTGTTTCAGAGTTGCGCGTGCGCAGTACTAAATGGAGCAGCGGGCACGGCGCTGCGGCTAACCCGTCGAAGGATTCTCCTCAGTGGCTCTTCTACGATTAAACTAGCGAGTAGGAGCCCCGAAGAGCGCGCTCCTCAGTGGGTCGTCTTGTCAGCTCGTCCTTCCCTCCCCTCTGTGATGTGGCTCCGCCCCCCTTGTGTCCGCCATCTTGCGGCCGGTGACTGAGGCGATCTCAGCCCCCTGACAGAAGAACGGAGAAGCGGAGAGGAGGAGCAGGCGCCGCACTCTGCATTGCCGGCCTCTCCGGACACTGAGCGCTGAAGGCGGACCCGGATGAGGGGACTCGGAGCCCGAAGACAAACTTCCTCCATTGGCCGTACGTGTCTTGTTCTCTTCATGGCTGCGGGTTATGGGGGGGGGGGTCTGTGTGCCCCCAATTCACTGGGGGGGAGGGGAGGCCTGACCTCACCTCACCGTGAGGGGTCAGAGGTCACCTGAAGTCTCCCACCACATTGGATCCATAGTCCCCTCTGTCCTCCAATCATGTGCACGTCATAGAAGTAAACAGGGAATTCTTCTTTTTCCTCAGGATTGGACAATAGAAGGGAATATTCATCCAATGTATTCTGTAACCAATAATAAAGCCGTATCCCCCCCCCCCCCCCCGAGGTTCCAGTCCCGGGGACCATCCTCTCCTTTCCCCCATGGAAAATTGTTTGTTTTTTTTCTTCCCTAGAAATTTACTTAGAACCCCCCCCAAACATGATATATGTTTTTAGGCAAAGTCCCTGTAGAATAAAATGGTGGGTGTTGCCTATTTAATATCACGCAATACTTGTGCTTGTGGGTTTGGTAAATGCATTTTTTTTATTTATTTTTTGAGAAAATACACTTTAATGAGTTTTGACCACTTGATGTCTGTGAGGTTTACCCCCCTTTCATGACCAGGCCATTTTTTGCAATATGGCACTGCATTATTTTAACTGACAATGTCTATATGTAGTTAAAGTCATTAAAGGTAATTTTAGTTTATTTTGTATAACAAACCGATCCTACTTATCATCGCTGTGCAACTTGTTTTGCACACAGTGGCCCCTAACTTGCTCTTCTGGGGTATCGGGTGGCTCTCGTGGCTCCTCCCCGCATCAGATAACCCCCTGAGATAAGAGCTTCTCCGAGGGGGTTATCTTGTGGGCGCACTCCCATGTCCAGCATTCAGCGTCCATAGAGGCCAAATGCAGGACTAGACCCTGTCTCCCCCCCCCCCCCGGCATTCACACCATTGGATTTCATTGACAGCAGTGGGAGCCAATGGCTGCACTGCTATCAATCTATCCAATCAAGAGCCAAGAATCCCAGACAGAGAGACGGTGTCCCCGCTGGGTCAAGTTTGAGGGTTCAGGTAAGTAAAACGGGGGGGGGGGGGGCTGATCACTGACAGGTGTTTTTTTTACCTTAATGCATTAAGGTGAAAACAAACACACACCTTTACAACCCCTTTAAATGGTCAACTCCAGAATGTTACATTAAAGCACCAACGTCCCCATAAAAGGTATAGAAAATACAGAGTAGGGGAATGGGACTTAATAGGTGCAATTAGTACAGACATACCAAATTGCGATTTTATTCAATTTATTAAAGTTACAAGGGTACATAAAAAACAATATTATACAATACATGAACAGCTTTATGGTTGTTCAAGATGTGTTATTGTATCTCCTATAGTTGTTCCCACATCTTAATCCTGCATGTTTCGCTGTATGGCTTCCTCAGGACAAACATGGTTTTGTGGCTACTATATGAATGAACAGAAAGTGAATTACAAACAACACATTTAATGTTGTATCAGTAAATACCAACACTATACATAATGTATACAATAAATAGAATACATGAATGCATCTTGTCCATTGGCAAGAGTTCCCTAAGTGGAGTCATACCTAAATGATAGAAAGTAAAATCCAATTCAGCCTCGGAAGCATTTGCCCCATTACTGACCAGAGCATTTTTTGAGTTATGGCACTGCGTCGATTTAACTGACAATTACACGGTCGTACAATGCTGTACCCAAAGAAAATAGCCCCCCCCCCCCACAAATAGAGCTTTCTTATCTTTATTTTTTATTTTTTGCGCTATAAACAAAGGCAATTTAAAAAAAAATTTTTTTTTTTACTTTCTGCTTTAATATGTAAATATATATATATATATATATATATATATATATATATATATATATATATATATACGACTTTATTCATCAGTTTAAGCAAATAAGTTCTCCATAATTTTTGGTAAAAAAAAAAATCGTAATAAAAGTATATTGATTGGTTTGCGCAAAAGTTACCACGTCTACAAACTACGGGATCGATTTAGGAACTTTTTAATTTTATTTGTTTTTTTCTGGTAATGGTGGCAATCTGCGTTTTGTGGCTGGACTGCAACATTGCAGCAGACAAATCTGACCATAAATTACACTTTTTGGGGACCAGTGACATTGATCAGTGCTATAAAAATGCACTGACCGCTCTGCCTCCTCTCCTTGGCACAGTCGCTCCCGCAGACTCTATGCAGGCGCGCCCACTATCCTGCTTTTATCGACTGACGCACAGGTACGTCAGTTTGCACAGGAGAGCAATTTTGCCAGTCGGCAAGTGGTTAACTGACAATGGCGCAGATGTGCAATGTTGTGCCCAAATAACATTTATATCCCTTTTTTTCCCCACAAATAGAGCTTTCTTTTGGTGGTATTTCATCACCAGTGCGTTTTTTATTTTTGTGCTATAAACAAAAAAAAAAAAATACAGATCGTTTTGGAAAAAAAAAAAAAACACTATTTTTTACTTTTCTGCTATAAAACGTATCCAATTAAAAAAAATAGTAAAAATAAAATTTCTTTATCAATTTAGGCCAATATGTATTCTGTGATATGTTTTTGGTCAAAAAAAATCCCAATAAGTGTATCTTGATTGGTTTGGACAAAAGTTATAGCGTCTACAAACTATGGTGTGTGTGTGTGTGTGTGTGTGTGTGTGTGTGTGTGTGTGTGTGTGTGTGTGTGTGTAAAATAAATAAATATATGTATTAGGGCTGAAACGACTAATCGATTGAATTGGCCATACATAATGGGGTTAAAAAAACTAAAATTAGCCCTTTATAGTACAAAAATATCACTACTGTAAATATTACTTTCAATGTTCTACAGTAAAAAAATGAACCCCTTCCAGTAGTGATTATCTGCTTTTTTGTACTATAAAGGGCTAATTTTAGTCTTTTTAACCCCATTATGTTACTAAACGTCTTAGGCCTGGTTCACATCTATGTGTTGGTGCTTTTTGCAGAAACGCGCTACAGTTCATTTACATGGTTTCCTATGGGACACGTTCATATCTGTGCTTTTTTTCAGCCGCTGCATATTTGGAAAGGGTCAGGGACCTTTAACGCAAAGTGGTGCTTTTTTGCTTCAATATACTTCAATGGAGAAGCTGCAGAAAAGAATGTAATGCATTTTTGCAGCAATTTGTGTTTAACTTGCCCAAAAATAAATGCAGTAAAATCACGTGCGCAAAAATCTAATCGCACAGCAAAAAGCACTGCAGAAACGGATCAAAAGCAAAAACTGCATAGGTGTGTACCGAGCCTTATGCTGGCCACACCGATCAATTTTCAGGTGAGAATATTCAGATGAAAAACCTTTGTACATTCGCTGAATGAAAGAATGTTTGACATTTTCACTTCATTTCTGAACAAAAACCGCATACACTGTCTGAAAATTCCTTTGACCAAGAATTTTTCTATTATTTCCAAATGTTCCCGTCACTGTGGTTGAAAATGAATGTAAATTTGACCCACTTTTTATTTTTTCAAGGTGATTAATCGAAACAATAATCGGCTAACTAATTGATTATGAAGAGTTGCAGCCCTAATATGTATATATATTTTCATATTCTAGAACTTCTTCCTTTTTTTTTTTTTGTACTAGTAATGGGGGCAGTCAGCGACTTGTAGCGGGCCTGCGATATTATGGCAGAACAATTTGACACCAGCTAAGATTTTGTTGGAACCAGGGACACTAATACTGTACTAATAACACTGGCTAAGAAGGGGTTACTCATCTAGGGCAATCAAAGGGTTAAATGTGTGTTTTCTATGCTGAGCATTTCCTCCCTATTGCATCTGAGCAGCCCATGTGAATATAGTCCCACAGTGGTAAATAGAGGCCCCTCTCTCCTCCCATGACCACTAACCAGCTAAACACAATGGGGGCAGGACATTGCATGTAGATTGGAGGCTTCACCTCCCTCTTATTCTAAGACGCAGGCTGGAGGGGTGTGACAACTTTGGCAGAAATCCACCCACTTCATTGCCCAAAAATGCTAAAGATTTAAAATATATGTTTGCATGATGATTTAAGCAGTTTATTGATCTACGTGGGTTTTTTTTTTTTTTTTACTCTATTCCAAAGGCTGTTTTTGTTTTTGTTTTGACCATGTGACTAGCAGCAGAGGACGAGAAGCTCCTCCTCATGTTTCCCTGCAGACAGGCTGCGAAAGATTTGGGTCATGTGACAGCTGTATATTAGGAAAAGGGTACTTAGATGTTTGTTTTTATTAAAATGTATTCTGAACCTGAATCAGTGTTATTTAATCTCTAGATAAGTCCACAAACTATGGTGTATATCTAAAAATTGATCAGTATTGATGTACTGACAACCTATCTAATTTCTTGAGGCCCAAAGATAACAGGACAGTACAAACATCCCCCAAATGCCCTCTTTTTGGAAAGTTGACAATGCAAGGTATTTAGTAGAAGGCATGGCGGATTTTTTAAAGTTGTAAATTTTCTTTCTTTTAGGACAGCCCCTGGAGAAAGCGCGGCTCCACCCACTTCTTAGAAAACACTTCAGTCGTTTCATTAAAGCCTGAGCACTTCCACTATGGCCTCAGTTGTAGTGTTTCCTCGAGCTATGGTGGAATAGCTGCAGGGGACCATGGGTGTGCTCGCTCTCTCCAGGTGAAGGGTGGGAGGCATACCTGGTGGTTTTGTCTTGTTTTTGCTTCTTGGCAAGCTCAATGCCCGATGGGTGGGGGGTGTTCCGGTGCCTTTCTGTTGAGTCCAGCGAGGGCAGAGGATCCCACTCCGATAGACCTGGGGGGGGGGGGTGCGGGGCTGCACTAGGCAGTGTGGCATCTGGCTTCCAGCTTACATCCTCTTCCGGGTCCCGAGGGCAGGGTGCGGCTTCCGGTTCCAGCTGTTGGAGCGCAGTAGGGGGAGGTGGCCTCGGTGGGTGTATTTCCGGTCCTTGCAGCGATGAAAGCACCCCAAAAATTTAAAATAAGACTGCCGGACGTTGGCTGGAACCCTGGGAGAGATGGAGCCAGAGGAACCAGTGGCAGTGGCGGGAGCAGGGGTCACAAGCACCTGCCAGACCCTGGGTAGAGAGGCAGTGGCCTCTGTTAACCTAGGCCATGTATGTTCCCCCCCCCCTCCCTTTTAGGGAAGGTAGTGGAAGGGAGCCTTCCTCACACTCAGGTGACTTCTCTGAGTAGTGTGGGTTTGTTTATACAGCAGTGATTTTGTAGGATATGGTTTTTGTTCACTGACTGTTTTGGGATCTGCTGTGGAGGAGATCCAATCTGTAAATGTATTGATGGTATGTTTTATCTGCTTGGTGTATTTTCAGACAAAAGTTCAAGAAAAGACTAAGAATGTTTCCCCTCCCCTCCCAAGAAAAGATGTGCTTCCCTTAGGGAGTCTTGGACCAAGCCTTTGTGCAGGTCTTGCATGGCAGGTTTGGTCAGAGAGGAGACTTCCACTAAAGCACCCTCTGCCCAACCTAGTGAGATCCTCACTTCATTCCGGAAGGAGTTGGAAGACACCTTTCAGTCCTTCCGCTCCTATCTGGACCAACGTCCGGTGGCACAATCAACAGAGGGTTCTCCACCATGCTCTCACACATCCTCTGTAGCTCACAGAGTGGTTAGTGAGTCAGAGGAGGAGGAAAAAATGGGTCTACGGGGTCAGACAAGGGGGAAGGCGAGGAAAAAATAGGTCTCTTCCTCCTGTTACAGGTTGTCGTTGGAAGAGGTAGACTACCTTTTAAAGACCATACACATGACCCTAAATATCGAGAATAAGACCCAATTGTTACTGCACAACAAAATTTACAGAGGCTATAAAGAGGAAAAAGGAGTGGAAGGACCCAGAGAGGGTCCTCTTTTTCTCCAGGTCTCTTAAAAGGAGATTTCCTTTTGATGAAGATAGCACGCAAGTTTGGACTAAGGGACCTAAACTTGACACAGGTTTCGGGCGTAACACTGAGGCCGCGTACACACGGGCGGACTGTTCGCCCAACCTTGTCCGCTGAACAGTGTTTGGGCGGACAGTCCGCCCGTGTGTGGGCTTTCAGCGGACAGTTTCAGCGGACAGTTGGACGGACAAAGTCTTTCGGAAATTCCGAAAAACTGTCCGCTGAAACTGTGTTTGAGCGAACAGTCCGCCCGTGTGTAGGCTACTTTCGAAATGAGCAAACTGTTCCCGCTCGGAAAGTCCGCCCATTTCGAGCGCGTGTACAGGTAGGCGGGGCCCGCGAAGGAGACGTCGCGGGCTCCGCCGCCTGGAATGGGCTTAAAGGGGAACCCCAACGCCGAAAAAAATCGGCGTGGGGGTTCCCCCAAAGTCCACACCAGACCCTTGTCCTAGCACGCTACCCGGCCGGCCAGGAAAGGGGGGCGAGCGAGCGCGCCCCCCCTCCTGAGCCGTACCAGGCCGCGTGCCCTCAACATGGGGGGGTGCCGCGCGGCCCCCCCACCCCAAAGCACCTTGTCCCCATGTTGATGAGGACAAGGGCCTCTTCCCGACAACCCTGGCCGTTGGTTGTCGGGGTCTGCGGGCGGGGGGCTTATCGGAATCCGGGAGCCCCCTTTAAGAAGGGGGCCCCCGGATACCGGCCCCCCACCCTATGTGAATGAGTATGGGGTACAATGTACCCCTACCCATTCACCTGTGAAATAAAGTACAAAAAAAAACACAACACAGGGAAAAAATATTTTATTGCACAGCTCCGGGGGTCTTCCGTCTTCGGGGGTCTTCTCGCCGGACTCCTCCGCTATCTGTGTGTAGCTCTTTTACTAGCGGAGGAGTCCGGCTTTCTTCCTCCCCGCCGCCGGCCTCTTCTCCCGACTTCGGGGGTCTTGTCCCCCTCTTCGGTTCTTCTGCCGGGCCACCGCGCCTTCTTGTAGCTCTTTTGCAGGCGGTGGCCCGGTCTTCTGTCGCCGCTGCCTTCCGTTCTTCTGTCGCCGCCTTCGGTTCTTCTGCCGGGCCACCGCGCCTTCTTGTAGCTCTTTTACAGGCGGTGGCCCGGTCTTCTGTCGCCGCTGTCGTCGCCGCCGCCTTCCGTTCTTGTTCTTCTTCTTGTTCTTCTTCTTCTTCTCCTGGAGATGTTGACTCGACGAGCTCTCCGGCCGGAATGCCAGGGACACGCTCCGCTGCCACTTATATAGTGACAATGGGGCGGTGTCACATGGTATATGTCACATGGGTTGGTCACATGGTGACCCCGCCCCCTTACGATGTCATAGTCCCCATGTGACATCAACCCATGTGACCAACCCATGTGACATATACCATGTGACACCGCCCCATTGTCACTATATAAGTGACCGCACAGCGCGGCTCTGGCATTCCGGCCGGAGAGCTCGTCGAGTTTCCCCAAGGCACCCCCCCATGTTGAGGGCACGCGGCCTGGTACGGCTCAGGAGGGGGGGCGCGCTCGCTCGCCCCCCTTTCCTGGCCGGCCGGGTAGCGTGCTCGGACAAGGGTCTGGTGTGGACTTTGGGGGAACCCCCACGCCGATTTTTTTCGGCGTTGGGGTTCCCCTTTAAGCCCATTCCAGGCGGCGGAGCCCGCGACGTCTCCTTCGCGGGCCCCGCCTACCTGTACACGCGCTCGAAATGGGCGGATTTGCCTCCTCCTTACGTGGGCGAGTCCGTTCATTTCAAAAGTTGAGCGAACTGTTTGGCAAACAGTTTGCTGAAACAGTCCGCTCGTGTGTGGGCAAGTCCGCTCATGCAAATTTTGAGCGGACTGTTTGCCGAAACTGTTTGACGAACAAGGTTGGGCAAACAGTCCGCGCGTGTGTACGCGGCCTGACTTTTAGTTTTTGAGGACATGGGGGGTCTTGAAGGACACTATGGACAAGAGGGCTGATTTTTTGTTAAAGATGGATTGTGATTCTACACTAGCCAATCTCAAACCAGCAATGGCATGAACATTTGTAGCCAGGAATTTAGAACACTGGTTGGAACAACTAAAAGGCCATATTGAGGCAGGGACCTCTAGCTAAGATTTTCTGGATACTCTACCAGTCCTACAAAAGGCAGCAGGTTACATGGCAGATGCCTCTGGGTCAGATGTCCGCAAGATCTTCAGCTTTTGATTAATTCAGCAAGAAAGAGCTTTGTGGGTAAAAACCTGGTCGGGCGATTCAGCATTAAAATCAAAGCTGTGTGGCCTAGCCTTTGAAGGGGATCTGGTTTTTGGCCCTGATCTTGACATGGTCCTGGACAGAATAGCGGGTAAGAAAAAAGCCTTTCCAGCCAAAAAGAAGGTCGCACCGCAAACTAAGAAAATGTTTTTGTCCTTTTCACCAGACCTGGGACGAAAAGGAAATGGGACAGAAGAAACTGTGGCGGTCCCAAAGGGGTTTCATCCCCCCCAGCTAACCTGCAAAAAACCATTGACGGTCTCCCGACTGTGGGAGGAAGGCTGCAGTCCCTTTTCCTACAGTGGGAGGGGGCGACATCAAGCCCATTTGTCCTAAAAGTTATCTTGGAGGGCTATGCGCTGGAGTTCTCGGAGAACCCACCATCTCAGTTCTATGTGACACAAGCCCCCAAAGATCAAGAAAAATCTATGGCGATGATAGCACTCTTGCAGGAGTTCCTCCAGCAGAAGGTTCTCATCCCAGTGCCCAGAGAAGAGGAAGGACTAGGGTGCTATTCACATGTTTTTCTATTAAAAAAGCAGTCGGGAAAGTTCAGGTTAATACTGAATTCAAAGATCTTGAACAGGCCCATCCGATACAAAAAGTTACGTATGGACACAAAATATTCAGTAAGAAAACCTCTTCCCCCGGGGTCTTTTATACTCTATAGATTTCAGAGACGCGTATTACCATGTACCCATAGCTCCAGTGTCGCAGAGGTATCTGCGTTTGCTGATCAGAGCAGGGGTTGATAGTGTCACACTTTCAATTCTGGGCCCTCCCGTTCGGTCTCTCCTCTTCCCCAAGGATCTTCATGAAGATTATGGCAGAAGTGTTGTCACCGCTTAGGCTGGCGGGGGTCTCGGTGGTACCCTATTTGAATGACCTCCTTTTATTTGCCTGCTCAAAGGACCTGCTAAACAAGGATCAGGACCATTTTTTTGGAAAATTTGGTCTGAATTCTAAGCAAGGAAAAATCAAACTTAATTTCCCTCTGAGGATCATTTTCCTGGGGTATACCATCGACTTAGTACAGAAAAGGATTTTCTTCCCAGAGGAAAAAATGATAAAGGTGCAGGCCATATTAAGGAAAGTACAGACAAATTTATCTGTTACAGTTCGGGCAACCATGTCCATGCTGGGCCTTCTGACAGCCTCAATCCTAGCTGTTCAGTAGTCTTGCCTCCATTCGAGATTCCTCCAGCAGGTGATCCTGCAGAATTGGGCATACAAAGAGTCACTGGAGAAATAAATCTGGATTCCCTCTCCAGTCAAGAGGAAGTTGTGGTGGAGGAAGCAAGAGAATTTGGACAAGGGTCTGTTCTGGACTTTTCCTGAAGAAAAAACTTTAACAGATGCAAGCTCCTGGGGTTGGGGAGGCACATCTGCAGAACGGGATGGCCCAAGGATCCTGGACAGTAGAGGAATCCAGAAGGTCCTCCAACTGGAGGGAACTGAGGGCAATTGCTCTGGGGCTGTGGGCCTTCAAAAAGATTATCAGGAACCAACACATCCAGGTGTTAGACAACGCTGTGGCGGTGACATACATCTCAAGGCAAGAGGGCACAAGAAGCATGTGTCTTCTAACCTTGGCCTTACAGATTATGACTCGGGCGGAAGACAACTTGGCATCCTTAACAGCAATACACCTGAGGGACAGCCTAAACCAGATAGCAGACTTCTTAAGCAGAAGAAGGGTGCTAGAATCAGAATGGAGTCCAAGTACGGAGATTTGTCAGAGGATAGTAGGCAGATGGGGTGTTCCCCAGGTAGACCTGTTTGCATCCCAAGCAAATGCAAAAGTTCCTGTCTACTTTTCCCTGATCAGGCATGACCAAGCGGGTGGTTTGGACGCATTAGCTCAGCGCTAGACCTCATCAGTGCCACCTATCAGTGACAATAAGTGTGGCATATTCTTGCCTCCTCATCAGTACCATCTAATCGGCACCCATCCAGTGAAGGAGAAAAAATACTTATTTACAAAATTTACTGACACAAACTAAGAAATATTTGGTATTTTATTTTTTCCTAACAAAAAAACAAAAAAAATCCCAGGAGTGATTAAATACCACCAAAAGAAAGCTCTATTTGTGTGAATAAAATTAATAAAAATAATATACTTTTTTTTTTTTTTTTTTCCAACGCTTATTTGTTTTTTATCTTCATAGTGACAGGGTCTCTATTAAAGGCTGCATATTTGTTTTTCAAATCTCGAGCTTTCTCTGTATTTAAGATGTAGGACCCAACTCCTCTGTCAGTATCCTTATTTTAGTTTGTGCTGAACTAATTTTATGAACACGTCTCCTATGCACAACAACTTTTGGTTTAAGTATAGCTTACACTGGTACAAATTTTTTTTATTTCTGTTGGTGAAACCAGTATTTTGCTCTTCTACAAGCCAAAGTTAGTATTTGGCAACTCTATCACTGCACTTTATTGTGGGTATGGTATGCAGCTCTACCTGAAAACAGTTTTTACAGCTATGTAATACTTCCATGTTACTGGAGATTGCTGTATGATAAAAGAGCTGTCAGTCTTCTGCCTAGTGACAGCACTCCGCTAGACATTGGTACCGCCTTTAAAAATGACCAAGCTTTTGTATATTTTTCCGAGCCACTGGTGTTTAAAAGTAGAGAAAGCATGTAGACTGTGGAATTAGAAATCCTGATCTGTGTGTACTGTACAGTATGTTGCAGGCCAGTGGCTCAGACAGTATTGAGACCATTGAATCTGGCAGCCAGTATTTTCAGAAGAAAAGTGGCCATACGTATTTCAACACAAGTAGCTGAGGAATTCATTTGGATAAGTAGTGAAACCTCATCCACACTACAGAACAAATCCAGCTGAATTTGATTATTATTATTAAACATACTATAACCTGGGCAAATGAGAACCTTCAAAGACCGCACAACTCTGTAACTCTGCCATCACTGTTTTTTGTATTTTTTGCACTTGTCTAAAAAATAGTTTTAGATCTGAAGAGTGCATGAACTTTTTTGACAAAACGTATATCTTTTGAAAGCAGACATACTGTGTGCTGCTTTTACTTTATTATCTGGCTGTTTTTCTCCCTGCTTTGTAGGGAGAAGAAACAACGATATGTCTGTTCCCTGTGTTTTCGAAAGTCGTGTGTGTGATTGGAAACAGCCGATCAGCTGACTTCAGCTAAAATCGATGGCAGAGATTGGCTGCCAAGCTTGTGCTATGTCCAATTGCAGCATGGGTCGGCAGGAGGCACACGCATGCCCCCATCTGACCCAGAATAAAGGGCCAGCGTATGGGTACGTGATTATGCCTGCACCTGTCGCCCGCTTGCAGTATATTTACTGTGAGCAGTCAGCAGGTGGTTAAAAACCTTGGACTTATGGAGGTTTGTTTGGCACTCTCATGGATTGTATATGGATTCTGAACATGTGGTTCTTTTCCTTTTTCTATGGGGTGTTCCCTATTTGTGGAGTGCTGCTGAACTAGTACCAGTGTTCCCAGTGACCCTTAGAAAATCTGAATAGGTAATGTGAACGTCAGTCAAGTTAGGACATGTGGCTGCCAACTCCTTGATTCATGGCACGTTCGCAAAGGTGTGTTGAACTTTACTGGGCAGCCTTGCTAAGCTCAGGCCCAACACATGGACAAGACAAATGCTCTGTGTCCTATTTATTCACATCACTGTGGTGAATAAACATCAATTTTAATGTTATTTTGTGACATTTCAATGAACTGTGCTGTAATCAGTGTATTGGCACCATGTACTCCACAGCACAAACCTGCAGAGTTATAATGGTACCGGTACATGATCCTCTTCTGCGGAGTACAGATCGATACGTGTGTGGGTTTTTTTTTCTTATTTTTGTTTTTACAGGTTTCACCCTTTTTCAACAACCCCATTACACTACATTATTATCTCAGCTCCCATAATCCATGTCCTTCCTTATCCCAATGTTTCACCCAATTGCTCAACACCTAGGCTGCTGTGCGCTGTGGAGTATGCAGAGTCAAAATTGTGGTCTAGATTTTGGTCATGGATTCTTTTACGCCTGTGTATAGCCAATAGTGAGTATATTGAATTTGTATGCATGCATATTTTTTATGCTTATGGACCAAGTAGTGGGAAACAACTGCCAATATTAAAACGTGTTCTTTTATTACTTACCAATTCTTACATGTGGTGGCGGCTGCATTCATTTTCTTTTATAAGACCTTTTTACTTTTATTTTCATCTGGTGATGTGGCCAGTACTGCGTGTGATAGAGATATATTTAGAGGTCGACCAATATGGGTTTTTCTCTGGTCGATGCCAATATTTAGAAATCATGGCGGCCGATATATGCCGATTTTTATATATATATATATATATATATATATATATATATATATATATATATATATATATATACTTTTTTTTTTTTGGGGGGGAGGCAATATGTAAGGCCGATTTTTATTTTATTTTTATTTATTTTTTTTTTTTTCTCCCCTTCATCTCATAAAATCTAACACACCTTTCCCACTGGGGCGATTTTCAGGCACTTTTGGGCTAAAAATAGCACCTGTAAAGTGCCTGCAAAACGGCTCCCCTGCAGTCTGTGAAAGCCTGAGTGCTTTCAGACTGAGGCGATGCGCTGGCAGGATGTTAAAAAAAAAAAAAAAAAAAAAAAAAAAGTCACGTTTGGAGTGGTGTATACCGCTCCTCCACCACTTCTGCCCATTGATATTAATGGGCACCACTGCCAAAGCGCATGCAATGTGATTTGGCAGCGGTGCTTCACGGGCGCATTTAACCTCTTCCTTGGCCGCTAGCTGGGTTATATGCGCCCCACTAGCAGCCGAATAGCACCGCTAAAATGACGGTAAAGCGCCGCTAAAACTAGCAGCGTTTTACCATCAACTCCTGCCCGCTCCAGTGTGAAAGCAGCCTTCATAAGTGATACAGAAAATTTCCTACATTTATTAAACAAAACAAACCTCCAATCAGTTTACTTGCATGTATGATTTAGATAAAAAAAAAACTATATATGAAATAAAAACATGTATATTAAATAAAATCATAAAAAAAAAAATGGGCTAACTTTACTGTTTTTTATTTATTTATTTTAAATCATTTAGTGTATTTTTTTTCCCCAAAAAAATGCATTTGAAAGACCGCTGCGCAAATGCCGTGTGACATAAAATATTGCAACAACCGCTATTTTATTCCCTAGGATCTCTGCTAAAAAAAATATATAAAATTTTTGGGGGTTCTAAATGATTTTCTAGCAGAAAATACAGGATATTTACTTGTAAGCAAAAAGTGTCAGAAAAGATTTAGTCTTTAAATGGTTAAACTGAGAACTCTACACACTGAGTTGAGTTCATTCATTCAAGTGTAAACATTGTATCTCTTTGCTCTTTTCTTGGCAGACTGCCCAGAGAGGAAACAAGTCGCTTCTATGAAGACTCAGGCAACTTGCATTGACTTCTATTACAGAAGTAATTTGCAAGTCGCGCTGTAGTTCTAATCGGCCTTTTTATCAGCACAATCGGCCGATGCCGATTAATAAAAAAAACGGCAAATATCGGCCGATATATCGTCCGGCCGATATATCGGTCGACCTCTATATATAACTACATTTATTTTTTGGTTCCTGACTTCCTTTAACAGACCAAGTTATCCAGCAAAAGCGTTAGCAGGTAGAGAGGAACAATTTAATGCTGACAAGGCCAGTAATCAGATTTTATTTATTTAAACAGTTTTATAATGTAAAAAAGTATTAACTGAAATTGAGTTTTAATTTTAGTCAAGTCCATCTGAATCTGCTAGTACATTGAACACTCCCCTCCTCTTGGGTTGACAATGCTGCTGTCCAAAGGTGTCTATTGCTCCTTCATCCAGAGTGGAGATACCGGAAGACGAGAAGTGTATTAGTGGACAGATCACAAGTAGAAAATATTTGGGGGGGGGAAGCCTGAAAAAAAAAAAAAAAATGAAACTAATGCAGCCAGTATATTTAAAGGGATTGTAAAGTTAAATGAAAAAACAAAAAACAAACATGTTATACTTCCACTGTGCAGCTCGTTTTGCACAGAGTGGCCCCGAACCTGCTCTTCTGGGGTTCCTCGGCGACTGTCTCGGCTTCCTCCCGTAGGTGCTTCTCACGTTCATGAGAGCTCCCTCGCATGGTGAGAAGCACCTGTGGGTGCGCTCCTGTGATACAGCCGGTGGCTACAGCCGCTCACTGTATCACACGGCCCCGCCCCCCGGCGCTCTGCGTCAGTGGATGTGATTGACAGCAGCGCAAGCCAATGGCTGCGCTGCTTTCCATCCACTCCAGCCAATCAGCGGCCAGGCTGAGTGGTGAAGAGGAAGTCGAGGATGTGCGCAGGACTTTCGAGGGGTGAGGTAAGTAAAAAGGGGGCACTGGGGGCGCAGGCACTGTCAGATGTTTTTTCACCTTAATGCATAGAATACATTAAGATGAAAAAACATTTACCTTTACAACCCCTTTAAGGATTAGTAAACTGCGATATGTTACATTTCTGTTTTGGAGCTTGATTCCCCATTAAACTGCGTTGATCTTTAGAAAGTCAGGTAACACACTACCTATGCATGAAGGTAAAAAACCTTCAGTGTACAGCTCTCCCTGCAGTCGTTCCACCCCCCCCCCCCCCCTTTTATACTCGCCTGAGCCTGATCCCAATCCAGTGTCTCCTCCACCTCATTGGCTGGGACACAGCAATGGCTCCCACTGCTGTCAGTCACGGCCAGTGATGAGGGGGCAGGTCTGTGTGTGAGTCACACACACACACACACACACACACACACACACACACACACACTGTGTGTGTGTGTGTCTCATAGATACAGAGGTGACTCGGAAGCGAGCATGCAAGTTGGGTGTACTCGGTAGGGGAGAGGGGCAGAGAGCACCGGTGGGGTAACTGAGAAGCGTCGGATCAAAGCTGCTTTGTGGAAAACCATTATACAGTGTGATAAGTATGACAGGTTTGTTGTTTAACCATCTCATGGCTCTCTTGTTCTGAGAGGGCATCCAAGGACATTCTCCCCGAACACAAATCTTGCATGCCCCTTGGGGCACGCTCTGTGACCGATCTGTCCTTTGGACACAGCTGATCACAGATCGTGGTAAAGGGCCAATCACGACGGCCTTTTACTATGTGATCAGCTGTCTTCAATCACAGCAGATCACATGTAAACTAACTTGCTGATTATTGGCATTCCTTCCCTCATGCACTTATACAGGATGAGGAAAGGAGAGCTGATATCCAGCAAGTCTGATAGGGCACATGTATACTGATAGGGCTCTGATCTTCAGTGCAGCCCCATTAGTTCCAATCGGTGCTCATCAGTGCAGCCTCATCAGTGCATACCGGTGAAGTAGAAAAATTACTTATTTGCAGAGGTCTATAACTGAAACTAAGAAATATTTTTTTTCAAAATTAGGGTATTTTTATTTTATTTTTTCATTTGTTTAGCAAGCTTTATTTGTCTCAAAAAAAAAAAAAAAAGTTTTAAATGTCATTTGGATACGGTTTTGCATGACCGTGCACTTGTCATTCAAAGTTCGTGATTTTGTGGACATGGTCCGCCCTGCCACAGTAAATGTACGTGGGGTGGTCCGGAGCAAGTTAAAATGATGCTAAACTATACTCTTTCACCAAAAATAATCCATACAAATACACTGCAATCTATATTTCATTGTTGGATATAAAAGTACATAGTTGCCACACCCCTCTTAGGATAATTGCAAAGAACTCTAGAGGGTTTAACCCCTAATTATGTACCTATGATGGTATTTTTAAGGCACAACTTACACAATATTTGAAAACTGTACAAAGGTTTATTACAAAACATTCAAAACCGTAACACATTAAAATGTCCATGGGCATTATTCAAAACCTTTCAGTGTACTTACACATGGTCCTTCATTGAACTCCTGCTGAAGTGGATTTCTATCCAAGAAACGCGTTCAGGGTGTTGGAGCTTTCTGTAATCTGCTGTACTGTTTTTATTGTCATCGTATACTTGTATGTCAAGCTTTAACTGAACATCTTACCACAGTTTTTTGTGGAAAGGTTTTGTATGATGCCCATGGACATTTTAATGTTTTGTTTAACCACTTGCCGCCCGCCATATAGCAAAATAACGTCGGCAAAGTGGTTGTGTTATCCTGACCGGAGGTCATATGACGTGGTCAGGATAACAAGCCGCTGGGTGCACATCGCAGTGATTGTTGTAAAGAGTCTGACAGCAACTCTTTAGCATGTGCCCAGCCATGTCCAATCACGGCTAATCACGATGTAAACAGGAAGAGCCATTTATTGGCTCTTCCTCACTCACGTCTGACGGGTCTGTGCTGATTGTTAGCGCAGGACCACCAGGGATGGCCACCACACTGGACCACCAGGTATGCCACCCTAGACCATCAGGGAAATGGCAATCGGTGCCCAGGCAGCTGTCAATCAGTTCCAATGAAAAATGCCTGCCAGTGCCACCAGTGATGCCTATCGCTGAAATATCAGTGCCACCCATAAGTGCCCATCAGTGCAGCCTTTCAGTGCTGCCTATCAGTGCCCATTGGTGCCACCTTATCAATGTAGCTTATCAGTGAAGGCAAAAACGTATATACTTATAAACTTATAAACTTATAACGTGTTTATCGTTGTATGACACACCTCAAGTTTAGGAGGGAATTTTAAGGAAAAAAACTTACATTTAAATGCTCATCAATGCAGCCTTGCACAGCGTCCATCTGCATGCTTGTCGTGTCATTTGCAGCCTTGTCGGTGTCCATCTGCAGCCTTGCCCAGGCTGCAGTTAAACTGCAGTGACATGCAGTGTCACTGCAGTTTGAAAATGGCACCACCGAGATACAGAGCCGGTGTATCTCAGCTCTTCTCATAGTCCCGTCCAGTCCCGCCCTATGATGCACATAACACAGGTCCAATGAACTGGGCGTGACTGAGTGGAGCCGAGCGCCACCCATATACATATATAGTCGAGTGTACTCGGCTAGGCTTGGATAGCTCCGCTTACAGTCACTCCCAGTCCCTGTGTTATGCCCATCATAAAAGGGGGGATTGGGCGTGACTGAGCGGAACTAGCCGAGGATAGCGGAGTACACTTGGCTATGTATAGATGGTGGCGCTCGCTCTTCCACTCACAATCAACAGGGATCGGTGTATAACACGCACCCACGATTTTCCCCTGATTTTAAGGGAAAAAAATGTGTGTTATACGCTGATTAAATACGGTACTTATTTACAAAATTTTATAACTTTTTATTTATTTAGCGAAAAATAAAAAACGCAGTGGTGATCAAATACCACCAAAATAGAGCTCTATTTGTGGGAACAAAATGATAAAAATTTAGTTTGGGTACAGTGCAGCATGACTGCGCAATTGTCGTTAAAAAAGTGACAGCGCTGAAAATTGGCCTGGGCAGGAAGGTGTGAAAGTGGCCAGTATTGAAGTGGTTAATAACAATTGTTTAACAAGTTGTGCCGTAAAAATCCCATCATAATTGGGGGGGGGGGGGGGTTTAACCCTCTATAGTTCTTTGAAAATGATCTAATATTTCATTAATTTTTCTCAGTGCTTTTTTGCCTGCTTGTAAAGTCCTTTGTAACCCCCAACACTTTTACCCTCTTCATTTGCAATGAGCAGTGCACACTAGATGTGATCATATGCCTCCTGTATGCACACTACAAATACCATAGTCCATTATGGAATAAAAGCAGGAGTGGCTGTGTTCCTACATACAGTGGGACCATGGAGAACTATGCCCACTCTTTTCTGCCCACCTCCGCATTCAAGGAAGATATACTACAGCTTTCATGAATGAAATGTCATCCATGAATGAAAGAAGGGTGGAAGAATGAAAGGTCTGCCTCCTTTCATAGATCACATGTCATGTATGGAAGCTTTAGTACAGCTCTTATGTATGGAAAAGGGGGGGGGGGGGACAGGAAGGAACGATCATGGCACTTTCTATGCGTGCATGTGACAGGTCCCTCAGCTTGTATTCAAGAAGTGTGGGGTGTTACAATAATGAACATACAAACTCACTTATGTGGCTGCAGCATCATTCCAATGTTGAAACTTGCCCCCCACTGGGTCTAAGCCTGAGAACTGAGCAATTGCATGCCTGCTGATCGCTTGTTTCTCAGTCTTCGCTGAGCAGAGAGCCGTGACCGTCTATCACTGGCGGTGTGCTCTGTCCCTCCAGTGTTCACTGTAGTGTTGGGTTGTGGAGGAGGGGGAGCGGCTTGGGGCGCTAAGAGGCTGAGCCAGCTGCTGGTCGGGCTCTGGGTGAGCCTGGACCAGCTTTGTGACGTCAGCCAACAGCGGTCTCTAGCCCATTGTTGACTGAAACTGGGTCACAGGAGTGCAACAAGTGCACTCATATAACTTATAAGAGAAGTATGGCCAAACAAGCATTGACCATACTTCTCTTTTAAATCCTGCATCTCTTGGATGATTGCCGGGGGGGTCAGATGAATTAAGATTTCAACTAAAACTTCCAGACACCCAAGGGACACTTCTTGGGTAACGTCCCCCGTGCTAGTTTAATAAACAAAAAAAAAACTTTTTGACTAAACGTAGATGTTAACAATGTCATAAACATGTTGGGAAAGGAGGAACCAGGGAAAGCAAAACATAAGCAGATTCTTCTTCAGCTTTAAAGGACATTCCTTGTATTCTATGTGCCAGTTTTAGTGCCTGTTCACACTGTGGTGCTGGAACTGAATGCGATTTGAACAGGAATCGCACCACATTCCTGTTCAAATTACATGCAATTCTTAAGCAGTGAGATTTGAGCCATTCAATCTGACTGAAATTGCACCGCATTTTCACCAAACTCTTGCAGGACCCCCCCCCCCCCTTTTTTTTTATTTTTTCGTCGCACCCACCAGAATCTGATTGCATGGGTGTTCACACCATGCGATCCAATTGTGCAAATCGCACTGCGTTTTGCAAACCAATATTGGGATGTCGTTGACATATAAACCCACAGCAGTTTACGTGAACAGGGTGTGATTTCGATGGGCTGCAGAAAGCGCACCTAATTCGCAGCAAATTCCGCTCCTCATCAGTGTGAACCGGCACTCAAAAAAATAACAAAATGCATCACTATGAAATGACTTTACGTTAATTGTTGGAAGTCTTATCTTGTGATTTTATTTGACCTCCTTTTCCTGCACCATAGACCGCATTGAAACTCCTTTATCACCAACCTGAAGGGAACTGTATTTTTTTTTTTTTTAAAACAGTTTTATTCGCCAAGTGTGCATACATACAAAAAAAAGGCACCAGTTACAAAGTATATACTCAGCCATATACAACAAAGTGGCGGAAGTATGAACCGTTTACACAGTTGCACAGTGCGCAGGCAAAAACAAGTTATCACTTATAGCTTTTTTTTTTTTTCGGTCTTTGAATACTTAAAGCGGGAGTCCACCGGGACTCCGCGTTTTTTTTTTTTTTTTTAAAAGCCAGCAGCTACAAATACTGCAGCTGCTGACTTTTAAATAGTGACACTTACCTGTCCATCGCGCCCGCGATGTCGGCACCCGAAGCCGATCGCTCGCTCGTCTATCGGGTCCTGCCGCCGCCATCTTGGGTATGGGAATCAGGAAATGGAGCCTTTCGGCTTCATTTCCCGGTTCCCTACTGCGCATGCGCGAGCCGCGCTGCGCAATCCGGACGGTCCCCGCTGCCTCTGGGAGCTGTGTGTTTCCCAGCAGGCAGCGGGGCACTTGCTGAAGGGGGCGGGCGCTTGCAGAAAGGGGCGTAACGTACGCCCCTTTCCGCAGAGAGCTAGCCCGGAAGTGGGTGCAGTTACCTGGATTATCCAGGTAACTGCACCCCCCTCCCCCCTGAAAGGTGCCAATTGTGGCGCCGGAGGGGGGGGGGGATTCCGATGAGCGGAGGTCCATTTTAGGGTGGACCTCCGCTTTAACCATTCACCGATATGTATTACAGATCATATCGTTCGGCACCCGTATATATTATGGTAAACCAAGAACAAACCTATAAACAATTTATAAACCAAAACTATGTGGGTTAATTCCCCACCTTTTTCCGTGCTGTGTGCTGTCATCTCCCCACCCCCCCCGATATGCCCTCACCGATGACATCTCTCAGGAAATACTTATTCAACAATGGTATGTAATTGTGTCCCTTAGATATCACATGGCGTGGTTTCCTTAGAGTTTACCCATCTGCCCCATATTTTGTTAAATTTTTTCTTACTACCTCTTGCTTCATAAGTCATCTTGTACAGGGTAACGTTTGCATTGACCAGACCTTTCCATGCAGATAGGGTAAGAACCTCACTCTTAATCCAATTCAACACTATAAGTTTTCTGACATAATAATACAGTAATCGCAAAAATTGCCTTGTATTGTTATTCATCACCTCGTCCTCTATTACACCCAGGAGTCCCAAAAGTAGGCTACAGATATTCGGAAGATCAAAAGTGTCTGCAATAAACTGGGACACCTGTGACCATAGCGGTCGTATCTTACCACACTCCCACACCATGTGAATAGGGAACTGTATTTTTAAAGAACGGTTCCTGTGCAATGTTTTCTGTGAATTGGCTTTTTACTGTAGAAATTGATAATATAAGAAAGGGAAAGTAAATTTAGCTGTTCAAGATGAGTTGAAAAAAACATTTTTGATTATGAAGAGTAATGCAGATGGGGAAGGCATTAGAAGCTCCTGTTTGAAGCAGCAGACAGGCATTTCCCTAATGCACACATCCTTACCCCTAGCAGAGCATTTACCATTCCAGAAATAGACATTGGACTTTGGATTCTTCACTTTGCTTAATTTTTCAACTTTCAGATGATGTTCCCCAGCTGGTAATAGAAATGTCTTTCAGGTTGAGTTTGCATGTTTGGAAGAAAAAATATAGAGAATGACAAAGGCTATAATGTTGGGATTACCTGATCTTCTATTGCGTATATAACCAGTTTTTTTTTTTTTTTTCTGTTCTCTCATGTTAAAGCAGAACTCTGGGAATTTTGTTTCACCATGCAGTGGGGCTGTGCCCACACTGCATGGGTTACTTGTTTTGTCCAGGGCACACAAAAAGGCAGTACTTGCCCAATCCTTCAATCCTTTAGTAAACGGCGCTCCCCCACATTTATTGGTGGACTGTTCTGTCATCCTCATGTCCAGAGCCGATCTATGGGCATGATGTCATCAGGAACAGTCCATGCACAAGACCACTAGCATGCGGTGGGGGCAGGAGTGGCAGGGACGCATCTTGCAGTTGAAAGATTGGCGGATTAGGTAAGTACTGGTATATCTCTTTTCTCCTCTCCCCTAGACAAAAAAGAGCAGCTAACCCGTGCAGTGTGTGCACAGCCCCACTGAATGGGGAAAACAAAAATTTCTCCTGGAATTCTTTCTCAATGACCGGAGGATTTTTTACAATTTGGCACTGCACTGCTTTAACTGGTAATTGCGCGGTCATGCAATGTTATTGTCCTCCCCCCCCCCCCCACAAATAGAGCTTTCTTTTAATGGTATTTGATTGCCTCTGCGATTTTTTTTTTTTTTTTTTTTTGTCATATAAACGGAAAAAGACAGAAAATCTTGAAATACATTTTTTTCTACCTTTTGTTAGAAATTTTTCTTAATAAACTAAATTTTAGTCACACAGTTAGGCCAAAATGATTCAGCCACATGTCTTTGGTAAAAGAAATGTTAAGCGTATATTGGTTTGCGCAAAAGTTATAACGTTTACACAGGGAACTATAGATATAGAACAATAGTCAGCGGACAGTAGATAGCGGACATAAGAGAGAGAACAATAGAGAGAAGAAAAATACCACCACAACTATTTTTGGATTTTTTTATTCTTCTTTTATTTGTTTTTGTTTCTTCCACTTCTTTCACTGTTCTAAAAACTGTAAACTGAACGTTGCAGATTAGGGTTTCTCAAAATGTGATGGCCATCACATCTTTCGAGCCCTCGAGACCCTGTTAGTGTGCCTAGGACTGTGTGGTGCTGTACTCTATGTTAAAACGCCACTAGTGTGTGGTAGCGTTTGAAACATTCACCAATGCAGAGACCAGGTTGGTCAGGACAGGAGGGACAATAAAAATGGGTGTCATGCCTAAATCCGTGTTTGCAGACGCAACATCTTTTTGGCGGATTTCTTTGGGTAGGGGTACCAGGGAGGACAAAATGTAAATGCCTCTCATGCATCCGGCTCACTGTATTTGGATTGAGAAGTTGGGCAAGAGCACCGTCTGAAAACAGAAGGGCTCTGACAATCTTTTCCTGGTATTTAAAGGGATTGTAAAGTTTTATATATATATATATATATATATATATATATATATATATATATATATATATATATATATATATATATATATATATATATATATATATATATATATATATATACTACAGCTGGTATACTTTAAAACGGCCTATCATATACCTCTCTGCGCCAAACTAAGACCTTCATACACCTCCCAAAACAAAACGCACACACGTAAATATAAGAGTATATATATATATATACATATATACACTTCCCTTCAAGCGGATACCTGCATATGTAATAAATGCTAGAACCACACTATATTTGATAGTAACTGCTGAGTACCGTATATACTCGAGTATAAGCCGAGATTTTCAGCCTCTTTTTTTGAGGCTGAAAGTGCCCCCTCGGCTTATACTCGAGTCACCGCTGTCTGACTGCTCGATCAGCGTATCGAGCAGACAGACGGCGGACATTAAAATTCAAAAGCCGCGCCTCCTTCTCCGCCTCCGCCTGTGATAGGCGGAACACTGAATTTCCCAGCAGTCAGTGTTCCGCCTATCACGGACATCCGCTCATTCTCATACTACGGACGACGATGAGAGGATGTCCGTGATAGGCGGAACACAGGCTGCTGGGAAATTGAGTGTTCCGCCTATCACAGGCGGAGGCGGAGGCGCGGCTTTTGAATTGTAGAATGGCCGCCGAGAAGAGCGGCGATCCATCGGCACGGCACGGGACGGAGGAGGCACGGGACGGAGGAGGCACGGGACGGAGGAGGCACGGGACGGAGGAGGCACGGGACGGAGGAGGCACGGGACGGAGGAGGCACGGGACGGAGGAGGCACGGGACGGAGGAGGCACGGGACGGAGGAGGCACGGGACACAGGTAGGCTGGACACACACACATGGATGGATGGACACACACACATGGATGGATGGACACACACACATGGATGGATGGACACACACACACACACACACACACACACACACACACACACACACACACACACACACACACACACACACACACACACACACACACACACACACACACACACACACACGGATGGATACACACACACACAGGGATGGATGGATGGATACACACACACACACACACACACACACAGGGATGGATGGATGGACACACACACAGGGATGGATGGACGGACACACACACAGGGATGGATGGATGGATGGACACACACACAGGGATGGATGGACGGACACACAGGGATGGACAGCCATGTCTCACCCTCGGCTTATACACGAGTCAATACGTTTTCCAGTTTTTTGGGGGTAAATTGGGGGCCTCGGCTTATATTCGGGTCGGCCTATACTCGAGTATATACGGTATATTAAAACCCAGCAGAGCGGACAATGGTAGCAGCCGTTAAAAATTTTTATAATAAAAATATATAAAAAAAAGTTATACGAACAATTCATCAATATATACGAGAATATCAGTATAAAAACAGCGCTTATTTCTATAAAAAAAAGTCCTTTGTAGAAGTTGTAGTAAACAAAAAAAAGTCAAAAAAATCACTAGAGAGTTCCAAAATGTGCAGATAAGAAACCTTTATGTGTATAGAAAGTTTCTGGCTGTAAACTATATACACATATAGGGATTAATTGATGTTTCTTATGTCCTTTTTTATCCTCTTCCTATGCTATCCTTGTTTACTGCGAGTTTTATAGTTGTTTATAAATTGAGGATATATATATATCACACACACACACACACACACACACACACACACACACACACACACACACACACACACACACACACACACACACACACACACACACACACACACACACGGATGGATGGATACACACACACACAGGGATGGATGGATGGATACACACACACACACACACACACACACAGGGATGGATGGATGGACACACACACAGGGATGGATGGACGGACACACACACAGGGATGGATGGATGGATGGACACACACACAGGGATGGATGGACGGACACACAGGGATGGACAGCCATGTCTCACCCTCGGCTTATACACGAGTCAATACGTTTTCCAGTTTTTTGGGGGTAAATTGGGGGCCTCGGCTTATATTCGGGTCGGCCTATACTCGAGTATATACGGTATATTAAAACCCAGCAGAGCGGACAATGGTAGCAGCCGTTAAAAATTTTTATAATAAAAATATATAAAAAAAAGTTATACGAACAATTCATCAATATATACGAGAATATCAGTATAAAAACAGCGCTTATTTCTATAAAAAAAAGTCCTTTGTAGAAGTTGTAGTAAACAAAAAAAAGTCAAAAAAATCACTAGAGAGTTCCAAAATGTGCAGATAAGAAACCTTTATGTGTATAGAAAGTTTCTGGCTGTAAACTATATACACATATAGGGATTAATTGATGTTTCTTATGTCCTTTTTTATCCTCTTCCTATGCTATCCTTGTTTACTGCGAGTTTTATAGTTGTTTATAAATTGAGGATATATATATATTTTTTTAACTGTAATTTTATATTTTTAGGGATATTTGTGTTATGTGCTGCTCAGGTTATAATGTTTATAATGTTTGGCTTGCCTCTGCAATTAACAGATCGCGACGTATGCGACGATCGTTTTTGCTATTGGCTATAGTTCCTCCCCGCATTGTATTGTCAGGCTGTTACGTCCGGTCTCCATGACGATGTGCAGCGTCGTGTGGGCTGGACATTGCGTGGTTGTCTGATTGGCTTGCGGAGAGAGGGCGGGCTGTACATATATTGGCCGGTTGCGTCGTGTAGCCACGCCCTCGGTTGAAGTCGGAAGTGACGAAACGCGTCAGGGCGTGGCCTACACGACGCTACCGGAAGTGAGGTGTGCACTCCACCGCTAACCACGGACCAGGAAGTGATACCCAGTGTATACAGGGGAACACTGGTGAATGGTTCTGGAATTACTAATTCGGTGAAGTACATGATTTTAACGCTGATGTTACTCTTTGTTAATGTACGCATATATTGAAGTGGGTGACTTTGCTGATATGTGTCAAACTTTTTAAAAAATAAAACCGTATTATGCTATGTATATATTCTGTTTCATTCCTATGATATACTTGGAGGACTACTTGTGACTGCAACGCTAAAGGGGGATATATATGAATATTACTATATCCATTGAAGTGATTACTCCTTAAGGCTTATCTTATCAGCTGTGTCTGGTGAGTTTAACCCCCGAGGGGGATACGCATCACATGTGGTGAAGCACTCCCGGTTTATGGTGGAAGAAAGTTTGGCAGCACCTTTGATCACCTTACAACGTTGATTAGATCACTATAGGCACCTTATCTGCACATTTTGGAACTGTCTAGTGATTTTTTTGACTTTTTTTTGTTTACTACAACTTCTACAAAGGACTTTTTTTTATAGAAATAAGCGCTGTTTTTATACTGATATTCTCGTATATATTGATGAATTGTTCGTATAACTTTTTATATATATATATATATATATATATATATAATTTTTTTTTTTTAAATAAGAAACATATCATACTACGTTCATGCGAGCTCCCTCGCATGGTGAGAAGCACCTGCGGGCGCGCTCCCGTGAGACAGCCGGCGGCTATAGCCACTTTTTTTTGTACCAGCGTCTGGCCTTATGGGCAATTTGGGTAAGGCACCAACAACTGAGGTCCACCCCTCCCATGTTAAGGTTATATTCGTGGACACAGAGGGGTTTCTCCTCAACACCAGTCGCCGTAGGAATTTGCCGCGTCTGCGTGAAGCGAGGACAGAACAAAAACTTTCCGTGAATCCCTCCACTTCACTGCTAACAAATTATTACACTTCAAGCAGGCTCTCTCCCCCCGTCTAAGTTGGGATTGTACAAGCTGTTTGGGGGAAGTCCCGGCAATTGGATCGCATGGTACCACGTGTGCCAATTCCATAATCAAAAAGGGGACTAAAAAGTGGCACGCTCATGTAATTGTCTACGTACAAGTGGTACCACTTTCCGAATAAGGGTCCCACCAGGTTACCAGCGCTCACTATGTAGTTTGGGCAGTTCTCCGGCTCTATGTGACCATCTCTTCCATTTTTATGTAAACCATAAAACTATATGTATAGCCTGTAACCCTGCCACAGAGCTTATACATGTTGACCCCGTATCTGGCACGCTTGCTGGGAAGATGCTGTTTGATAGACAAGTGGCCATAAAATTTAATCGGGGACTCATCAACGCAGACAACTTGTTTGGGAGTAAAGAAGCATGCAAAACGTTGGTTTAAGTGGTTTACGAGGGTCCTAATTTAGTAGAGACGATCAAATCCAGAGTCACCCCGAAGATGACAGAGTTCATTGTCATTGGCATGAACTGCAAGATCTGCTCATATCGTGCCCTGGCCATGGAGGCAGAGAACCAGGGCATATGGTGAATTGGGTCAATGGACCAATATGACCGCAACTCACTCTTTTTAGTTATGCCCGTGAGGAGGGATAGGCCCAGAAAGGTCTTAAATTCGGAAACCGTAATTGGTTTCCAATCTCTGGCAAGGGACAACTGGGGATTAGCGGCGATGAATTGACCAGCATACAAATTGCTTTGGTCCACCATAGATCTTTAGAGATCTTCGGTGAAAAACAGCGAATAAAAATCAAGTGACGTAAATTCAACTGTTTCCACCTGAATTCCGGGTTGGCCAGTGAATGGGAGAAGTACGGGTGCTACAGAAGTGGTGGGTTCCCAAGTAGTAATGGCGAATGCAGCAGGAAGGGCACTATGGGCTCGAGTGGCCTGTCTGTCGTCTTCTTGGTGGCAGTGGGACACTACTCGTGCTTGTCACCTTGCCTGCTTGAACTGCGCTTAGACCTCTTTCACACTGGGGCGCTTTGCAGGCGCCAAATCTCTAAAAATAGTCTGCAAAGCACCCTGAAAGAGCCGCTCCTGTGTCTCCAATGTGAACACTGGAGTGGTGTGTGGCAGAACGCTAAAAAAAGTCCTGGTAGCAGCATCTTTGGAGCGGTGAAGGAGCGGTGTGTATACCACTCCTGCCCATTGAAATCAATGGGCAGCGCGGCTATATCGCCGGCAAAGCAGATGGTTTTAACCCTTTCTTGGCTGCTAGCAGGGGCAAAAGCGCCCCGCTAGCGGCCGAATAGCGCCGCGAAATTGACAGTAATGCGCTGCTAAAAATAGCATCGCTTTACTGCCGACACACCCACTGCCCCACTAGGTACTAGGCTGCTGGTGCTTGCCAGTTCGCCATAAGGAATAGCAGCACTAGTGCTGGCTCGCTGCTCCATACGAGGGACCTGTGGTTCTTGCACCTCAACGACAGAAGATCGCAGTCTGGTATGTCTGACCTTGGCAGAGCTATCTGTCAGGTTGCCGCTGCTGTCTACAGGTTCCTATTCTGAGCCTAAATCTGGCAGATGAGTGACTTCCTCTTCACTATCTGTCATGCTCAGAAACGTGTAGGCCTCTTCACTACTGTACCTTTGATTTGACATTTTGGTCTCTAACTTTACTGGTACACCAGTGAGACTCGCAGGTAAAAAAGCACCTGACGGTGACTGCTTCAAACGCTGCAAAAAAAAAACTGTTTAGCGTTTGCAGGGGTCAGGCTGACCCTGATGTAACAGCGTTTCAATGGAGTTATTGACTGGGTGCTCCATTGTGAGTTAGGGATAGGGGGTGAAAATGAGTGGCCTTACCCCGGGAGCTGACAAGCCATACCACTCTAAAAAACAAAAAAAAACTGGCTCCTAAATTCAAAGCAAATTTGTCAACCCCTGTTATATATTATACAGTATAAGTAGTTTTTTATTTATTTTTCACAGTGATTGTTGGGCTTATTGATTGTGTTTCCTGTCTAAAGTTCTGCTTTTAAATGTTTCATATGCAGCCTTCACGTGCATATCATTGCTATTCAACATTTTAGTATGGCTATATATAAACTGCAGACTGCATTTCTCTATACAAATAATACATTTGCTTGGTTCATACGCTCAAAAATACTTTCAGTAGTCTGCAGCTGCTGTTGCATTCCCGTGGCCGTGTAATCAGTGAACTGCTTGTTGCTCACAGGCAGGGTGGATATAAATCAAATGTTAAAAGAAATCATCTAAGTTTTTATTTATTATTATTTTTTTATCATATATATATATATATATATATATATATATATATATATATATATATATATATATATATATATATATATATATATATATATATATATATATATATATATATATATATATCTATATCTTATTTTTTTTATTTTATTTTTCATAGTGCAAAAAATAAAAACAGCAGAGATGATCAAATACCACCAAAAGAAAGCTCTTTTTGTGGGGAAAAAAAGGATGTAAATTTTGTTCGGGTGCAGTGTCAAGCGACCGCTCAATTGTCTGTTAAACCGACGCAGTGCCAAATCGCAAAGAATGGCCTGGTCATTCAGCAGCCAAATCTTTCGGGGGTGAAGTGGTTAAGTGAGTGAGGTTATTTTTAATTCAAGGCGGAGGTCCAGTCAAATTTTTTGTTTATTAAAAAAGTCAGCAGGCTACAAAACAAGTGTATCTTCTGCCTTTTAATAAAGACACTCACCTGTCCCATAGTCCAGCGACGTGGCCACCCAAACCCTCCCTTCTCTCCCCCGCCTGTCCACGGCACTGGTGATACTACTGTGGGTGCACATGTCTCACTGCCCTGTCCTGAATGAACAGGCAATCTTCTGGGACCTGTGATGTGTCCCAGAAGATTGCAGAGAGAAAAGGCTGCCTAAGTAGTCTAAGTGGAAGTGGGAGCTCGTCGGTAATCGTGATGCATCGCGGAATTAAATCATTGACCAGATAATCCAAATCGAATCGTGAGACCAGTGAAGATGCGCACCTCTACTATATACCTTGTTTACAGAGCACAGATCGGCGATCACATGATCCACCATCTTTCTTCTGTCTTGCATGACAGCTTCAGTGGGTGAGGCAGTCTCTCTCCTCTCTTCTCCTCTCCTCTTTTCCTGAATGACTTCAGTGGGGGATCCTCTGCCCTGCCCACTGCAGCTTTAACGCGAGAGAGGAGAAAGACGTCGGGGCACTGCGCTCTGTAAACAATGTATATAGCTGTATTTGTTTATAAAGCACTGTCACAGGGGGTACATTAGATTCATCAACCAAGAGGATAATGTAAATTGTACCCTGTGGGTTAACAAACAAACACGTTAATGTTTCTTGGCTGACGCTTGGCAACTTGAAGTTTCAGCTCCCTCTATACATTTTTAATAGGGTTAAAGTCTGGAGGCTGGCTGTGCCACTCCATGACGCTAATGTGCTTCTTCTTGAGCCACTCCTTTGTTGCCTTGGCGGTATGTTTCGGGTCATAATAGAATATGATTTTAAGTGGGCAAACGTACAAAATCTGCAAGGGATCAAATAATTGTACCCTCTGTATGTACAACCCCAATTCCAAAAAATGTTGGGATGCTGTGTGAAATCTAAATAAAAACGGAATGCAATGATTTGAAAATTTCATAAACCCATGTTTTATTCACAATCTAAAATAGAAAACATATTAAATGTTTAAATTGAGAGAATGGACCGTTTTAGGGGGAAAAAAATAAGGTAATTTTGAATTTGATGGCAGAAAAACTTCCCGAAAAAATTGAGACTGGGTAATGTATACCACAATGTAGCATCCACTCTTCTTTTAATGACACTTTGTAAAAGTTTGGGAACTGAGGAGACCAGTTGCTGGATATTTGAAAGAGGAATGTTGTCCCATTTTTGCTTGATATATGATTCTAACTGCTGAACAGTGCAGGTAGTGCACTTTGCAGCAGAACTATTTTCTTACAACGGCTTCTTCATTGCATTTTTGGATGGCACGGGGAACTGTGTTCACAGTGACTTTTGGAAGCATTCCTGAGCTCATGCAGTGATGTACATCATTGAATCTCGTCTGTTTTTAGTGTCATCCGAGGACCCAAAGATCACAGGCATTCAATATTGCATTTTTGCCATGCCCCTTGCACAAAAAGAGTTCTCAAGATAATGTAGATGATGATTTATTTAAAGTCTTTGCAATTTTACATTAAACATTATTCTGAAATGGTAAAGCCATGTGTACAATTTATCACTAATTATGCACAGCTGGCCTCCAGTAGTTCATGGTGACCAGAAACCCACCAGATGTGAGGGTAATTAGTCACCATTGGGATATGGGGGGACCATGTAGGCAGGCAGTGGCTGCAAAGAGGCAGCAGAAGATCAGCAGCACTGAGACACTACTTTAATCCTGTTTTTGTATTTTATTTAAAGTGTCACCAAAGCTTAATTTAGATGTGCAGTTGGGTGATAAAAATGTTGTGGTAGAGTCGTGTTTTTGCCACCCACCAACCTTAAGCTGCAATATGCCACTCTCGCAATGCAATTGGCACATATTAATGAGTTCTCCATAGAACAATTTGTATTGCCGTTCTTCCTGGCCAGCCTACAACCCTGACGTAACGTAAAAAAAAACTGTCTCCTAACTTTATTTTTTTGCTGGCTCCTAGATTCAAAGCAAATTTGTCAAGCCCTGCCTCATGGGATATGTAGTCTCACAACAGCTGGGGGCTGTAGTTTAGAGATCCCTGCTCTAAGATTTTATACCCAATCATGTTACTGACCTGTTGCCAATTAACCTAATTAGTTGCAAAATGTTCTTCCAGCTCTTCCTTGTTAGTACCACTTTGTCAGCTTTTTGTTACCCTGTCCCAACTTTTTTGAGATGTGTTGCTGCCATCAATTTCAAAATTACCTTATTTTTTCCTTAAAATTGTACCTATAGCATAAGTTTAAACTGAAATAATTTTCTTTTGTGAATTAAAACATGATTTTATGAGATCTGAAAATTATTGCATTCTGTTTTAATGTAAATTTTACAGTGTGCTGACTTTTTTGCGTTTGTAGATGACAATTGATGTTTTTCATGATGAGTCCAAGACTGGACAGTTTCACTGAGAACCAGGAGCCAGCTTAAAAAGTTAGGTGCCGGAAGAACACGGTTACCTTGGTGAGCGGTATTTTATTACCCACCGTGAATTTGATGCACAGTAGAGTATATGTGTGTTGGTAAAACAGCCTTCTGCCAGGACACACTGGAAGTATATGGCCTGACGCAGGTGATTTTAGCATACAAAGCCTTCCAAGGAGTGTGTTGTACAAACGAGTCTGCTCTTAGGACACGCTAGAAAGTATTGAGCCTGATATTGAAGATTATGGGGTATAAAGCACTGGTTATAGGAGAAGTTCACTTTAAAAAAATAAAATAAATGCACTTTTTTTTTTTTTGCAGGTAAAATAAATTTGCATTTATTTTTTTGTTGCAGGGGCCTGGAAAGCATTGTACCATCGATCAGCAGATCGCTGATGCCATGCAGGTCTCCTGCAGACCTGTCAGTGTATCTGATTACCCGTACATCCCGTACAGGCAAGCTGATACTCCCCGACAAAAACTCTCAATGAACTACCACAGTGCTCATTGAGAACTACAAGCTGACGGCTGCTAAGGATGTCGGGGCTTGTAGTTCATTCAGACATGCGTAGCTGTGTGTCTGAATGACGTGGCCTTGTGGGCAGAGCCCTGCACGGCCATTCTGTTTTTTACACAGTGGCAGCTTGTACCGGGAACTTCTCCCATACTGATGCCACAGGGAGGGCAGGTGGCGGCTTCAACACTGGGAACATGTTACCTGTTCTACCCTAAAATCGGTGGAACGTGTAGCATGTTCCCAAAGGTGAATTTGTCCTTTAAGCCAGAGTATTGTGTCTGATGCTGTACATGGCAGCATCTAAGGAGTAATGAGATCAGTAGTAACCAGGTTGCAAATGGACCTGATACAGAATATTCAAAAAAATAGAACATGAAGCACAAGACTTGACACCAAAGATTTAGTATAGAGCACTGATCCATCTTTTGAAAAATGCAGTATACTAATCCGTCTTCTCCCTACATCGTACGTGCAAGCATACTGTCCCTGCAGTGAGTATACAGTGTAAAATGAAAGCAGGATGAGAAAGTTGGGGGAAGGGTACTGGGTGGGGAATGTCTACCTTTTAGTTTAAACCTAAACCTTGCCATATACTGATTGAAACTGAATTGGTTCAACGGGATTCGGCTGAATTTTGATCAGTGTAGTCTGACCCTTTAGTAAGACTGGGTATAAGAACAGCAGTGGGTGGAGAATATATCGGGGTAGGTAGGGGGACTAGAGGAAAAAATGGGAAGGTACAGACTTGTTGGTAAAGGGCTCAGAATGTCTGAAAGAGGGAATAGATGACATCAAGTAGGAGAGGGGTAGGGAACCTCGGCTCTCCAGCTGTTTTGAAACTACAAATCCCATCATGCCTCTAGGAGTTATGCCTGTGATTGTTGGGGTCTTGCAATGTCTCATGGGACTTGTAGTTTCAAAACAACTGGAGAGCCGACGTTCCCTACCCCTCCAGATCAAATTAGGATTGAAGTTGATCAACCAAGAGTTGCTTAAATTTAATTTTTTGTTGGGCAACCCTTGAAGATTATAATATATAATTGAGATAATGATGGGTAATGTAGCATCTCCTGTTCATTCAAGAAAACGCATCTGTATATAAATGTCGTCATTGAGGATAAGTTGTGGTGGATACAATGTAAAATACTGTCAGCATGACCCAGTTTTATATCGGCTTATGATTATACTAATCTTTCCTTTTTTTTTATACATAGTAGAATCTTCTTTCTTTTTTTTTTTTTTTAACCTAATTGTTGTCTTTTAATGCATAAAGCAAATTGTCAGTGGTTGTGTGACTAAGTAACTCTCAAAACCATGCCTGCACTATGGCATTCAGAATACTAAAAATAACATTACAGGGACACCTTCCATTCCGTAGCCTGCAGTATTTTTATTCACTGCCACATGATGTATAATATTTTCCCATCTCTCCTTGTTACATGATAGTGTCATATGTTGTGTAGATTGAGTAAAGCAAAGGTTTACTTGGATCAAAAAATATGCCATTCTATATCGTACATACCTGTATTTTAAAATCAGTTGTGTTGTTGCAAATATATTGATGTTCTACCTCTATCATACAGTTGTGCTTATTTTACATATTGTGCACTCTTGCAGTGTTTAATTAAATTTAACTGTAGTGATTTAAAGTGGGCATAAAGGAGTGTGTGTGTGTGTATGTATGTATGTGTATATATATATATGTATATGTATATGTATATGTATATGTGTGTGTGTGTGTGTATATATATATATATATAATAGAGAGAGATAATAAACGTGTTGGATCTAAAATGTCAGGTTTCTGTGATGTAAAAAAATGAGACAGATATATCTTAGAACTTTTTCAACCTTTTGATGTGACCTATAAACTGTCCAACTGAATTGAAAAACAAACTGAAAAAAAAAAAAGTGTTTGAATATGGGTGCACACCCTCTTATACCTGGGTATTTTTTTTGTTTGTTTTTCAGTTTTATACTTACCTCAGTGGATGCAGCATCAGTCCCTCGGTGCCTCTACACTGAGAACAAGTGATCGAACACCGCCGATCGCTCGGTTTTCAGAGCTCCATAAGCAGAGGGCTGTAGACTGTCAGTCACAGCTCTCCACTCTTCTTCCTCCTCGCTCATTGGAGCGCTGAGCTGTGGAGGGGGCAGAGCGACCATCTATCTCAGGCTCTCATCAGCTTGATGAGACGGGTGTCAGTCCAGGCACCTGGCGGATCCAGACTCCATGGTCGGGATGACACGGTACCTGGACTGACATTGGTGACGTCAGCAGAGAGTGGACTTCAGTCCACTCTCTGCTGTAAAACGGGTCACAGAAGTGCAAAACGAATTGCACTTCGAAACGAGCTTTGGCTATATTTCTCCTTTTTTAAGCAATCCCTTTCAAACTCATGTTAAATAGGAGTCAGTACACACTGGCCATCATTTTATAGCGCTTCTAAATAAACTCCAAATAAAGTTTAGCTGTTCTAGTAGGTCTTTCCTGACATTTTTCTTAGTCGCATACTACAGCAAAAGACATGGTCCGCAGAGAGCTTCCAAAGCATCAGAGGGATCTCATTGTTAAAATGCGTCAGTCAGGAGAAGGGTACAAAAGAATTTCCAAGGCATTAGATATACCATGGAACACAGTAAAGATTGTCATTGTCAAGTGGAGAAAAAAAAGGCACAACAGTGACATTACTAAGAACTGGATGTCCCTTCAAAATTGTTGAAAAAACGAGAAGAAAACTGGTTAGAAAGGCTTCCATGAGGCCTACAGCAACATTAACCACTTTCAGACCGGACCAATTTGCTGGTCAAAGACCAGACCACTTTTTGCGATTCGGCACTGCGTCGCTTTAACTGACAATTGCGCGGTCGTGCGACGTGGCTCCCAAACAAAATTAACGTCCTTTTTTTCCCACAAATAGAGATTTATTTTGGTGGTATTTGATCACCCCTGCGGTTTTTATTTTTTGCGCTATAAACAAAAATAGAGCGATAATTTTGAAAAAAACGCATTATTTTTTACTTTTTGTAATAATAAATATCCCCCAAAAATATATAAAAAAACATTTTTTTCCCTCAGTTTAGGCCGATACGTATTCTTCTACATATTTTTGGTAAAAAAAATCAGAATAAGCGATTATTGATTGGTTTGCGCAAAAGTTATAGCGTTTACAAAATAGGGATAGTTTTATAGCATTTTTATTAAACATTTATTATTATTTTTTTTTTTACTAGTAATGGCGGCGATCTGCGATTTTTTTTTTTTTTTTTTTTATTCTGACTGCGACATTGTGGGGGACCCATCGGACATTCTTGACACATTTTTGGGACCATTGTCATTTATACAGTAATCACTGCTATATAAATGCAGTGATCCCTGTGTAAATGACACTGGCAGTGAAAGGGTTAACCAGTGGGTGGCAGTGTAGGGGTTAAGTGTTCCTAGGGGTGTGTTACTAACTGTGGGGGGGTTGGGCTTTCATTTAGTGTACACTGATCTCTGCTCCAATCACATGGAGCAGAGATCAGCGTCACTAGTTGCTAGGCAGAATGGAAAAATGTTGTTTACACAGCATTTCCTCCATTCGGCCGCTCCGTGAGACGATCGCGGGGATGCCCGCGGCGATCGAGTCCGCGGGTCCCGCGACCGGACTCACGGGGGTCCCGACCAGTGCGGGAGCGCGCCGCCGGAGGCGCGCTCCCGATGGCACGGCGGCATCGAATATTGGACGTACATGTACGCCAATATGCCTGCCCGTGCCATTCTGTCGACGTACATCGTCGTGCGCTGGTCGGGAAGTGGTTAAAGGCACTGCAGGAATATCTGGCAAGTACTGGCTGTGTGGTACATGTGACTACAATCTCCCACATTATTCTTATGTCTGGGCTATGGGGGTAGAGTGGCAAGAAAAACAAGTTACAAAATCACATCTGAAGTCTCCCAAAAGCATGTGGGAAAATGTGTTATGGTCTGATGACACCAAGGATTAACTTTTTGGCCATAATTCCAAAAGATATGTTTTATCACCAAAAGAACACCATAGCCACAGTGAACCATGGTGGTGGCAGCATCATGCTTTGGGGGCTTTTTTTCTTCAAGCATATATTGGTTTGCGCAAAAGTTATAGCGTCTACAAACTATGGTACATTTTATGGAATTTACGCAGCTTTCTTGAGGTGCTAAAATGGCAGGGCAGCACAGAACCACCCCCGAATGTCCCATTTTGGATAGTAGACACCCCAAGGAAATTGCTGATAGGCATGTTGAGCCCATTGAATATTTTATTTTTTTGTCTCAAGTGATTGAAAAATGGCAATGTTGTCACTGAAATTAGATATTGCTCACACATGCCATGGGTATATGTGGAATTACTACACAAAATACATTCTGCTGAAAAAAAAAGATGATCTTATGCCAAGTACATAGATGCCAAACACGTCATTTTTTTAAATTGCGCACAGCAGCAACAAACTATATATAATTTTTTTTAATTTGTATATTTTTTTTATAAATTTTTTTTTTTAAAAGCCTTTACAGGTTACCATTTTAGATTTACAGAGGTCATCTCCTGCTAGAATTACTGCATCCGAACAGGTGTTCGTGGTGATACCTCCACATGCATGATGCAATTGCTGTTCACATACGTAACGAGACCGACACTTGCGTTTACCTTTGTGCACGGGTGGACAGGGATGTTTTTCATTTTATTATTTTTTTCAATTATTAATTTAGCTTTTTATTTTTACACTTTTATTTTTAATTTGGGGTCTGAAAGACTCTAGATCTCTCCTCAGCCCTCAAAGCATCTGACCACACCAAGATCGTTGTGATAAGATGCTTTGCTAATTTGCCAATGGCGCTGTTTATGTCCAGCAAAACCAAAGTCATGAAATGCTCGTAGCTTCCGGTTTCTTGGACCATAGAGGTGATTGAAGCCGTTGTAGACTCCGATCAGCTCTATGGTCAGCTGGCGGAACCACCAGCTGCATTCTCGGCTTTCCAGGTGGATCAGAAGAGCCAGAGGAAACCATGGAAGACGGTAGGAGGGAACATTCCACAGCTTGGATTGCTTTTTATGTGAAAATTGACCACCGTCTGAAAAGAACAATACCAAGATGATACCTAAACCTGCAGGCATCATTCTTGTGTAACCACTTAAAGTCCAGTACACCGCTGGTCCTCGTTGGTCATATATTGTAATGTTCTCCTTTTTTTTTTTTTTTTTCAATCGGCCTGTGGATGAAAAAATAAATTTAATAGATTTTTCCATTCATGTTGATCAATCAGTGGTATGCCCACCATTCGTATCCACCCACTTTTAATGATGGGCATACATGCATCATTTTCCCCCTTTTTTCTTTTTTTCTTTTTTTTTTTTCGTTCAAATTCCTCCATTCACAGCTATAAATGTGGATGAAGAAATCTCTGCCAAGAAAAGTAAATAAAAAAATATATGCTGAAGCATAGGGGCTATCGGCCCCTAATGTCTACCCCTGCCCCTATGTTTCAGCATATATGCTCTTTTTTAAACTGTGGTGATGAAATCTCCTCCTACAGCACTGGAGTCGCTGATTAACGTATCGTTCGAGCAAACCCTGTTGCTGTCAAAATCAGTGCAGCTGAATGGCGTACCTGCAAAGCACATAATGGTTAACAATAAAACAAAGTAACAATACAGTAGGACATACCTGCAAAGCAAACACGATAAAACACCGTAACAAAACATTACAGTTAACATAAAATACAGTAACAGTAGAGAGCAAGAAGAACAATAAAACTTTAACTATTTTTTTGGCTTTTTTATTTATTTTTACACTTTTATTGTAACTATAAACGTTCCAGCTTAAGGTATCAAAATGCGTTGGTCATCTCTTCTTTCGAGACCCTGTGAGATAGTGTGTCCTTGGAATGCGCCGTGCTGTACCCTACGCTAATACTCCACTAGTGTGTGGTAGTGACAGAAACATTTACAGATGCAGAGACCAGGTTGGTCAGGACAGGAGGGACAATAAAAGCAGGTGTCACGCCCATATCCGCTTTTTCTGCAGACATGACCTCTTTTTTGGGGTGCTTTTTGGGCAGGGGTACCACAGAGGACCTCCCGAAAAATGCCTCTCATGCAGCCTGTTTACTGCACTTGCATTGGCAAGTTGGGCTACAGCACCGCCTGGAGAAGGGCTGTGATGATCTCTTCCTGGAATTTTAGGAAGGATCCAGTTTCATCTTGGAGCTTTGTATAGCACATAAGCTTTCAGCGGAGCCAATTGAAATGAAATAAGCATACAGACACTTTTTTTGTACCAGCGTCTGGCCTTATGGGCAATTAAGTATGGCACCATCATCTGGTCGTTGAAGTCCTCCCCTCCCATGTTAAGGTTGTATTCGTGAACACAGAAAGGGGTTTCTCAACCACACCAGTCGCCGTAGAATTTTCGAGTGTCGTATCGTCTGCGTGAATATACAAAAAAGGAGCTGCGCTAAATATATCACTGCACACTAACAAAGATATAAATGTGCTGCAAAAATTCATAAATGAATTTGAATCGTGACAATATAATATAAAAATAAAATGTCAATGCTTAATAGTGATGTAAAGAATAAATGCTATTAAATATAGAAAAGCTAAATTTAAGGTCTGATTTAACAGACTTAACAAATCGTGACTACAAGAAAAGTCCACAAATAATGGTCACGTGTAATAATGTAAAATCAAAACGTGGAAACCAAAGTCCATGTATAGATCTGTGACTTTTCAATGGTGATATTGCGCTGGATCCTCCACAGAAAGCGACATGTGAAAAAACCACCCCAAAAAAACACTGCCGCTTACCGGAGCAAGGTGGTCCCTTACTACAGGGGGGCCACACCAAGCAGATGGCTGTAACCCCAGCCCAGGATATCTCTGGTACACAGATGCCTCAATAAGAATGGTCCGCAGGTAGGCAAGTTCAAATACGTTGCAAATTCCCCATAAAATAAAGGCTTGTAAAGCATAAAACACTTTCAAATTTATTATATATAAAAAGACAAATGGACACTTACAAACGTGAAAAAAGTTCAGCATAAAATGCGAGCTGGCCGACCTCGCAAACAGCCCTTCGCTCCTCCTCACTACGTTTTTTGTCATCAATAGGACATCGTCACGGGGCACCTGCGTTAATAGAGGACAGAACGAAAACATTCCGTGTCCCCCTCCACTTCACTGCACACAAATTATTACATCTCAAGCAGGCTCTCTCCTGGTCTAAGTCAGGATTCTACAAGCTGTTGGGGGAAGCCCCGGCGATTAGATCACAAATGTAAAAACCAATACTAATGTAAATCAAAATCCAATAAACCATATATAGATATATCTATACCACAACACCATGCATTAAAAGAAATATATAAATCAAAAGTGCTCGTGCTCCGTGATATTGCACTCCTCTCGTACTCCTTGGGCTTCAAATTACTGCTACAATGTCTATACTGGCTGGCTGGTCTATTCCTTTACCTGCTGAGATAGCTAATAAAACTGTTATTTGAAAAAAAAAAGTAAGGGCCCCAACGCGGAACCTTGTGGTACACCACTGATAACCTTAGACCATTCAGAATAAGAATCATTAAAGTGGGGTGTCCCAAAAAATAAAATTAAGTCAGCAGCTACAAATACTGCAGCTGCTGACTTTTAATAATCGGACCCTTATCTGGGTCCAGCGATGTGGGGGAACGAAGCCCCCCCTCGTTCCCCGCTCCGCTCGCGGTGCAGTCATTCGTACTGTGAGCACCAGGCTGTGGCTTCACAGTAAAATCCAATTCACAGCCATCCACCTCTGTCCAAGGGTCCGAGGCGGGGAGCAGCCATCTCGAGCTGCTGAGAGCCCGAGATGGCTGCTCCCCGCCTCTGCACAGCCCAGAGCTCCAATGATTGAGGAGAGAGAAGAGTAGAGAGCTGTGACTGATAGTCTACAACTCTCTGCTCGCTGTGAAAACCGAGGGATCGGCGGTGTTCGATCGCTTGCTTCTCAGTGTAGAGGCGCCGAGGAACAGATGCAGCATTGAATCCATGTTGCATCTACCTAGGAGGTAAGTATGATGGAGGAAAAAAAAAAAAAAAACCTTTACTTCTCTTTTAATGGTACCATTTGTTATACTAATTATAAAATTACAGTTAGTCAATTGTTTGTTCTGTTTTTTGCTCTGTTGTGCAGTATATGTCTTTTATGTTATTCTACAGCCACACATTTTGTTTGTGTTGTGCTAATTCAGAAGCATTTCCTGCTTGTATACTTGCAGGAACACTATTGCAGTACGCCGTCCCTTGTGTTTTCATCTTACAGCCCAAATGTATGTGAGAGGTCCTCTTCGATACCTACTTTGAGACTTGCTGTGTTTCTTTACAAGGTAATGCCTACTTTTGTTACAATATTGCAAACTATAAAGTGATCAGTGTGTTTATGCCACTCTCTAGAAAAAAATATAATACTTCACCATTATGTATGGATTGCATAGTTTGTGTGAGATCATCATTTTTAAAGGCCATCTACAGGCACAGACTTTTTTTAAAAAAATGCTCCTATTTACTACTTTAGGGGCTCTCTAAGCTTAGCTAAGTGATTCTGATGTGTACAGTAGGGGGCTGCGCTTCCAGCTCTTTGCTGTGTCAGAATGGTATTTTTTATCGACACTAGTTCTGGTGTTTGTGCCTCCTTTTACACAAAGCACAACACAAATGTCATAGATGTGTTTGGCGTATGGCACAGCAGTGGAGTTACAACACCAGAACTATTGTCTGTCATACAACTCCCCACTGTGCATATTAGACTAGCATGCTCAGCAGAGTAGAGTGTTAAATCTGGTATTAAAGATTTTAAGAAAAAAAAAAATAGAGTTGTGCCTGATGTTGTTTTTAAATTGTATAACTTGATTTTGCTGCTTTCTTTAAAGTGCTTACTTGCTTTTAGCAATTCCACTGTGCATAGCAGCCCCAAACCTCCTCTTCTCTGTTCCCCTGCCGGTACTCTGGCTCCTTCTTTCCACCAATTACAAGTTCAGGCTTGCTCTTGAGCCTTATGGCCTGCATCTGTTGACACTGGCAGAAGAATTCTCTTTGCCCCCGCACTCCCTCCTTACTGGTTTTGATTGACAACAGTGGGAGCAAATGGCTCTCTGTGTCTTGGTAAAGCCAACAAGACCAGGACGTGGTGGATAGATGAGAGCTGCAGAGGGCCACAGAGCTGGATTGAATGAGGGTGCGGGTAATTAAAAGGGGAAATGGGGATATGGGCTATTGATGCATTAATCTAAAAATATTTTGGATTTATAACCACTTAAAACACCAGAAGAACCAACTCAATCCTCACAATAAAATTTCATTTAGAACTATTGAAAATGTATTTATTTTCTTACATCGGGGGACACAGAGCCATAGTACTTATGTGGGTTTTAGGGCCACTGATAGGTGATGGACACTGGCATACCCTAAGGCAAGAAGTGTACTCCCTATATAACCCCTCCCAATACTGGGAATCCTCAGTTTTTTCGCCAGTGTCTAAGGTGTTGGTCACGAGTAAAGATGTACTGTGCTGAGCTCCACTGGAAGCTTCCTTGCTGGGGCTAGCCATGCTGACCGGATCTGTTCTGATGTCCTTTTCATGGGCTAAATGGATGGTACCCGGGCCTCGTGTCCGAAGAAATTTAGGTTTTGCTTGCTAACGCTTCTCTTTTAGAGAGCGGGACCCTGGGATCCAGTACTTTTTGGTAGTAAGGCCATAACGTTTTTTACTGACGGGGTGCTGTCACAGGTCCAGGATTGTGGGTAACATGAGGTTACCCTGTTCTTGAAGTTTTCGGAGCCCACCGTGAAGGGTGAAGATTGGGTTTCATCTCAGATAACCCTGCTGCGAGGAAAGCTAAGGGAGATTTTCTCAGGAACTTCTCCTTCTATGTATAATTCTGTCATGCCTATGTGTCACCACCAGGGGCTGTATTGAGCACTCACCGACCTAATGCTGGAAACAGCGTGGAAACATTAATTTCTCCTCTCCTCCGGCCACAAGCATATCCTCCGGTAAGAAAGGAGGGTCTGGTTCTCCTCCTGCACCCCGAATGTTTTTTTTTTTCTCACCTTCGTGGGATTGCTATGCCAAAGCAGTTTCCTTTTTGTTTTTTGGAAAAAAAAAAAGACAGATCGCGCCGGACGCTCAGCGGAGGATTTACCACCCCGCCATGTCTGCTGTTCCACAGGACGCCGCTCGCGCGGGAAAACACTTTCCTTTGAAAGGAAAGGGGGAGGGGCGTAAATTAGCCTAACAGTGTACATTCTTTTGCTGGTAGTGCCTCTGCTTTATGAGGGGCGATAGTTTCACAATAAACTAAATCCATTTCCAAAAGAATGTCATCCTCCTCTTAGAGGGATGCGATTCGTCAGATTGAGCCGTCAGGGGGAACTGCTGCAGCTGTGCTAGACACTTCAGTCCCTGTATATATCACACAAGAGTTTTTTTTTCTTCTACCATTTGTAATTTGGAAAGAAGATTGATGCTATGATATCTCTCCATAGTGGGGCTAAACATAACAGATTCCCATCTAGTGCTCAGGACCCTCTTATTGAGGTGCAGGAGGCTGGGGATCAGGTAGATCTTCCCAAATATTTGGAAGATATTTATCCTCTTCTGAGGATCCTAATATAGAAGGATAAAAAGAGGACTGGAGTTAGGGACTTTAGATGAAGGTATGGCCTGGTAAGGTCAATTCTTCCATCCCTTGGGACTTTAAATGAAATTGTGGCCTGGTAAGGTCACATATTTCCATCCCTGTACAAATCAAGAGGGGAGAGCGAACAATGGGGTGGGACTTTAAATGAAGCACAAGGTTACGGTAGATTAGTTTGGTGATCATAATAAGGATTTATTGGTTGCCAAGGTATACAAACAAAGTATGAAATGTACATATACGTTCAAATAATGCATGGGTAAGACAATACATCTTGAATACAAGCTTGTGTATACACATAATGGCAAGACAATCATGTTCCGAAGTACACCAAAAACATGTTTAAGGTAAAACCATAATAAAAGGTAATGCCTGCAAAGCCTCTGGCCTCTTGGATCCTTGTGTGAAATAATAAGGTTAGCTGGCAAAGCTATCTGGGTATAAAAGTATCAAATGGTATGGCAGCTCTATGCATTTCGTGGCTAGAAGGCCACTCGTCAGGAGCCAGCACTTGATGGATCTAAAGATAGAAATATTAATATTGGTATAATTTTTGAAAATGAAATAATCATACATAAGGGCAGGGGTAGGATAAGACACCCCCATACCAGATGCAGGTCAACTTACTCGAGTTTGTGCAGTGATAGTGGGGTGCCAAGCAGCATTAGCCATCTAACAGTGTCTCCCACCGGAAGCCGCGGCAGGCAATCAAGGGGAGGCATCCCACGGGCCCCACTCAGGGCGGGCATGAGACCAGGGCAACCTATGTGTAAAATAAAAAATGAGGTGACCCAAAAATTCCAACACCAGAAGGTGACTGATTGATGAAAAAGAAAAAGAAAAAACCAGTGCTGAGAACTGAGGAAATGATAAGGGCTGATGCCTAAGAAAAGATAGAAGGAGGGGAGTTGAAAGAAGCAAGTTAACGTCAGTGAAGTGAAAATGTGACAGATGCCACAGGAAACAGTAGTGTAGTTACCTGAATATCTAGATGGAATTTGGCGATTAAGAGGAAAGAGATCCTGATCTAAGCTAAAGCCAGTGTAGAGTGAAGCCCTGTGTGTCATAGCCCGCCCGGAGGACGCCCATATAGACGCCAAACCAGGACCGCCCACCGACGTCACGCCGCGTAACATGGAAAGGGGAGGGGCCAGGCGGGTCGGGTATCAAATTCCCGGCCAGCCTGCACCACCAATTCCCCAGTCCGCTCGCGAGCGTAGCTCCCACATGCCTAGATGTAACAGCGCCCATAGAGTGCCGCACATCAGGCACGGGATGCGTGACGCTGATGCGCTGTGGCGGCACCCCCTCCCCCCAAGTCCAATAAGGATGAGGGGCGAGAGGGGGGGCCGACAGGCACATCACAGCTCCCGGATGGGGTCAACCAATCAGAAACGGCAAGCTATCCTGGCTAACAACCCCCTTATGTATGATTATTTCATTTTCAAAAATTATACCAATATTAATATTTCTATCTTTAGATCCATCAAGTGCTGGCTCCTGACGAGTGGCCTTCTAGCCACGAAATGCATAGAGCTGCCACATACCATTTGATACTTTTTATACCCAGATAGCTTTGCCAGCTAACCTTATTATTTCACACAAGGATCCAAGAGGCCAGAGGCTTTGCAGGCATTACCTTTTATTATGGTTTTACCTTAAACATGTTTTTGGTGTACTTCGGAACATGATTGTCTTGCCATTATGTGTATACACAAGCTTGTATTCAAGATGTATTGTCTTACCCATGCATTATTTGAACGTATATGTACATTTCATACTTTGTTTGTATACCTTGGCAACCAATAAATCCTTATTATGATCACCAAACTAATCTACCGTAACCTTGTGCTTCATTTAAAGTCCCACCCCATTGTTCGCTCTCCCCTCCTAATATAGAAGGAGTAGCATCACAAGACAGGTTGCTTGTGCACTCCCTTACTAAATTGGTTAAATTTCTGCTGCCTGCAGCACAGGCTCTTGAGGAACCCACCTCTAATTTGGGTTCATTAGAAACTCCCCCATCTGGGGATGTTTTTTCCTATTCATGCATGGCTTAAAAAGCTTATATATTCTGAATGGGAACATCCGGATTAACCATATTATCCTCCTAAAATATTCTCCACACTTTATCCTATGGAAAGGATTTCTATAAGAAATTGATGCTGCAATCGCATGTCCGGTGGATAATGCGCTAATGTTAAAGCATCCAACAGATAAAAAGTTGGAACTTCTTTCTAAAAGCAATATGTCTTTAGCAAGTTCAGTAGCGCAACTGTTTCTTGCTGCACTTGGTGTATCTCGGTCCATTAAGGAACAGTTTATGGAGATACTTAAGATTCTGCCTGATCACCAGGCCCAGCAATGGGCTGGTGTATTAGACGCGCTGTGTTTCACAGTAGATGCTATGAAAGATTCTATCATTTTAAGCCTTATGGCTTATGCTTGGACTAGTGAATTCTCGCAGAGTTTTATGGCTGAAAGATTGGTCAGTCAAAGCACCCTGTAAAAAGCTACTAGCCAGTTCCGCCTTTTTTTTTATTTTTTTATAGCGAACGGCTATTTGAAGACGATCTGGATAAAATACATCCAAAGGATCTCTGAGAAAGCTCTCTCTTACCAGTAAAGAAGTTCTAATATTTCTCCTTTTTAAGCGTGCTGCCTCTCCTGTGCCAGGGGCATCAGCCTCTAGGCAGTCTCAACGGCCTCAACCGTCAGGTTGAAGGGAAAGGCCCCAAGGGCAGCACCAGGGTCAGAAGAGATCTTGGGGCAGTAAGTCCACAAAGCAGGATGCTAAAGCCTCCTCATGAAGGGGTGCCCCCGCTCGCTCGGGTGGGGGGGGGGGGGTGACCCTGCATCCACGTCTCCTCGTTTTTTTTCTAAAGGCAAATGTTCCCAAGGATCCAGAGAAAAAGTCTTTCTGGCCCTGGATCATTTATTATCCCAGTCAGTGATATCAGAGGTTCCCTTAGTGGAACAGGGCACAGGTTTTGATTCAAACCTTTCACTGAGAGGTAAGACCCATTCTAAATCTCAAAGATCTGAATCGGCACGTAAACATCCGATCCTTTCGCATGGAGTCAATCTGATCAGTTGTGTCCATCCTGCAAGGAGGGGAGTTTTTGGCTTTTATTGATATCAAAGATGCATATCTCCATGTGCCAATATTTCCCGTTCACCAGAAATTTCTGAGCTTTGAAATATATAAAATCATAATTTTCAGTTGTGGCCCTGCCATTCGGTTTACCCACAGCACCACGGGTGTTCTGAAAGATTCTGTCACCTCCTTTAGCCAGATTAAGGGCTCAAGGCATAACGTTACTAGCCTATTTAGACTATCTACCTTTAATAGATCATTCAGTCTCAGGTCTAAACCAGAGTCTGATCACAGCTGTAAACTACCTGGAATCTCTGGGTTGGATACTCAACCTAGAAAAATCCTCCTTAAAACATCAAGGAGATTACAGTACTTGGGGCTGGTTATAGATACTGTACAGAAGAAGGTATTCTTACCCCAAACAAGAATCGGTTCCATTGTAAGACTAATTCTACTTTATCAAAACAAAGAAAAATCCTTCCATTCGGCCGTGCGTGAGATTTTTAGGAGAAATGGTGGCCTCCTTCGAGGCCGTCCCTTACGTGCAGTTTTCACTCAAGACTGCTTCAAAATACCATCTTGACGGTCTGGAATAAAAAGATTCAGGCCTTGATTTTTTCCAATACCCTTGGCTTCTGACGTAAGTCAGAGCCTAAATTGGTGGTTGTTATCCAGCAAAAGGGAAAATCTTTTCTACCTGTATCCTGGAAAGTGTTAACAACTGATGCCAGCCTTCTAGGCTGGGGAGCAGCCCTGGAAGAAGATTCTGTTCAGGGGAGATAGGCAAGGTCCTCTAACCTGGACCATCAACATTTTGGAAGATTCGGGCAGTATGTCTGGCCCTAGAATCTTGGACGGTCAGACTATGGGACTGTCCTGTCAGGATTCAGTCCGACAAGGCCACGGCTGTGGCTTACGTAAATCACCAGGGGGCATGAGAAGTCATGCAGCCCAATAAGAGGTGAAGAACGTTCTAGCTTGGTCAGAACACAGCATTCCTTACCTATCAGCAATTTTCATTCCAGGAATAAAGAATTGGCCTATTTAAGTCGCCAACAATTATTTCCGGGAGAATGGTCTCTTACACCAACCCTCCCCCCCCCCCCCCCCCCGAGATCTTCCTAGCAATATGTCAGAGATGGGGTATTCCGGAAATGGACCTATTCGCGTCCAGATTCGCCAACAAGGTTGACAACTTTGTGTTGAACAAGGGATCCGCTAGCAGGGGGAAACAGACGCATTAGTCTTCCTATGGGATCAGTTTTTTACTGATCAATGCGTTTCCTCCAGTTCTGCTACTTCCGTGCCTTCTCCGCAGGATCAAGCAGGAACGAAAGGAGGTGATTCTGGTGGCCCCAGCGGGTCCCAGAAGATTTTGATTTAACAAGATCATAAATATGGCATTAGGAGTTGTTCGGACTCTGCCATTATAGGCAGACCTTCTCGCGCAAGGTTCGGTATTCCATCCTACCTTACGGATGGAAAATGTAACAGGTTTGACTGTCAAATCCCACTTTATAAAGGATCGTGGGTAATCTCCTTCGGTAGTGTCTACTTTGATTAATGCCAGGAAGCCAGCTTCCAGAGTCATTTTAAAATAGAATCTGGAAGGCATATGTTTCTTGATGGGGATCCAGTAGGTTGGCACCTCAGGAAGTATGTCATAGGCAGGATCCCTGATTTCCTGCAAATGGGATCTGAAATGGAGCTTGCCTTGACTTCTATCAAGGGCCAGATCACGGCCTTGTCAGTGTGGTTTTTTTTTCAATGGCCTCTTGCTTCCCAATCTTGGTAAGTAGCTTATTCAGGGGGTCACACAGATTATTCCCCCTATCAAGGCACTTCTAAATTCTTGGGATTTAAATTTGGTCTTATCGGCTTGCTGAATCAGCCGTTTGAGTCTTTACGAGAAATTCCCTTGGTTCTTTTGACAAGAAAGATAATCTTTCTGGTTGCCATTTCTTCTGCCTTGTTAAGAGCCATATTTGATCATGCATAAGGATGAGGTGATTTTATGCCCTCATCCTGAATTCCTACCAAAAGTGGTAACGGCTTTTCATCTAAACCAAGATACATTACATTATATTATATTATATTATATTATATTATTCTTCCTCCTTTCTCCACAGGGTCTCAATCTAGGGAAGGGAATGCACTACATTCCCTTGATGTAGTAAGAGTGATCAGAGTATATTTAAAGGCGACCGCTCAGGTTCGCAAAACACGTTTCATTTGTACTGCCAGAAGGTCCAAAATCTGGACAGGCAGCGTCAAAATCCACTATTTCCCAAATGGATTCATCAAGTGATTGTTCAAGCTTCAGCTTAAAGAAGAAAATTCTTCCTTCCCATGTTAGAGCACATTCATCCAGGGCGATTAGTGCCTCTTGGGTGGTGCATCATCATGCCTCTATGGCTCAGATCTGTAAGGCCGCAACTTGGTCTTCGGTTCATACATTTATTAGATTTTATCAAATCAATATTAAAGGTCATGAGGATATTGCCTTTTACACGCAGTATACTGCAGGCTGCAGTATGAGTCCTCTGGCCTCCTTTTTGCCCTACTTTTTGTTGTCTCCCTCCCTTCAGTTGCCATTGCTATGGGACATCCCACATAGTAAGTACTATGGCTCTGTGTCCCCTGATTTGAGAAAAGAAAACAGGATTTTTATAACTGCTTACTTGTAAAATCCTTTTCTTTGATGTACATCAGGGGACAAAGAGGTCCCTCCCTTCTTGGTATACTCTTGTATTGCTTGGCTACAAAACTGAGGACTTCCAGTAGTGGGAGGGGTTATATGGGGAGTACACGTCTTTCCTTAGGTGATGGGCACTGGCACGCTCTATCAGTGGCCCTATAACCCACATAGTAAGTACTTATGGCTCTGTGTCCCCTGATGTACATCACAGAAAAGGATTTTACAGGTAAGCTGTTATAAAAATCCTGTTTTTTTTCAATCCACTTCAAGGCTAAGTTAACATTTAGGAGCATGTAACACCCATATTTAGGGTGCAACATGTAACTTGCTCCTAGTGACCCACCTCCTGCCACCAGCGCTCAGTAACTGCCTGCCCATATTGGAGCATTTTCTTTATTGTACATCATAGGACACAGAGTCTCAAGTAATTACTTAGTGGGTTATAGGCCTACCTTCAGGTGTTGACACTGGTATAACCAATACAGGAAGTTGACTCCCCTATATAACCCCTCCTCCTTCCAGGAGCACTCAGTTTTTTCGCCAGTGTCTAAGGTGTTGGTCATGAGTGAAGATGTGCTCTGCGGAGCTCCAGGAGGGATCCATGCTGGATTTAAAGAAACCTCCACAATCAGGTCCATCCTTGCCACTGAGGCCATAGGATGGTACCTGGACCTCGATGCAAGAATGAGGTTTTGCCTGTAATGCTTCTCTTTGAGAGCTTGACCCTAGGAACCAGGACTCTTTTTGGTCTTGCTACATTTCCTAAAGTTGTCCTGAGGGGTGCTATACAAGGCCCAAAGGAGCGGAACCCCTTTTAAAAGGACCCCAGTCTTTGAGCGTGTTTAAACACAGCCCGCCGTGATGGGTGAAAGTTGGATCTGTCTGTTAAATCAGCAGTATCCTGCAGCGAGGACAAGGTAAGGGAAGAAGCTTTGCTTTTTCCTTCAATATACCTTATATACCTTATAAATGTCTCCTCTATAAGGAGTAACTTACACTACCGATGTGTCTTAGTGCAGCTCTGTCTGAACATGTGTGGTCCCAGCGGCAGAGGGGGTTCCTTCTTAAACAGATCTTGTGGGATTTGGTAAAAAATACAGCAGTTGCTAATACAGAGATGTGTATAAACTTCTCTATGGGCGGTGGCTGATTGGTTGACGCAGCTGCATGGTTTAATTACAACCCAGCACTTCCACCTAGTAACATTGGGGAAACTTCCTATGCTTCTGTGGTTTAAAAAAAATAAAAAAAATATATATATATAAATCTGCTGACAGAACCCCCTCTTCCCCCCTCTTCCCCCCTCTTCCCCCCTCTTCCCCCCTCTTCCCCCCTCTTCCCCCCTCTTCCCCCCTCTTCCCCCCTCTTCCCCCCTCTTCCCCCCTCTTCCCCCCTCTTCCCCCCTCTTCCCCCCTCTTCCCCCCTCTTCCCCCCTCTTCCCCTCCCCCCTTGTAGAGGTGTATAGTACGTTCACCTTACTTTGTGTTGGCCATTCGGATGCAAGGTCACGTGGCACTGTGTATGGATGCAACGTACACACACACAGCACTCGCCACATAGCTGAGGGGAAGCGCTGAGGATGCCAATCAGGTTCCACCTGAGGCTTTATATCACAGACACTCTCATTTCAGAAATACTTTTTAACTGAAGAGAGGCAGTCTGTCACACTAAGAGACACCAGAGCACTGGACATGTAAGGGTGTAAACAGGCATTTTCAGACAGGAAAAACTATTGTTACTTAGTAGCAAAAGAACTGTTATTTTGTGTGTGTGCTATGCACTATGTCTTCCAGACCTACCGTAAAGGTACCTAAGGTGTCACCCCCCCCCCCCCCCCCCCCCCCCCCAGGCGCTGGTAATCCCAGTTATGCCTCCATACTGTCTTCCTCTTCGGAGAGATCAGACATGGCAAGCCAGGGTGAGTCATTGGAAGCTAGCGGTGGTGCAACTGCTTCACACACTTCAGCCCCTGTAGAGGTGACTGAAGATGCATTTTCCTCGGCCTTGCAAGGCTTAGAAGGAAGATTAGCAGCTTTAATCGCATCCTCCATCCAGTGTATAGGAAGCATCCTAGATCTCCCTCCCCCACCTTAGACTCTTTACAGTCAGTGGAGGGTCCAAGAGAATTATGGGGACAGGATGGGGTATTGCCCTCAGATGATCGGGAGGAAAGACATGCGATTATTTCTCTGCGGAGGAAACAATACTTGAAGTTCCCAACGATCCCTACTTCACAATCTGAAGTACAGAGGCTAGCAAAGATGGTTCGCTCTACTTGCATGCTACCCCTAACAGAGTTAGCTGAAGGGCCGGTCTCTTCCTTGGGTTCTTTGAAGCCTTTACAGCCTTTGCATGCGTTTCCCGTCCACGCATTACTAAAAAAGCTTATTTATACCGAATGGGATCATCCGGATAAGCATTTTTTGCCTTCCAAAGAGACTCGCAAAGCTCTATCCTATGGAAGAAAGATTCACTAAAAGATTGAAAGTTCCAGCAGTTGACGCTGCGATTTCCAGTGTGGAAAAAAGAAAAAAAAAAAAAAAAAAATATATATATATATATATATATATATATATATATATATATATATATATATATATATATATATATATATATATAATAATATAATTTTTTTTTTTTTTTTTTTTTTACCCAGTGGACAATGCGCTTATGCTTAAAGATCCAACAGATAAGAAATTGGAAGGTCTGTTAAAATCCTTTTTTTCTTAGCAGGTACTGTTGCTCAGCCTGCAATTGCAGCTATAGGCATCTGTCAGTCCTTAAAGGACCAGTTCACAGATGCTCTCAGATGAGCTCCCTGTACAACAAGCACAGGAACTGGCCGAGCTACCTAAAGCATTATGCTTTGCTGTAGACGCTATGAAGGATTCTATTCACCAGGCATCACGCCTTGCATTTTGTACATGTACATATGCAAAGGACCCTTTGGTTAAAGGGTTGGTCAGCTGAGACGCCTTGTAAGAACCTTCTAACTAGTTTCCCCTTGAAGGGAGAACGATTATTTGACAATAGTTTGGATAAATACATTCAATTTCCAGCGAAAATGGTACTCTTGCCAGTCAAAAGAAAATATAAGCGTCTTTCATTTAAACTGTTCAGCCTCTGCCATCAAACCTGCGGCTACAAGTCTGCAAAGCAGAATACAAGACCTCCTTATGAAGAGGCATCTCCCCTCACCAAGGTGGGGGGGGGGGGACTTCTGATGTACTCAGAAGTCTGGCAAAGGGAGATTCAGGACAAATGGACTCTCTCCACAGTGTCTCTAGGATACAAGCTAGAGCTTTGAGAGTTTTCACCATATCGTTTTCTGAGATCAAACGTTCCCAAGGATCCAGGGAAAAGGCAATCCCTGTTGCAAGCATTAGACCAATTATTGGCTCAAGGGGTGATCAGATGGATTCCCAAACAAGAGCAAGGTTTGAGGTTTTACTCAAACCTAATTACGGTGCCAAAGCCAAATGGGGATATCAGACCAAGTCTAGATTTACGTAATCTAAATCGGTTACTGAAAATGCGCTCCATTTGCATGGCGTCAATCAAGTCAGTCGTTTCCATCCTGCAAGGAGAAAAACTTATGGTGTCCATCGACATCAGAGATACATAGCTGCTTGTCTAGATATTGCCTCCTCACCAGAGGTTTCTGTGGTTCTAAGTAGAACAGAAGCATTTTCAGTTAATAGCCTTTCCCTTCGGGCTTGCTACAGCATCTCGTGCATTCACTAAGGTATTAGCCCCACCTCTAGTCAGGTTAAGGGCACAGGGCATAACTGTCTTGGCTTACTTAGACGATCTATTGTTAATAGACCAGTCAGTGGCTTGCTTGAAGCAAGGTGTAGCCATCACAAGCAATTACCTGGAAGGTTTGGGTTGGATTCTCAACCTAAAGAAATCCTCCTTAAAGCCACTAAGAAGGCTGGAGTATCTGGGCCTGATCATAGACGCAGCCCAGAAAAGGGTTGTTCTTGCCTCCCGCAAGGATCAGCTCCATACAGGAGCTGGTGAGGATGATCAGGTTGAAGAGAAATCCTTCAATTCACCTTTGCATGAGGTTGTAAGGGAAGATGGTAGCTTCATTCGAAGCAGTTCCCTATGTTCCATTCCATTTGAAACTGAAAGCAGTATTCTGTCTGCTTGGAACAAAACGATTCAAGCTTTGGACTTGCCAATGTGGCTGTCCCCATGAGTGTCCCAAAGCCTCAGTTGGTGGTTACTATCTTGGAACCTGCTGAAGGGAAAGTCCTTCGGATCAATTATCTGGAAGGTAGTAACGACAGATGCCAGCCTTTCAGGCTGGGGAGTAGGAGCCTTGCCCATCGACATCCTAGAGATTCCGGCAGTGTATCTGGCTCTAGAAACCTGGACCTCCAGGTTAAAGAATTGTCCTGCCAGGATCCAGTCCGACAATGCCACGGCTGTGGCCTATATCAATCACAAGGAGTCACCAAGAGTCTCTCAGCTCAGAGAGAGGTGAACCAGATTCTAACTTGGACAGAAGAGAATGTCCCCTGCCCATGCAGTTTTCATTCCGGGAGTAGAGAATTGGCAGGTGGACTATCTAAGTCGCCGGCAGTTATTCCCAGGAGAATGGTCTCTTCACCCCAGGGCGTTTCAGGCTGTTTGCCAAAGATGGGGGACTCCGGACGTAGACCTTCTAGCGTACAGATTCAACACTAAGCTAGTCAAATTTGCATCCAGGACAGGGTACCCACTCGCATATGAAATGGATGCGTTGGCGACCCAGTGGGATCAGTTTTTACTGATCTATGCACTTTTCCCCGATTCAGTTGCTACCTCAAGTTCTTTGCAGGATCATGCTGGAAAGAAAATCGGTAATGCTGGTAGCCCCAGCGTGGCCCAGAAGGTCATGGTACGCAGAGATCGTAAGGATGGCAGTGGAGGGTCCAGGGCTCTTCACACTAAGGCCAGACCTGCTATCTCAGGGGCCGATATTACAACCTACTTTCCGAACGCTAAATTTAACGGCTTGGCTATTGAGACCCACATTCTGAATAAACGTGGGCTTTCCAGGTCCGTTATCTCTACTTTGATTAATGCTAGGAAGCCAGCTTCTAGAGCTATAAATTCTAGAGCCTGGAAAGCTTATGTTTCCTGGTGCGCGAGTCCAAGGGTTGGTACCCTCGGAGATATATCATAGGCAGAATTCTTACCTTGATACAATTAAGCGTAGAGATGAAGTTGGCCCTGAGTACTATTAAGGGCCAAGTCTCAGCCTTATCAATTTTTATTTCAAAGACTGCTTGCTATGCATTCTTTAGTCCAGGGTTTCATGCAAGGAGTGCTGCGGATTAATCCGCCAGTTAAATCACTCTTAAGCCCTTGGGACTTAAATTTTGTTTTGTCAGTGTTACAAAAACAGCCATTCGAACCAATGCAGCATGTTCCCTTAGTTCTGACTAGGAAGCTGATATTTTCGTTTGCTATATCCTCAGCAAGGAGGATTTCAGAATTGTCTGCTCTTTCTTGTAAGGAGTCATATTTGATTATTCATGAGGACAGAGTGGTGTTGCGCCCTCGTCCAGGTTTTTTGCCAAAAGTGGTTTCAGGCTTTTATCTGAATGAAGGTATTGTCCTGCCAGGGTTTTTTCCCAAGACCTTGTTCCAGGGAAGAAAGGTCACTACATAGTCTTGGTGTAGTGAGAGCAGTAAAAATGTATTTACGAATCGGAGCAGTTTTCTTAAGACTGATGTCTTATTTCTTCTGCCAGAGGGTCCTAAGAAGGGACAGGCAGCGTCAAAATCCACTGTCGCTAAGTGCATTTGGCAAGTTATAATTCAAACTTATGATTTAAAGGGAAACATTCCCCCTTTTCAAGTTAAGGCGCACTCTGCCAGAGCGGTTGGTGCTTCTTGGGCAGTGCGTCACCAGGTCTCCAAGTCTCAAATCTGCAAGGCCGCGACTTGACCTTCAGTTACATACATTTGCAAAATTATATCAAGTGCATGTAAGATGGAATGAGGATATCGCCTTCAGGCGCAGTGTGCTGCAAGCAGCAGTATAAGTCCTCAGGTCTGGGGGTTACCCTACGGGTTGTGTCTCCCTCCCCTCAAGTAGCATTGCTATGGGACATCCCACAAAGTAATTACTTGAGACTCTGTGTCCTATGATGTACGATAAAGAAAATAGGATTTTTAAAACAGCTTACCTGTAAAATCCTTTTCTTGGAGTACATCATAGGACACAGAGCTCCCGCCCCTCTGTTTTATGGGGTGAGAGTATATTACTTATATTGCTTGGCTACAAAAACTGAGTGCTCCTGGAAGGAGGAGGGGTTATATAGGGGAGTCAACTTCCTGTATTGGTTATACCAGTGTCAACACCTGAAGGTAGGCCTATAACCCACCAAGTAATTACTTGAGACTCTGTGTCCTATGATGTACTCCAAGAAAAGGATTTTTACAGGTAAGCGGTTTTAAAAATCCTATTTTTCCGAACATTCAGCTTGGCTGGCCGGGGGGGGGGGGGGTGGGGGGGCAGTAGTGTGCAACTACCCCTCCTGAACCATACCAGACCACATTCCACGCAAAGCACTTTGCCCCCCCCCTTGTTAATAAGAACAGGGGCCTCTTTACCACAATCCTGGTCCAGGGTTTGTGGGGGTTTGCAGCCAAGGGGCCTTATCAGAATTCAGATGCCCCTAAATAAGTGGGCCCCTAAATGCCAGCAACCACTCCCCTATCTTTGTGAATGAGTAAGGGTACCCCAACTAATTATGAAAAAGGATATAAATGCACATTTGGAGAAGTCATTCGTTACGCTGTTTGTCATGCCACATGATGTAATTCCACCATTAATCACCTCTTACAGCGATACAGATCCTTGTCAATGTACTACACCAACCGCCTGAAGGAAAATAACCTCTGACAGCTGAAACTATTGGTTTCCTGACACTCACTGTGAATTACTTGTCACTGTTTCCTCCACAAATTGTAAATAATGGAGCAGAGGTAACATCATTAACCAAATAATGAATAACCTGTCCACATATAGTTGATGACATCAGCTGGGAAACCCTACTCCTTTGTTTACAATTTGCAGTAGGGACTGGGACAACTCATTCGTGGCGAGGGATCAAAAGGCAACAGCCAATTATGACTGCATTGGGCACGTTGTGTTTTTTTTTCTTCCTGTTGGTGGGCTTCATTCATCATGATTGACATGTATCTGCATCATTGGATGATAGGATTGATGGTGAATGTACATTGTGGGGGGCGTTGGTAGTGTCCCAGACCCCACCCAAAAGGTGTCTTTAGTTAGAATTACTTTTTGGGTGGGGTCCTCTATCTAAGGGCATTAGATTCCGATAAGCAGACAGGGGGCGTGGTCGGATGTGGGAGTGAGTGAGTGCTGGGCGCGCTGGTCTCGTCTCCCCTCACTCTCCCCTGATGGGATGAAATCGGCCTGGTAATGGTAGCGATGCGCCGTGTTTAACACAGTGGCCTCCCCACCCCTGAGCCTGAGGAAACCACCAACCCGTTCGATACAGCGCCTGTGACGTTGGAGCTAGCAGAGGGGGTTCTCGCGGGCACTTGTACTATCGCGAGCCCGGGATTCGGCCGGTCAGTGGCGAGGTAAGAGGAGGGAACTAAAGGTACTCGCGGGAACCCGTTGGTCCTGGCATAGTGGTCCCAGAATATTGTGAGCCTACTGCAGCAATCCGGCAGAGTGAGCAGCCCGCAAAACAGAAGAACGCAGCAAGTGGAGCGCACTTGAGGAGCCTTGGTGAAGCCGGTGAAGCCTAAGGCAACTGCTCAGGCATACGGTAATGCGGGAGAGAGTTGTGGGAGAGAGGGAAGCGAAGAGGAGGAATGTGCATCTGAATGCATCTGAATGTCCAATGACCAGCTCCAGCCATATGATTTATTAAATTGTTATACTGATATACTAAACCGCTGGGGAACTAGAGGCTATCAGGCTCTTGGGTCAGTTGGAGGACTTTGTATGGCTTGGCAGCCCTGCCATGATACAGCTGGTGGAAACCCTCTCCCCCCCTCTCCTTTCTATATGACTGCATTGCTTTGTTCATGGTATGGTGCACTGAGCCAACCTAATTGTGTAAAGTTGACATTCTATTGGGAAGAAGTTAAATGCGAGCAGTGAGTGTGAATTGGTTAATGCCCACGTTCAAGTCTGTTTTCAACTGCTAATATAGCGTTCCTTTCTTCCCCTCTTTAGATAGTGTCAGAGTTGGAGGAAAAAAAAAAAAAGACCAGGGGAGCGCACTTTGGGTTTGAGGTCATTATATTTTTTAAGTTGCACTGTTTGTACTGCATTGTATTGCATTGTACCGCATGTTTCTATATCCTTTAGACGGACTATATAAATAAAAGTTAACCGTTTGGAAATAGTGCTCCCATTGGGGCCCCAGCCCTTTACTGGCAGTAAATCAGCCCCCTTCCCCTCCCATTGGTTATTCCTCCTCCCCGCCTTGCTTTTTCGTTTTTTTGCTTGGGGTGTTTTTCTAGTAATATTATCATTCCCCGCTGCAATACCATGCTTAGCAAACAAGTTAACGAGGATGGCCTGCTTAGCGAGGGGAACCAAAAAACTCGGGCCGCCAAAGAAAAAGCAAACCAGTCATCTGCTGCAACAGCCGCAAAACTTGAACGCTTTGCCCATGCAACCTCCCCTACCAGAAGGGGGCCTCACCAGTCAGCAGGACAAACAAAGATACAGGGGGGTGCTCCGGAAAGGAGAAGTATCAGCCAAATAACATCAAACTCAGGACGCTCACCTAGTGCAAGCAAGGTGAATGACTTGGCTGTAGCAGCAAGCAAGACAGCACACAACACAATAGCCCTAGCGGAATTCCCTCTGATAGAGGATGGGGAACCTACATTACGCGACATACTGCAAGCAGTTAATGAATGTAAAGTTTCTATAGGTGGCCTCGATAACCAGCTAGGCAGTATTAAAACTGAACTACATTCCATGGGTCAATTATTGAGTAATACAATGGAAAGAACTACGGTCCTAGAGGGAAGATTAAGCACGGTTGAGGACGAGCTCTTTCCATTACAAAAAAAAATAAAAGGGTTACAGAAACAAATAGATATGCAGGCACTGCAACTAGACGCAATGGAAAATAGGAATCGCAGGAACAATGTTCGCCTAATTGGTCTCCCAGAGGGGAGTGAGGGCACTAACCCTATAAATTTTTTGGAAAATTGGTTTAGGGAACTCCTGGGCGAAACCCCCTTTACTCCACATTTCGCCATAGAATGGGCCCACAGAGTCCCCATAAAGCCTCGACCACCAGAGGGCCGCACTAGGCCATTGATATTAAGACTTGTGAACTATAATGACCGTAGTATCCTGATGCGTAGGACCAGGGAATTGAGAGACATTTTCTTCAAAGGGACTAGGGTTTCGTTCTACCCAGACTTTTCACCAGACCTACAGAAGCAGAGAGCAGAGTTCATTTCCATCAAGCGTATTCTTCAAAAACACAAGATAAGCTACGCCCTGCTGTACCCTGCTCGGTTACGTATAACTGCTCTGGGTTCAACTTTTTTTTTTGGCACTCCAGACGAAGGGGTAAAATGGCTGGAGGAGCATGAAAAGGATCTCTAGCTCCTTTAGTATAACCAGGACTTTCCCCCTTTTTTTTTCTTTTTTTTTTTTTTTTTTTTTAAGCCTCTTGCTTTGGACGAGGACTGCACAATACTCTCACGAGAAATAATTTTACTAAGCACAAATATGGAATGTTCAATATAGTAGTTAGCTTTTAGGGTGAGGAATGTCACTATGAATTTACTTATTAGCAAGGCAGGGGTAGTAGGGAGTTGGTATCAAAAGTACAACATAGCATAAATATCACTATAAAGGTTTAGTAGGTAAGCGTTATTGGGGCTAGTACCGAAGGGAGCGGAAGCTATTAGTCATCGACTTTTTAAGCGTAGCACATGACTTGAATAGTAATTGGGATGGGGTGATAGCGAAAATATGAAATATCGCACTGATAAAGCACAGTTTATAATATGTTAATATATTGACAAGGCACTATGTGGAGTGAAGGGGGGTGTTTTTTTTTTTTTTTTTTTTGTTTTGTTATCCTTCCCCTGTAAAGTCGGTCGCAATGGTAGCCTAGGTTGGGTCTAAGCCATTTAGCAATTATTTTAAGTGGCGGGGACGAGTGAGGCTGAGGGGTGGAAACCTGGGGAGGTCAGGTGTTTCCAGGTAAATCAGGTGAGTAGGGGGAGCGGGGTGGGGCGTCCAGGGTTTTTGTGAGTATGGAAAATCGGGCCACAATAGCGACCCCTAGGGGTGGCCCTGTTGGGCGGGTAGGGGGTGGGGGTAGGGGAGGGGGATGGGCGGGGGGGGAGGGGGTGGGTAGTGGGGCTGTGGGGGGTACTTCGGGCGCGCATTGCTGGTGCAACGGTATTGGGTGGGGGGGGTGGGGTGTGGGGGGGCCCGTTGTGGGAGAGCGGGCCCCCTCCTCCCCTTCCCCCCTCCCCCTGCCTGAGATAGAAATTTTCAACACTCATGGGTAGTGTACATATTATTTCATGGAATGTGAGGGGGCTGGGTGAACCAAAAAAGAGGGCAGCAGTCATGTTGGAAACAGCGAGGGGGGGCCCTGGTTTGCTTTTTCTCCAAGAGACGCACCTAACCTCTAGCACAGCCCCACTGTTAAACAATCGGAAGTTTTCGGCATACTACCACTCCTTTTATACATCATACTCTAGAGGGGTGAGTGTTCTGGTTAAGAGGGGCACGCAATTCCTGTGTAAGGAGTCTTCCATTGACAAAGAGGAGAGATTTGTCTTCCTATATGGCCAGTTGGGCGGGCAGAATTATGTCTTAGCCAATATTTATATACCCCCTCCCTTCAAGTTGGAGGTAATGTTTAAATTACTGTCGTTTTGCCTAGATAAGCCGGGCGTCCCATGGATAGTAGCAGGCGATTTCAATGAAACAATGGACTGCCATATGGACAGATTCCCCGTACCAGCAGGGGCTAGAATGGGGCGTTTGCAGGGGTTTGTCTCTGAAATAGGACTAAATGACCTATGGCGAATTCGTCATCCCCAAGCAAGGCAGTACTCCTGCTTCTCCAGTACCTATTGCACATTATCAAGAATTGATATGGTGCTGGGGAATACAGAAGCTGCAGAGGTAGTACAGGATATAGAATATGGGGCAAGAGGGATCTCAGACCATTCCCCCCTATCGTTGACAGTGCTTTTGGGCGCTAGAACAGGTCTAAGGGAGTGGAGGATAAATCCTGGTTGGTTGGTACTAATGGGTGGGTCAAGTCCTTCTCAGGATAAGATAGGGGAATTTCTTCAAATAAATAGGGGCTCCGCCCCTCCTGGTATAGTTTGGGATTCTCTAAAAGCTTATATCAGGGGTACATTAATACAACAAGTCGCAATAATTAAGAAGAAAGCCCAAGAACAGGACCTAGTAATAAGAAATAAAGTAACTCAGGCGGAGCAAGCATATATAATAGCTCCATCGACTGTAACCCAGCAGGAATGGTTGGCCAGCCAACAAGTCTATAAAATGGCTCTTTTAAAAAAAGCAGAGAATAAGCGGATATTCCAGCGCCAGCACTATTTTGGCGAAGGAGAGAGGGTGGGTAGAGCCCTCTCCCTTTTGGTCCAAACTAATGGTGCGCCAACAGTAGCTCAGGTAATTAAGACCCCAAAAGGTGACCTAGTTTCTAGCCCCCCTGCGATTATGAGGGTATTTCAGGATTATTATAAAAACTTATATAAATCCGCCATCCAGGGTTGTGGCAATTTAGCCACCGACTTTTTACTTCAGACAACAATTCCAACATTGTCAATAGAGGATAAATTATTCCTCGAGTCACCGCTTACGCTGGAGGAGCTAAAAAATGCAGTGGCCGCAATGCCTAACGATAAATCTCCATGGCCAGATGGCTTGCCAGTAGAAATCTACAAATGTTAAGGGGAGGTGCTATTGCCAGAACTCTTGGCGACATTGAACGCCGCATTGGAAGCGGGTGAACTCCCTGCCTCGATGCTAGAGGCCAATATTATCTTAACGTTGAAGGAGGGGAAGGATTCCCAGGAAGCTCCATCATACCGACCGATATCCTTATTATGCTCGGATATTAAAATATTAGCCAAGGCATTAGCAACTCGGTTAAATACATTTATCCACAAATTAATACACCCAGACCAGTCGGGATTTATCCCGGGTAGGTCAACCAGCGCTAACATCAGACGAGTCTTCCTCAATATTCAAATACCTAGAGACAATGAAGGATTGGGAGCTATTTTAGCACTAGACGCCACAAAGGCCTTTGACAGCCTGGAATGGGGTTATTTGTGGAACGTGTTAGAGAGGTTTGGCTTTGGCCCCTTATTTATCCAGTGGATAAAACTACTGTATAATAAACCTAGGGCCAAAATTAAGATGGGCACTGAATTCTCTGAAACATTCCAGCTGGAGAGAGGTACAAGACAGGGGTGTCCGCTGTCCCCCCTCCTATTTGTATTGGCCATGGAGCCCCTGGCGGTCCTAGTAAGATCTTGCCCGGACATCCAGGGATTCCGCCGGGGTAGGGAAGAAGAAAAAATTGCTCTATTCGCGGACGATGTCCTGTTTTTTATTGGAAATGTGGACTCTACCCTGAATAGAGTGGTGCAGTTGATGGGAGAGTTTGGCCAACAATCTGGTCTAGAGATCAATTGGGGCAAATCAGCTCTCCTGCCATTGCCTAGACCTGGAGATCAGGGGGCGTTGCCAGTGACTGTAGGTCTGGAGACGGTGACTAAGTTGAAGTACCTGGGTATCTGGATATCTGGTGATGTAAACCAATATCCCAATGAAAATCTAGCTCCATTGTTGCTGAAAATGAAGACGAAACTTAACAGATGGTGTGGCCTCCCTCTCTCTGTGGCGGGCCGCTGCAGCTTAATAAAAATGCTTTGGCAGCCTCAAATACTTTATATTTTACACAACTCCCCAATCTGGATTAACCAGAAATGGTTTCAAGGCATAGATTCGCTCATTCGGGACTTAATTTGGAAAAAGAAGCATGCCCGGATAGGGTTACATACGTTGCAGCTGCCCATCACGGAGGGAGGGTTGGCCATACCCCACCTGGGGGTATACTTCCTGGCTGCCCAACTCCAGCATCTAGTAGGGGCAGGGCTCCAAGAGGGGGGATCCACAAACCATAAGTTGCTGTTGCTGGGAACACCTCATAAATTAGTACCTGAAGCCCTAGAGGCTAATTCATTTACCCATAGATGCCCTACTAATACCTTGATGAGGAAAATATGGCAGCAAGCAAAGCAAAAGCTGGGTTATGTGGGAGTAACTATCTACACCCCCCTATGGCAGAATTGCCACTTGCGCGAATTAAACAAGATAGATAGATCTCTGGAATGGGTTAACCAGGGGATTAATAGATTGGTGCAGCTTTATAATGGGAATACAATGAAGTCCTTTGAAGCTATTAAACAGGAATTCAATGTCTCTAATAGGACGTTTTATAAATACTTACAGTTGAGACACGGAATTCAAGCCCAGTACGGGACTCTTGATATCGTGCGCACCGAAATCCCCCAGCTCCAGGATCTAATGGACCGTAGTCAAGCAAAAGGCCAGATCTCGCGGTTATACACAAAGCTCAGAGGAAAAGTTTTGAAAGGCGAAGGTCCAGCTAAAAGTAGGCAGGGCTGGATAGCGGATGTAGGTCCGATATCCCAAGAACAATGGGCTAAGACCCTTGAACAGGGACATCTGGCCTCTATCTCTCCATCCCAACGCGTCTCCCATTTGTTCCTCATATACAGAGTATATTATACCCCTCAAAAACTGGAAAATGGGTAGGAAATCTAGTGACGAATGCCCTAGGTGTGGGGCACTGGGAGATCTCTTCCATATGGTATGGAAATGCCCAAAATTATATAGATATTGGCTAGAAATAGTTCTTAAAATAAATAGGGTCTTTAAGTCCACCCTGAAACCCGAGGCCAGGGCTTGCTTGCTGGGGATATTTGAAGTAAATAGAATCCCCCCGCTAATTAAACCATCTGTCCTGCGGTGCCTATATCAGGCCAGGCGGCTGATGGCACTAAATTGGCAAACCAAAAATCCCCCGGTAATTGAACAGTGGGTCAATGCAATTAACTCCATGGTATGGTGTGAGAGAGTAATGTTCATAAAGTTAAAGAACCTAAGGAAATTCGGGTTATTATGGAACCCTTGGTTGATAGACATGGGGTTTCCTCCGGAGGGTGATCGCTAGGAGGGTGGCCCAGTACCCGTTTGGCGTGGGTGGATCGCGGAGGGGGGGAGTGGGGAGGTTCTCTCCTCCTCTCCTGCTCCTGCCCGCTTAAATATGGATAACTGACCATGACTAAGGTATTCAGGACTGGCGTTGCGCGCTCGAAGTGGGTTGGGTGGGTGGGTAGATGGGGAGGGGGGAGGCGGGGGGCTGTTAAATGTCTATTGAGGGCTGGTATTGCTGTGTAGGCGGGCTATAGCTTTATTATGGTAACGTCCAGCCTACTAGGTATGATGCTTTATATAACTTATAGTACTGTTATTTATACTTGAAAAATTATTAATAATAATATATCAGCAAAAAAAAAAAAAAGGAAAAAAAATATGCCACGATGATGTGGAACTGTGAATGAGACATAAATGATCAGCAAGCTGAATTTAGTCTTTGGTAAATCACTGATGTGGCGCAAAAAAAAAAAAAAAAAAAAAAGATTCCGATAAGACCCAATTACCAAGTGGATACATTATGAAATATTATTTTCTTTTTTTTGAATTGCGTTTACGATAATACCAAATTATTTCCGATATTCACCACAGGTATATACTGCATTTTTTTGTATTTAACTTTAGTGGATTTACTTTAAATATTGCATGTGATATTTCATATGAAATACAAATATGGCCTACAGGAACCCAAAACTCACTGAAAGTCCTGATGAGGCAGCCTGTGCTTGGTGTCAGATGTCATTCCATACAGTTATTTAATTTTTCATTAAACTTTTTTCATACTACACTGCTTTGTCATATTTATGCTTACTTTTTACAGCTTGTACTCTACAGATGTTTTTAATTTTGGTGTCGGAGCACCTGCATATGCAGAGAGGGTGGACATACAGTGGTGTATTAACATGCATTGCGTTAGGACAGCCCATTTGTTATGAGCTGCGAATGCACCTCCAGTGATCCAGTTATAGCAGACATGATTGTTTTTTTGGGTTTTTTTTTCCCCTGACGCACCACTGGACACCAAAAAGCATGGCACATGTGATTCATTGTAGCCTGTACTGTACAGTGTAATGAGTGCCATTCACAATAAATAGCAACATGCCACACTAGGACAGGTGTGCTGATATTAACCACTTGCTTACAGGGCAAGTAAACCCCCTCCTATCCATGGCAATTTTCAGCTTTCAGCGCTGTCGCACTTTGAATGACAATTGCGCGGTCATACAACACTGTACCCAAATAAAATGTTTATCATTTCCCCCCCCCTAAATAGAGCTTTCTTTTGGTGGTATTTGATCACCTGTGTGATTTTTAGTTTTTAGTTTTTTTTTAATTTTATAAACGGGCAATTTTTGTCCGTCATTGATGTACGCTGATGAGGCGGCACTGATAGGTGGCCGTGATGGGCACTGATCAGTTACACTGATAAGTAGCACTTCTAGGTGGCATCGATAGGGGGCACTTGTGGGCATCGATAGGGGGCACTTGTGGGCACTGTTACTGTTATAAATGAGGCATAATTGCCTCTTCCTTTTCGGGACCGATGTCCCTTTAAGATAAGCTGGTGATCAGCTTTTTTTTTTTCTCCTCCACTGTCAGCATGAAGAGGAAAAAAAACTATCACAAGCTTTTGATTACATCATGTGATCAGCTGTCATTGGCTGACAGCTGATCACATGGTAAGGGGCTGGGACCGGCCCCTTACTCGGATCGGTGATCACCCGAGTCTCAGTGACTCAGTGAACACAGCACACTCCGCACGCATGCGCAGTGGAGGCCTTCATATGACGGCCTCCCGGAAATTCACATCCGCGCTGTGGCCGTCATTCGGCCATAGCGCAGATGCCAGGAGGTTAAAATATGCATCACTACAAAGCATGAGTTTGGGCCTTAAAGTTTTACTAAAGTAGACACCCTGCATTTACTATATGTGTATTCCCACAGTACACACAACATGGAAATGCAATTATTTTAGTAAATCTAAACTGCTAAATGCCTTTTTTTCATCAGCAGTATATAGCAGTCTTGTGACTTCTATGAGTGTCTGGTTAAAGGTTCTAGGGGAAGTTTTCATTCTCCCACGATTGTCCTATGAGAATGCAATCTGGTCTATGTTCCTATCACACACACATTCCTGGAAAACAAGGCTCATCAATAGTGGGTGCTGCAGTGATTACCAGGATCTAGGAGACATCAAGAAAGTGTATATATTTGCCAGCACACCATGAATCTACAGTCACAATCCAAAGGCTTTTATTGCAGAGAGATCACATCACAAAGACAAGTGCAACGTTTCGGAGTCGTGCAGGACCCCTGCCTCAGTCATGCCCAACTCCATAACGTTGCACTTGTTTTTGTGATGTGATCCCTCATGCACCCTCCCAAGAAAATGTTTTTTTTTTTGGCAATACACACTAAACTGAGCATGTGCAGCCTTTCCCCTAGTTCTGTAAATAGCAAGAGATGTATAGGGAGTCTGTGGAAGAAGGGGAGGATCAGAGAAGACAGGATAGAACAGGCTTTTTATACAGTGCAGAAGATTAACCCCTTAAGTTCCACAGTGAGTATAACAAGCATGCTTTACTGCATATACAGACGACTTTTACTGTTGTGAGTTTAGTAACACTTTAAGGGTTGCATAATCATCTGACTAAAAATTGGACTTGCAGCATTTTCTGCTAGTATTTCATCATGCTTGGCTTGAAAGAAATAGCTTTGAACCTAGTAGCCCGCTAAAAAAAAGGTAGAAGCCAGGGGCCCGGAACTGCATATCTGGGACCCCAGGCGATAGGAATTGCTCATGTGTGCAGTGGTGTAGTGTGGGTTATCAGCGTCTGGGGCAAGGCAAGTTATGTGCGCCCCCCAACCCATGGACTTTTAGCACTCCCTGAGCCCCTTCCACTAGTTCTGCTGCAACTGAATATTAAGGACTCCATGTTATTCACAGTCTTTGGCTGCACGCAGCCCTGTGGCCTGTTATTATTGGTTAAGTCTGAGTGTTAGCGCTTTGACTAAAGTATTCAAGAATCTATCTCAGATTCAACCAATAAAAGGCTGCAGCCAATCAGAAACTCTGGCTGTGAATAAGGTGAAGGCCGAGCCCTTTCTAATCCATCGCAACAGAACAGCCAGCCTATAACCCTGATGTACAGTGGGGGGGGGGGGGGGCAATCCAGCAAAGAGACATTCCAATATATTCAGGCAAGAAACATTGTAATACATCAAATTGACAGCCTCATATATCCAGCAGGGAGATGTTTCCCATCCAGCAGTGAGACGTTTCCCTTCACATCAGCTCAGCTCACATGTATAGGAATTATGCAGCACCTAGACATTGAATGAGCAGGCCAGTCAACGAAAGCTCCCCCCTTCCTATTTAACACCACTAACCAACTAAACTCTTATCCCAGCTCAGTGATGCAGATGTGGCCCTTTCCTCAGTTTGACTGAACCGCCCTCCACCAGTTGTTACCTGACACCCGACTCCCCACCCATCAGTCGATACCAGCCAAGCAAAGGAAGCTGTAGTGGAGCGGGCAGCTCGGTAGGCTGGGCCCCCCAGGATGCCCGGGTCCCCTACTTGTGTATGGGCTGTCCTCTCGATGCTGGTTAGAGTGCAGTCAGTGCAAAAAGTGAGAAGTCGATGCTCAGAGTGAGTGCACTGTCAAGCCCTGCCACAATGCATATTGTGTTTAATGCACAATGCCATGTTCTGCAAAGAAATTGCTATTCACGGTGAAGGGCAAAAGAGTGCACTGATGCATGTAATATACACACTACTGCAGCACAGTGGTCTGAATGAGCCATTACTGGTCAGTCACACCAGGGAGGTTCATTGCGCTGCATTTAACCCACACGTGTTAATGTTTATTATGTTAAGGCAGCCTATTAATTTGCATTGGCTGCCTGACACCCCACATTGGACCAAAACCATTTTTATTTTTTCTTATTTTTTTTAGGTGCTCTCTAAACCAAATGGTTACACAGTTGAAATGCATATTTGTCAACTGTTTCAGCTGCTAAAATATTTGCTTGTATTAAGCCACTTTTGTGTTTCACACACCCCACTGCATAGTCAGGAAGTTAATGTCACTTTTTTTAATACAGCAGTGATTTCCCTTCATGCCCTCTGACTGCAACTTACATTAGTGCCTTTTATGATTACGCTGTGTAACTAGGATATTAACCACATGTTCTGAATCTTCCAGCAACGGTTGATGTGCTAGTTTTCTTGTCATCAGTCTAATTGATATGTCTTTTTTTTTTTTTTTTCTTGCTGCTAAGTCAGGAACATTTCGCCAAAATGTTCTGGAAGTTTGACCTGAACACAACGTCGCATGTGGACAAGCTCCTGGAAAAGGAGGATGTGACTTTGCTGGAGTTGATGGATGAAGATGACTTGCTCCAGGAGTGCAAGGCTCAGAACCAGCGGCTGCTGGACTTCCTTTGCCAGGCTCAGTGCATTGAGCAGCTTGTACAGCTCATCACACAAAAACCTCCTGAAGATATGGAGGAGAAAGTCCGCTTCAAGTGAGTAAAACCCAATATGAAAAGTTCATTCCTTTTGGAATCCACTATTAGGATAAGAAGCTTCTTGGCAGATATTGAAAGAGTAACAATTAAATTTTAGGGTGACTTTGACCATGTATAGTGAATTTTAAAATAGCCCACGCTGTTAAGAAACAAACTATAAAAGATTACTTTAGTGAAATTATCTTTATTAGGTTAAGATGCGCTACTCTACCAAGTCTTCTCTCTAAAGCCTTCTCTTCACAATGTGTAGAGTGTGTGTGTTTATACAGTTGTGCTCAAGTTCATAAGTTTATATACCCTGGCAGAATTTTTGATTTCATGGCCATTTTTCAGAGGATATGAATAACACAAAAACATTTGTTTCACTCATGGTTAGCTTTTGGCTGAAGCCATTTAATATCGATCAACTGTGTTTAATGTTTTTAAATCATAATGGCATCGGAAACTACCCAAATGACCCTCATCGAAAGTTTAAATACCCTGGTGATTTTGGCCTGATAAAGTTGACACAAAGGGGTTTGAAATGGCTATTAAAGGTGACCATCCTCACCTGTGATCTATCTGTTTGCTTGTAATGTGTGTGTGTGTGTGTGTGTGTGTGTGTGTGTGTGTGTGTGTGTGTGTGTGTGTGTATAAAAGGTCAATGCATTTCTGGACTCCTGACAGACCCTTTCATCTTTCATCCAGTGCTGTACTGACGTTTCTGGATTCTGAGTGATGGGAAAAACAAAAGAATTGTCCAAGGATCTGCAGGTAAAGGTAGTTGAACTGTATGAAACAGGAAAGGAATATAAAATGATATCCAAGGAATCGAGAATGCTAATCAGCAGTGTTCAAACTCTAATCAACAAGTGGAAAATGAGGGGATTTGTTGAAACCAAACCACGGGCAGGTAGACCAACTAATATTTCACCCACAACTGCCAGGAAAGTTGTTCAGGATTGGAAGAAAAACCCACAAATAACTTCAGGCGAAATACAGGACTCTCTGAAAATGTGGTGTGGCTGTTTCAAGGTGCACAATAAGGAGGCACTTAAAGAAAGATGGGCTGCATGATCAATTCACCAGATAAAAGCCGTTGCTATGGAAATGCCACAAAGTATCTCGCTTACAATATGCCCAACAGCACAGAGACCCGCCTCAAACATTCTGGCACAAAGTCATTTGGAGTGATGAGACCAAAATGTAGCTTTTTGGTCGCATCCATAAACGCTACATTTGGAGTCAATAAGGCCTATGATGAAAGGAACACCATTCCTTCTGTGAAACAGCAAGGTCGATCGCTGATGTTTTGGGAATGTGTGAGCTACAAAGGGACAGGAAATTTGGTCAAAATTGATGGCACGATGAATGCAGTATGTTATCAAAAAATAGTGGACATATACTGGAACATCTGCATTCATCTGCCAGGAAGCTGCGTATGGGATGTACTTGGACATGACAATGATCCAAAACACAAGGCTAAGTCGACCTGTCGTACATCTGTCTGCTGACCTCAATATCATTGAGCCACTCTGGGGAGATCTCAATCGTGCAGTTCATGCAAGACAGCCCAATACTTTACAGGAACTTTTTGCCAAGAGGAATGAGCAGCTTTACCATCTGAGAAGATAAAGAGCCTCATCCACAAATCCCACAAAAGACTTCAAGCTGTCATTGATCTTAAATGGGGCACTGCATGGTATTAAGAACTGGGGTATGTAAACTTTTGATCAGGGACATTTGGGTAGTTTATTTTGCCATTAAGATTTAAAGAGAGTAAACAAAGTTGACTGATGATAAATGGCTTCAGCCAAACACTAACCATGAGTGAAAGAAAAGTTTGTGGTGTTATTCATATTCTCTGAAAAATGCCCAAGAAGTCATAAATTCTGCCAGGGTATGTAAACTTATGAGCACAACCCTATGCACAGTTAGATCCATATATATTTGGACACAGGCACAATTTTCATACTTTTGGCTCTGTATATAACCTGAATTAGAATTAAAAGGAAAGAATCCAAATTAATTTGAAGTGCAGACTTTCAGCTTTAATTCAAGGGGTTGAACATAAATATCAAGTACAAATTTTAGGAACGGCAACCATTTTTATACAGTCCCCCCATTTTCAGGGGCTCAAATGTATTTGGTCAAATGAATATAATCATAAATAAAATGTTTTTTTTTTGTTTTGTTTTTTATATTTTGTTGAGAATTCTTTACTGGCAATGACTGCCTGAAGTCTGGAACCCATGGACATTACCAAAGAGTGGGTTTCCTCCTTTCTGATGCTTTGCCAGGCTCTAACCGCAGCTGTCTTCAGTTGTTCTTTTGTTCTTTGTGGGTCTTTAGTTTTTGCCTTCAGCAAGTGAAATGCATGCTCAATTGGGTTGGAGAGTGTCCTTCACTTGTCTGGATGTTGTGAATGGGATTTTCTTTACCATAGAGAGGATCCTGCGATCATCCACCACTGTTGTCTTCTGTGGATGTTCAGGCCTTTTTATGTTGCTGAGCTCAGCAGTGCTTTCTTCTTTCCCCAGAATGTACCAAAACTGTTGATTTGGCCACTCCCAATGTTGCTGCTGGCTTTCGGATATCTCTCTGATGGATTTGTTTTGTTTTTGAAGCCTTACAATGCTCTGTTTCACTTGCATGAACAGCTCCTGTTGAACGTATGATGTAGGTTCACAGCAATAGATTCCATATACCACACTTAGAATCAACTACAGTCCTTTTACCTGCTTAACTGATGAAGAAATAACAAAGTAGTAGCCTACACCTGGCCATGAAACATCTTTTGATTAAATTGTCTATGTACTTTTGGTCTCTTGAAAAAGGGCCCCCTCCTTTTTCAAGAGACCAAAAGTACATAGACAATTTAATCAAAAGATGTTGGGGGTGGTTATTCTGAAGAGCTGTAATTCCTAAATATGGTAAATTGGTAAATGCCTGAAAAAAACTAAAATTTTGCCTGTGTCCCTATATACTATATAGAGATATAGCAATATAAAGATAGATATTATATATCTCTATGTGTGTGTATATAAATAGAGATCTCTCCCTCTCCCTTTTTAAATAACAGGTTAACCACTTGCCGACCAGCTGCCGCAGTTTTATGGCACGGCTGGGCGAAACGACGTTATGTAACGTCGCCTCTCCCTGTGGCCGCTAGGGGCACGCGCCCATTGCTCACCCCTGAAACCGATGCGAGTGCCAGGCGGTCGCTCGTAACACACCGAGAACCGGGATGTGTGTATGTAAACACACAGTTTCCAGCTCTCTGAGGGGAGAAGAGACTAATCATCTGTTCATACAAACATACAAAGTATGAACGGTGATCTGTCATCTCCCCTAGACAGTCCCATCCCCCCTTCAGTTAGAACACAGAGAAGGAACCCAGTTAACCCCTTGATTGCCCCCTAGTGTTTAACCCTTCCCTGCCAGTGACATTTTTACAGTAATCTGCATTTTTATAGCACTGATCGCTGTATAAATGCCAATGGTCCCAAAAATGTGTCAATTGTCTGATGTGTCCGCCATAGTGATGCAGTCCCGATTAAAAAAATAAATAAATAAAGCAGATCGCCACCATTACTAGGGAAAAAATAAAATAAAAAATAATAAATGATGTAAATCTAACCTCTATTTTGTAGACGCTATATCTTTTGCGCAAACCAATCAATATACGCTTATTGTGATTTTTTTTTTTTTTATGACCAAAAATATGTAGAAGAATACATATTGGCCTAAACTGAGAATTTTTTTTAGCTTTTTTTAATTAAAAAAAAAATGGGGATATTTTAGCAAAAAGCACAAAATATTATGTTTTTTTTCTTTTTTCCAAAATTGTTGCTCTTTTTTTGTTTATAGCGCAAAAAAAACCCTGCAGAGATGATCAAATACCACCAAAAGAAAGCTATTTGTGGGGAAAAAAGGGCATCCATTTTGTTTGGGGGCAACGTGCCGCACGACCACGCACTTGTCAGTTAAAGCGACGCAGTGCCGAATCACAAAAAATAGCCTGGTCATTCAGCAGCCAAATCTTCCGGGGCTGATGTGGTTAAAGGGGTTGTAAACCCTCATGGTTTTTCAACTTTAATGCATTCTATGCATTAAGGTGAGAATCCTTTGTGCTGCAGCTCCCCAACCCCCCCCCCCCCTTTCCTACCTGAGCCCGATAGTTTCAGCAACGGGGACAAGCATAGCAGCTCCAGACGCTGTCTTGGGTCCTCATTGGATAGATTGATGGCAACAGGAACCATTGGCCCCCGCTGCTATTAAATCCGGTGGCCAGGGCCGAGTCCTTCTGTCTTGTGTCAGCAGCAGCAGGACTCAGGAGTGCCCCCATGGAATGTGACTCTCTGTGGGGGCACTCAAGAAGAGGAAGAGCCAGGAGGATTGGGGCTGCTCTGTGCAAGGATTTTGCACAGAGGAGGCAAGTATGACATGTTTGTAAAGCTTTGTTTTATTTTATTTTTTTATTTAAATAACAATCGCTATAAGCCTAGGTAAACAGTGATGCGGGTTCGAAATTGTGAAAGTTCAGCTGAAATTTCAAACCGCCAATGCAGTCCAATTTCAGGGGTGATTTGACAGACATCAGTGCATGTTCCTGCACAGATGTCTATTCCAATCCTCCCTGAAGTTGCCAAAAGTAATACAGGTACTACTTTTGGGAATCCGTGCGACGCCTGACCGATTTGGACGTTGCTATTGCTGCAAATGTCAAATTGCATGCCAAATCAGCCCAATGTGAAAGTGGGCTTATACTTGCCTGCTCTGCGCCCCAAACCTCCTCTCCTTGGGTCCCCTGTCTGCACTCCTGACTCCCCCTCTCTGGCGAGTGTCCCCATAGAAAGCTGCTTTCTATAGGAGTACCCATGTGAGCTTGCTCTCAAACCTCGCCACCGCTTCATTACTAGCTTTGATTGACCGCAGCAGAAGTTAAAGGCTCCGGCTGCCTCAGCAAAACCTTTGAGACTGGACACAGGGCTGGATCAAATGAGGACTCTGGTAAACAGAAGGGGGCTGGGGGGGGGGGATACTGATGCCTAACATTTTTACTTTAATGCAAGGAATGCGTTCGAGTGAAAAATGTTTAGGCTTTTTAACCATTTTAGATAATGACAAGATGTTTGCCGAATAAACGGGCCCATAGCAGAAATGTTAAAAATGCTGTGATCCATAGGGGTTGTACAGGTGTGAGAGCTGAAGTGGTTTAGGAACGTTGTCAAGAAATGCACTTAAAAGCCGCAGTTAGAGGAAGTACAAATTTGTATAGCTGGTCTTTTTTTTGTTAAGTGTAATGTTGTATTTTAGTTGTTATGGGGTCGTCTACCCAAATCAATTTTGACGTTCTATTGATTTTCATGCTTCTCTTTTTTTATGTTTCAACTTCCATTTTTAAGAAGTGTTGTCTAGGAGATTAGCTAATCTGCTTTATTAGCAGCTCTCTCAGCTTTCAAAACCAAAAGACTATTGTTAATTGGTTTCTATATAGCTGTCTGGACAGTTATGACATTATAAACGCTAGGAGAATGTTGAGACCAGAGTTCCTGTATAAAGTCATTAAGAATTGTGCGCTAATCTTTTCCAAAGTAACTTTAAAATGATCTGATTTTTCTGGCAGGTATCCTAACATAGCCTGTGAGCTACTTACTTGTGATGTGCCACAAATTAATGACAAACTAGGTGAAGATGAGCACCTCCTCGACATCCTCTATGACTTCCTACGACAAGAACCCCCTCTTAACCCGCTGCTGGCCAGCTTCTTTAGCAAGAGTATTGGAAACTTGATAGCCAGGAAAACAGAGCAAGTGAGAGGTTTTTCTAATGATCAGTCATTTTGATTGTGGTGATTTGATTACAATGCATGGTAAATAGCATCTACACATGTATTAATTTAATACAAACTTTTATGCCTGCAAATATTTTTAAACCTTCTTAAATTGAATAGATAATTGTTTATTCCTTAAAAGAGCAGTATGGCCAAAGCTTTTTTTTTTTTTTTTTTTGCCATACTTCTCTTGTGGGTCACAAGCGTATACTTGCTTTCTTGTCCTGAGACTGTGTTGTGACCCAAAGTAAGCTGGCAGCGGGATATTGTCTGCTATCAGCTGTCAGGTTAGAGCAGCACCAGGCTCTGGTGTCAGGATCCACCCGCCTGAGTGACAGTTGGCTCTGCCTTTAAGCACAAAGCTAAGAGGCAAAGTCAGTTGCATGTGATCATGTGATCACCCATTTTTTTGGTCTTAGAGTCAGTGTAGGACAGCTGCATCTCTAGTGTGATGCTGCAGCCTGGAGGAAAGTATGAAGGTCTCCCCCCCCCCCCATATACTTGTCCTTTTAAAGTTTATGTAAACCTTCATAATTTTCTTATTTTATTCCATTTGTCTGTTAAATATACAGGTAATAGCATTTTGGTACATTATACCTGTTGATCCTGCCAGAAACCCAGGTAGCTTGTAAAATCCCATATTCTATTTGCTGCACTGAAATCTCATATAGATAAGATAAGAAGAGGGAAATGTGTTCTGTAGGCCAAATTTAGAAGTGAGCACCCTAGGTCGACGTCACTGCTTCTTTATGGATACAGTAGAGTAATGAGCGTTGTCACCCCTAGTATACAAAGTGTTAATGGTAGAATGACCAGGTGAAAATAAAGGGAGGAAAAAAGTCTGGGGGAAAAAAACGAATGCTACCGTGACATTTCAGGAATGGTAGGCATATTAAACAGGAGGTCCAGCCCCCCCCCCCCCCCCTCCATGAAAAATTGTCAGCAGCTTTAATATATGGACACTTACCTGTCCAGGGAGCCTGTGATATTGGCACTCCAGCTGATCTTCGGACCAACTGTCAGGTGCAGCTGCTGCCATTCCTGGTTCCGTACTGCAAATGAGCGAAGCGCCCAATGCTTTTATAATTAGTCCGGAGGAAGGAGGAGGGGGCTGAACTTCCAGGAGACGGTGCAGTGGCCCAGTCTACCAGAAGTGGGAAACGGTACCTGTCAAAAACAGGTACCCCCCCCCCCCCCCCCCCCCGAAAGGTGCCAAATGTGGCAACGGAAGGGGGAGGGGAGAAGACTGATAAGCAGAAGTTCCACTTTTGAGTGGAACTCTGCTTTAAATGTTTGTTTTTGCTGGAAATGTATGTTTGTTGCAGGGATAGGTTGCTTTGACCTAAAAGTGGGTGGAACATGCAACGTTCCCAAAGGTGAACTTATCCTTTAATGGCATGCAGAACACTAGTCTTGGGTAACTTTAAAACTCCAAAGACTTCTAAAAACTCTGCCTTTGGCTAATTTTACATTACATTTTCTTCTGTTTTGCACAGTTTTATTATCTTTTGGTGATTGGAATAAACTGCTCCTTTTGCTTAGGTCATTGGGTTTCTGAGGAAAAAGGAACAATTCCTAACGTTGGTGCTGGATCACATTGGTACTTCAGCTATGATGGATTTGTTGCTTCGTCTCATCAGTTGTGTGGAGCCGGCTCCCCTAAGACAAGAAGTGCTAAACGTGAGATTTGTTAAATGCTTGTTTTAGAGATTATGACTTGTTTTAGATTATTATAACTGTCGCTGAAGATGATCTCTGCTTATGCATGTTTCATCATGCGCCAAGTTTTCTTAAATTTTGTGACAGGCTTACATTAGGAAGATTATGGTTTGTGTAATAATTGTGCCACATTTTTTGTTTGACACATAAATAGAATGCTGAAAATTAAAAATCAGCTATACAATATAACGATTTGTTTTGCTATATTTTTATTTTACAAAAAATTATATATCCTAAATATATAGGACTTGTCGTCTTAGACCATGGGTTATATGCTTCTATCTTCACGTGGTTGGACACTGGCAGAAACCCCCCAACCCCCCCCCCCCCAAGAGCACATCATACACCTCCACCCACTTCATGGGGCTTCGGTTTTTGCTAGTGTCTTTAGGTAATGGACCTGTTCCCTGGAGAATTTTTTTTGTCCCCCTGTCCAGACTTGGAGTATGAAGTAAATGCGTCACGCCTCTTGACTTTCATTGTTGTGGGGCCCAAAGCAGCAGCCACATACTTGTCAACTATCCCAGTTTAAATTCCCTTGTCCCATGAGGTTTTAGTCCTGTGCTGTGTCCCGATATCTCAGTGTGAAGTTCTGTTACTAATGCTGCCCAGCTCTGCTGTATTGCCGTGTACAGGTGACTCACCTGCAGACACTGTGTTTACGTGTAAATAACATGCATTGATATGGAAATAGTGGCAGCATTAATATGTAAATAGCCAGGGACCAACTGCATTGATATGTAAATAGAGGTGGCATTCATATGTATATTATGCCCCCCTGAGGCCATATTTACCTCTGCTGAATTCTGCTTGCTGGGGAGGTATGGCCAAAGGGGCATGTTGAAAGTCCTGCCTACAACTGTGGTCATTGAGTCTAATATCAGCCTGAACTGCAAAGGTAAGCAAATTGCCCCTTGGTAGCCAGTGTAAATCACTCCTGACATTGGTGGTTACTGTGAATGCTCCTATTACATTGGTGGTCAGTGTAAATCCCCATTACATTGGTGGTCATTGTAAACTATGCATTACATTGGTGTTCAGTGTACAATCAATCACTATATATTTGCGAGATTTCCAGCTTTGCTCTCAACACGATTGTGTTGCAAGAAAATGTTTTCACAGGGTCCAATCTGTATCAGTCAGCCCTGGTCCTATTCTGCTTTCATTACCTGAGAAAAAGTAGGTTTTTCTGTCACTGTAGTCTTTAGATAGCTCTTTGCCCTTCTGGGCCTTTTGGTTTCCAGAGACCAGAAATGCTACACATCCTCTTCCCCCTGAACCTTTGCAGGATTCAGAAGTAGAAACTCATTGCCTTGAGACCATTATGGAGGAAAGTCTTTAGAACCCTGATTTTGAAGCGGAGGATTTGCCTTCCCCTGCAGTTTGAGGTACGAATACCTTACAGTTCCTATTAAAGATGTTCCTTCTTTTAGGCTGGGTTCACACTGCAGCGATGCGGGAACGCTGTGAATCCGCTGCGGGTTCCCGCATCGCATGCCTCCTGGCGGCAGTTAACACTGCCCTATGCGAACTGCTGGGAGTGTCCGTGAAATGTTAATGACACCCCCAGATCAGTTCGCATATCGCAGTGCGATCTGCAAACTCGGACAGGAATCGGATCGCAGGGTGTGAACACCCATGCGATCCGATTCTACTGCAGACCAAAAAAAGGGTCCTGTGCGAGTTTGGGCCGGATGCGATGCGAATTCAGCCATACTATCTGTATGGCTGAACTCGCATCGCACAGAGACCGGATGTGATTTGCACTGCAGTGCGGTGCGAATCACATCCGATCTCATAAACCGCAGCAGTGTGAACCCAGCTTTAAGGATTCTGTTGATGGTTGTCTGGAAACCCTTTTAAAGGCCTTGTTTGTTGCCATGTCTATTTGCCAGACTATTTTTAGCTGGGCAGAATAATTAGCATGGGTTCACATTTGTTCAATGTAGACACTGCACGTGATTCACACAGGATTTGCACCACATTCCTCTGCACATCACAAGCGATGTCTGTGCGATGTGATTTCAGCCATACATTTTGTCTGACTGAAATCACATCGCATCTGCACCAAAATAGTTCAGGATTCTTTTTCCCCCCTGCACCCGTATCGCATGCAATGCGATTCTGGCAATTGCACTGCAATTTGCAATCTGTTTTTGGGTGGGGTTGACACCTGCAGCAGATTGCATTAATTTTGTGCGATTGCAATGCGATGGGGAAAACGCACAAGATCATATAAGTGTGAACCAGGGCTTACAGTTTCTTTTTGTTCTCTCTCTAGAGAATGTGATTGTGAGTCCCTAAAATGTTCTGTATCTCTGTACATTTTCACGATATTTTGTGGCTAAATGCGTGGTCTGCTGAACATGCCTGTAAAAAACATCTTCTACGCATACCTTTTGATGGTGAAACCTTTTTGTGTAGTCTGTAAATTCATCAAGGAAGTCACTGGGGAATGTGATTTTATCCTATGAGAAGAAGCCCACTTGGCCACCCTGGCAGTATGATTATGTCAGATTGTTGCGCCTCAAAGCGGTACAGTTTTGCATAGAAATTTGGCGTTTTTTATATTGTAGGCCTGTAATGCTAAGTAATAACACACTTAAATCTGTCCAAACAAGAGTCTAGTAGACATCCCATGTATGATAAAGTTTGAAACGCACATTCATAAATTATAATAAATAACTATAAATCTAAAAAAATATAATAATAAAAAAAAATGAATTTCTCCACGATTCACTATCGCTCAATTCTGCAAGTGTTCTAATTTATTTTCGCTGTTTTCTAGCTGGTCTAAAACCACTTTTGATAAAGTGTGAAGTGTAAAGGGACACTTTTTAGTTGCTATGGACAATCTCGCATTTCCAGGCAGAAAGAACAGTGTGTGTGTGTATATATATGTGTGTGTGTGTGTGTGTATGTATATGTATATGTATATGTATATATATATATATATATATATATATATATATATATATATATATATATATATATATATATATATATATATATATATTGCATGCAGGAAATTGGACAAAAGGGATGTGAAATTAGTTCATACAGTAATGTAATCTGTAAGATTGCAGTGTACGGTATGTGTTATGAATTTTCTATTCTTTTAATTTGCCATCGGACGCTCCGCCCCTGTGCGTCCCGGCGCTCACAGGGAACGGACCCCGGCACACAGGGGTATGGGCGGAGGACGCAGTCTGCAGACACAGCTGGGGTACATCGCAGGATCCCGGGGACAAGGTAAGTCACCCGCACCAGGATGCTGCAGTGCAATCCCAAAGCTCGGGGTTACCGCTAACGGTACTGACATTTTAACCCACACTCTGGAAAACTGCCAGGGAGGTTGAACAGTAGGGGTGCAACGGATCAAAAAAACTCACGGATCGGATCGTTCCTCGGATCAGAGTCACGGATCGGATCATTTTTTGCATCGGCAAATAATAATTGAATTTGCAAAAACCTGTGAAAATTCCACCACCATATAGTCCCCACTGTAATATACACATCATCTCCCCCACTGTAATATTGGCTGAGCATGGCTGGGTATCGCCGGGTATGGCTGGGTATTGGCAGAGTATTGCAAAGTATGGAGGGATGGCTGTGACTGCAATTGTCACAGAGCAGCGCTGTGGGCACTACAGATGCAGCCCACATCGCTGCTGCCATCCGATCTCTCCCCTCCACTGTACAGATCTGTACACAGAGGGGAGAGAGGACGCCGGTTTGTTTACAAGTGATCGCTCTGTCATTTGACGGAGCGATCACATTGTAAACGGCCGACGGGTGCACCAAGATGGCCGCGGCTCCGGAACTAGGCCAAAACCGCTGCCTTTCCTAAGGGTCCGTTCACACAGGGGCAACACGACTTTCAACACGACTTTTGGAGGCAACTTGGACACGACCTGAACACGACTTGGGGCGACTTACAACACGACTTTAAGTCACCCCAGGCCAGGCGACTTTTGCCGCGGCCAGAGAATGAGCTCTCAAGGGGAAACTCCACACCAAATTTATGAAAAAAAATTGGCGTGGGTTCCCCCTCCGAGAGCATACCAGGCCCTTAGGTCTGGTATGGATATTAAGGGGAACTCCCTACGCCGCAAAAACGGCGTGGGGGTTCCCCCCCCAGATCCATACCAAACCCTTATCCGAGCACGCTACCCGCCCGGCCAGGAAAGAGGGTGGGGACGAGCACGCGCCCCCCCTCCTGAGCCGCACCAGGCCGCGTGCCCTCAACATGGGGGGGTGCCTTGGGGAAGGGGGGGCTGCGCGGCCCCCCCACCCCAAAGCACCTTGTCCCCATGTTGATGAAGACAAGGGCCTCTTCCCAACAACCCTGGCTGTTGGTTTTCGGGGTCTGCGGGCGGGGGGCTTATCGGAATCCGGTAGCCCCCTTTAATAAGGGGACCCCCGGATCCCGGCCCTCCACCCTATGTGAATGAGTATGGGGTACAATGTACCCCTACCCATTCACCTGTGAAAAAAAACACAGGGTTAAAATAGTTTATTGCACAGCTCCGGGGGTCTTCCGTCTTCGGGGGTCTTCTCGCTGGACTCCTCCGCTATCTTCTGCTAGCTCTTTTGCTAGCGGAGGAGCCCGGCTTTCTTCTTTGTCGCTGCCCTCTTCTTCTGACTTCGGGGGTATTGTCCCCCTCTTCGGTTCTTCTTGCCGGGCCACCGCTTCTTCTTTAAGCTCTTTTACTAGCAGTGGCCCGGTCTTCTGTCGCCGTCGCCCTCCGTTCTTCTTCTTCTGGAGATGTTGACCCAACGCTCTCTCCGGCCGCAATGCCAGGGACGCGGTGCGCGGCGACTTATATAAGGACAAGGGGCGGGGTCGCTGGTCGATGTCACATGGTGACCCCGCCCCTTACGATGTCACAGTCCCAGCATCCTCCGGGACTGTGACATCGTAAAGGGACGGGGTCACCATGTGACATCAACCGGCGACCCCGTCCCTTGTCCCTATATAAGTCGCCGCGCACCGCATCCCTGGCATTGCGGCCGTAGAGAGCGTCAAGTCAACATCAGAAGAAGAAGACAAACGGAGGGCGACGGCGACAGAAGACCGGGCCACCGCTAGTAAAAGAGCTTAAAGAAGAAGTGGTGGCCCGGCAAGAAGAACCGAAGAGGGGGACAAGACCCCCGAAGTCGGAAGAAGAGGGTGGCGACGAAGAAGAAAGCGAGGCTCCTCCGCTAGCAAAAGAGCTAGCGGAAGATAGCGGAGGAGTCCGGCGAGAAGACCCCCGGAGCTGTGCAATAAACTATTTTAACCCTGTGTTGTGTATTTTTTTTTTTTCACAGGTGAATGGGTAGGGGTACGTTGTACCCCATACTCATTCACATAAGGTGGGGGGCCGGGATTCGGGGGCCCCCTTATTAAAGGGGGCTTCTGGATTCCGATAAGCCCCCGCCCGCAGACCCCAACAACCAACAGCCAGGGTTGTTGGGAAGAGGCCCTTGTCCTCATCAACATGGGAACAAGGTGCTTTGGGGTGGGGGGGGGGGGGGGGTGGCGCGTGTTGAGGGCACGTGGCCTGGTACGGCTCAGGAGGGGGGGGCGCGCGCTTGTCCCCACCCCCTTTCCTGACCAGCCGGGTAGCGTGCTCGGATAGGGGTCTGGTATGGATCTGGGGGGGCCCCCACGCCGTTTTTTCGGCATAGGGGGTTCCCCTTAATATCCATACCAGACCTAAGGGCTTGGTATGCTCTCGGAGGGGGAACTCACGCCAAATTTTTTTCATAAATTTGGTGTGGAGTTCCCTCTTGAGAGCTTATAATTCTGTCAGTCGCCTCCGTATAGACGGAGATCCGACTTGGAGGCAACCTCCATTGAAATCAATGGGTACCGGTCGCCTACAAGTCGGATTCAAGTAGTACAGGAACCTTTTCTGAAGTCGGAGCGACTTCAGTAGTGTGCATTAAGATGGCTCTCATTCACTTACATTGATTTTTAAATGTTGTCCGACTAGGTGCGACCTGAAGTCGGATCTGAGTTGCCCCTGTGTGAACGGACCCTAAGGCCGAGACCACGCTCCCCGAATCGCAGTGTGTCACCCTGTTCGGATCAAGGCGTGTGTCACCCTGTTCGGATCAAGGCGTGTGTCACCCTGTTCGGATCAAGGCGTGTGTCACCCTGTTCGGATCAAGGCGTGTGTCACCCTGTTCGGATCAAGGCGTGTGTCACCCTGTTCGGATCAAGGCGTGTGTCACCCTGTTCGGATCAAGGCGTGTGTCACCCTGTTCGGATCAAGGCGTGTGCCACCCTGTTCGGATCAAGGCGTGTGCCACCCTGTTCGGATCAAGGCGTGTGCCACCCTGTTCGGATCAAGGCGTGTGCCACCCTGTTCGGATCAAGGCGTGTGCCACCCTGTTCGGATCAAGGCGTGTGCCACCCTGTTCGGATCAAGGCGTGTGCCACCCTGTTCGGATCAAGGCGTGTGCCACCCTGTTCGGATCAAGGCGTGTGCCACCCTGTTCGGATCAAGGCGTGTGCCACCCTGTTCGGATCAAGGCGTGTGCCACCCTGTTCGGATCAAGGCGTGTGCCACCCTGTTCGGATCAAGGCGTGTGCCACCCTGTTCGGATCAAGGCGTGTGCCACCCTGTTCGGATCAAGGCGTGTGCCACCCTGTTCGGATCAAGGCGTGTGCCACCCTGTTCGGATCAAGGCGTGTGCCACCCTGTTCGGATCACGGACCGGTGACGATCCGTTGCACCCCTATGGAACAGCGACTATTTTCTCAGGGAAAAACTTCACAAATGTTTACCAAAGTCCTTGCTCTGCTACTAGCTCTTCGGTGAACCCCCAGAGCATTGTCACAGGTTACCTAGACGGCCTTCTGCTGTAGGGACCCTCTGCTCCTACCTTGCCTACCAATGTCTAGAGGACGGTTCCTTCCTTCAAACCCTTTGCCTGTATAATTAACTTTCCGAAGCCTGTTTTTTAGTCATTACACTCTGGTGTATCTGAATTGAATTCTTGACACAATCCAAGCCAGAATTTGTTACCCCAAGAGGAAGTTTAAGGACCTTTTTGGGTCAAAATGTTTCAGCATGAGTCTGGACTTCCGAAATTCCCAGTTTATTGCTTGGGTGTGTCCAATGGTTTAAGAAAACAAATCCTTTACTTTACGACTAAGTTATTAATAATTTTGACTTGCCTGTGTAGCACTTACCCTCGAAGGAGCTGCTGGTTTTAATTGGGCCTGCAACCTACCTAGGAACCCCACGGTCTTGGCTCAATCCCCTTGGCATAGCTGTGCAAAGTACCTGTATTGTACCCTCAGGATCCACTGGCTCCACCTGGTGGGGAAAAGTAATATACAACTGGATACTTAACCAGAAATAATGTTTACTGTAAATATTTCAACAGGTGGTTACAGTAATTGTGCTGTCATCCCAACATAAGATGACAGCACAATATATTTCAATAAAACAGGATATAACATATATATGTAAATCTATTTAAATGAACCTGGGAGCTCCCCTTGCTTTAAAGGTTATACGTGAGGCCTCACTTAAAGTACTTCAGTCCAGGGGTTTTCTTTTCTTTTGCTAGCTCAAATTACTCCTTTGTATTTGTAATCCAAAGTAATGTGAAAGATTAAGCTGAAATGCTCCTGTGTAATTCCAGTAACTTATTTACATCCGCTGAGGCGCCCAAAGTAAATAGGCTCCAAGCCTGCTCAGTGGTTCTGCTACGCCTCCGTGGAACTGCAGATTCCAGCGAGGCCTGTATGCGAGTCTAACTGCGTGCAAAGATTAACAAACGGTGGCCCGTAACCCGTTCCCCAACTGAATCAGAGTTCCGTGTGATCACTTTGGTCCGGTGACTGTCGCTTGTCTTTCCGTAAGCTGGGCCAGATGCTCTTTATCACTCCGCTGAATCGATCCAATTCTCTGCTGAATGTCTGGATCTTCTCAATCCGGCTACCGTCTTTCAGTCAGGTCACCTCACAAGAACAAACAGGCTGGCGCTCTACGATGGCTGTCGGCTGCTGCCTCTCGGGACACCTCTCCACAGATCCGCACAGGCAGGTAGCGTGGTCCCAAGAGGCCGAAAATGGCTGCTGTCCCTTATATCCCCTACCCAGCATGCACTGTGTAAGAGAGTGTTCATGGGTAGGTTACACACAGACTCTTGGGTAACGAGGTCAACCTTCAGAATCCAAACAAACAGTCCCTTCCTGTACAAGTCTTTAGGTTGTTCTTAGGTAAATGATAAACAGGTGCATTACCCATATTTGGTCACTAGATGACTCTAGTGCAAAACTACAGTAATGTCCATATACTTCACATTAAAGCATGAATAGTCACATCAGTAAACAAGGATGTCAGCTATACACCTGTAAATTCCTAACTCTGGAATGCAGTACAAGACACATGCTCATTCCCCCAAGTGTTTTTTTTTTTTTCACTCCTTATTGACTTCTAAAAAAAAAAAAGAAAAAAAAAAAAAAAAACTGGAGTCCCATGGAGTGGGTGAGGTTATATGGTGCACTCTGGGGACGGCCCTAGCAAGTTTTTCACCAATATCCAATCACCTGTTGCATCACCTGAAGCAGTATCTAACCCATAATCTAAGTATACAAGTCTTATGTAGTGAACGCCAAGATGAGGAATTTACAGGTAAGTCCAAATCCCTATATTTTTTAACACTTTTTTTTTTTTTTTTTTTTTTTTTTATGGTATAGCATCCCCAAAAAAATATTTAGCTGCTTTGGAAGAAGGGAAGGAGAATACTGTAAAGTCTCACTTGTGTGACCGCAACCCATGGTTGCAGCAGCTGACCTCTCCCCTCCCCCACTGATCGCAGGCTACAGTGTGAAAAATAATGCATATTTTTTTTTTTACATGTAAAATTGTGTGCATTTTTATTTAAATTTTTTTAAAGCTGAACTTGGCCTTGAAATGCACATGTTAGAAGATTGTTGCTGAAATGAATGGTCAGCCAGCAAGGTCTCTTTAAAATTGCATTGTGACTACAGCTGGCCACACGCTGATCGAAATTCTGCTACATCAGCTGATCAAAAGTCAGATTTTGCTGGTCAGAAGCTGATCATTTTGCTCGACTTCTGTTGAAGGGACATCTTTGAACATATTGGAAAATGTACTCAATTAGCGACTGAAGACTCCACCCATTTCCTTATATGTGGATGGCGCAGCCTGTTTTTATTTATTTAATTTTTTTTTACTTGTCTCCTGGCTGAATAAAGCAAACTAAGTGTATGGTCAGCTTAATTGATTGAATTCCCAGCATTCTACATTCTACTTTAAACAACTCTATACAGACAACTAACTGAGAAATGTAAGCTAAAGCTATAAAGCTTGTGCCATAACTTAACTTCTCGTACCTGCTCAGGTCTTTCCGCCCTTCCTGTGCAGATACCAGGTTTCTAAAGTCTGTCTGCATAAGCCGCTTGTCATGTGGTAAGGGCACAAAGAGAAAATCTGAACAAGCACACTGGTTCTAAGCAGCTGCCTAGACTGTGAACCTAAAGGCCATTTTTGACTTTAGTTCTGCTTTTGACTTATTTCCCTCGCACAGCAACAGATGTCACTGCAGCAGAATTAATAAAATTAAGTTGTTACATTAATTTTCAAAGTAGCATGCTATTGAGATTCTAATGCTTCTTGAAAATTATTAGTAAAAATTCTGAGGCTTGTTGACTTATATAATGTTGTATTGTTATAATATTTTGTCATTTCAGTGGTTGAATGAAGAGAGGCTCATTCAGCGACTAATAGATCTTATTCACTGCAGTCAAGATGAAGATGTGAGTAGAACCTCTAATACAGAGTCATGTTAAGCCACTATTTACACATGCATACAGATAACTAGCAGCTCTATCAGAATTTCTCATAAGCTGGCCCATACGGTAGTTTATGAGAGTTTTTTGCCATCCTCTGGATCAACTGTGGGTATAGGATTGTGTATACGGAATTGTATGATTTCTATTTTACATTCTCCCCCCCCTCTATTGATTGAACTGGATGGCCTTGTGTCTTTTTTCAACCAGACTATGTAACTGCTTAAACATGCTTTTTTAATGTGTTCGCAATACTTCTGTGATGCTTTTTTTCAAGCTTTAACCACTTCTGCCTCAGAAGGATTTGCCCCTTTAATGACCAGGCCATTTTTTTGCGATACAGCAATACGTCACTTTAACTGACAAGTCGTGCGATGTTGTACCCAAACAAAGTTGACATACTTTTTTTTCCCCCCACAAATAGAGCTTTCTCTTGGTGGTATTTGCTAATTTTTTGCGCTATAAACAAAAAAAGACTGGCAATTTTGAAATACATTTTTTTTTACTTTTTGACATTGTTATAATAAATATCCCCCCCCCCCAAAAAAATCATCAGTTTGGCCGATATGTATTTTTGGTAAACAAAAATTGCAAAAAAAGTCGATTGATTTGCGCAAAAGTTATAGCTTCTACAAAATAAGGAATAGATTTATGACATTTTTGTTGTAAAAAGGCACTGATTTACTGTATAAATGTCACTGGCAGGGAGGGAGTTAACACTAGGGGGCGATCAAGGGGTTGTGTGTTTCTAACTGTGAGGGGGTGTGACTGACTAGAGGAGGATCCAGATCGCTGTTCCTACTTAGCATGAACACACGATCTGTGTCTTCTCCCCTGTCAGAACAGGTATTTGTGTGTTTACTTGGGGTGCAACGGATAGTCACCGATCCATGATCCGAACAGGTCACCCCGTTCGGATCGGTACATGCCGCGATCCTCGGAGCGCTTCACGTTCTCAGCCTTAGGAAAGGCAGCGACATCGGCCTAGTTCCGGAGCGGCGACCATCTTGGTGCACCCGTCGGCCGTTTACAATGTGATCGCTCAGTCAAATGACGGAGCGATCACTTTTAAACAAACCAGCGTCCTCTCTCCCCTCTAGAGGGAAGAGATCGGATGGCAGCAGCACTGTGGGCTGCATCTGTAGTGCCCACAGCACTGCTCTGTGACAATTGCAGTCACAGCCATCCCTCAATACTCTGAAAAATACCCTGCCAATACTCTTCAAAATACCCAGCCAATGCTCTGCCAATGCTCTGCCATACTCGGCCAATATTACAGTGGGGGAGATGACGTGGATATTACAGTGGGGGCTATATGGTGGTGGAATTTTCAAAGGTTTTTGCAAATTCAATTATTTGCTGATCCACAAAATGATCCGATCCGTGACTCTAATCCGAGGAACGATCCGATCCATGAGTTTTTTTTTTTATCCGTTGCACCCCTAGTGTTTACACACACAAATCTCCATTCTGGCGCTCATGCTTGTGATGACAAGTGGGCGGCGGTGATCGCTGCCATGTGCATCGCGTCCCCTGCCGCACAACGGGCCCCTGCTATGACTTTGAAAGGCGCCGCCATAACCGGTACAGCGTTTTGCTCACCAGGGCCACTCTGCTGCTGTATCTTGGCGTGAGCTGGTCGGCAAGTGGTTAAAGTGGTTGTAGTCTCAATTTTTAAACTTTTACCTACAGGAAAGCGGCTCCGGCCACTCACAACGCCAGAGCCGCGATACCCGGAAAAAACGACGAGGGAGCATGTCGGCTCCCTCGGCGTGGATCGGGCCAGAGGTAAGTATTTAATAATGAGCTAGTATGCGGTGCATACTAGCTCATTATGTCTTTTGCTTTGCAGGTTTAAAAAAAAAAAAAAATGTGCGGGTTTACTACCGCTTTAATGAAGCTTGGCAGATGCCCTGTGTGCGTCTGTTGATATCGCATACCTGCGGTTTCACCAGAACAATGCCAAATAAAAGCCTCTCAAAAGCTGTAGGTGCTGTAAGTGAGCTGCTTTGAATCACCACTAAAGCGACTTGGGGTATTATTTTTGAAGCAAAGCAAATGCAACGTGTGAACAGGACTTTGAGCTAACCATTATTTTTTTATTTATTTTTTTTAGTGACCAGTGTTTTGGCGTTTTTAGAGCTTTTTTAAAAAAAAGTGTGTCCAATGCCACGTTTTGAAGCAAGTATAAACAAGCAATAAGTACTTTTAGCCACTTCAGCCCTGGAAGGATTTACTCCCTTCCTGACCACAGCATTTTTTGCGATTCGGCACGGTGTCGGTTTAGCTGACAATTGTGTGGTCATGTGAAGTTGTACCCAAACAATTGTCGTTTTTTTTTCCCCACAAATGGAGCTTTCTTTTGGTGGCATTGGATCACCTCCGCGGTTTTTATTTTTTGCTCTATAAATAAAAAAAAAAAGAGCAACAAAGAGCAACAATTTTGAAAATAAATATCCCCCAAAAATGTATAAAAAAATAATTTCTTCATCAGTTTAGGCCAATATGTATTCTTGTACATATTTTTGGCAAGTAAGTGTATATTGATTGGTTTATAGGGTCTGCAAAATACTAAACTAGATTTATGGCATTTATATAAAATTATTATTATTTATTTTATTTTTTTACTAGTATTTGACGCGATCTGCATTTTTTTTCTTTTTTCTTCATGAATGCCACATTGTAGCAGACAGAACAGACACTTTTGACACTATTTTGGCACCGTTGACATTTATACAGCGATCAGAGCTAAAAATAGCCACTGATTACTGTATAAACGTCACAGGCAGGGAAGGGATTAAACACTAGGGGGCGATCAAGGGGTTAAGTGTGTTCCCTGGATGTGTTCTAACTCTTTAGGGGGTGGGATCACTGCAACATGACAGAGATCACTGCTCCCGATGACAGGGAGCAGTAGATCCCTGTCATTTTGCTAGACAGAACACGGAAATGCCTTGTTTACAAGGCCTCCCCTAGTCCCGTCCCGCTTTACCTGAAGCCGGCGATCACCCGCTAGGAGACATCGGACCACTGCTTCACCAGCCCGGGGATATGAAATCCCTGCGCCTTTCTCTCTCCCTTTCCCCCACTGATAGGGGTAAGCATGTTTTGATTGGTTGGCACTGACCAATTAGAATGCCCCCTATACGTACGTTTAGGAGATTAAAGTGATTGTAAAGGATTGTTTATTTTTTTTTAAATAACAAACATACTTCCACTGTGCTGGTTTTGCACAGTGTGGCCCTGATCGTACATTTTTGGGATCCCTCGGCGGCTTCTCCCCGCATCAGATAACCCCCTAAGAAGCGCTCTCCCGGGAGGGGGATTACCTTGCTGGCACGCTCCCGAAAATCTTGTTAATGCCCACCCCTCAATGCTGCTTTATCATATAACATAATCTCAGAAATTGAATCCAGATTTAGCCAACTAGTCCAGGGTATAAGATGTGTTACTTTTAGATAGTAGTTTTTCCATTTTGAATTTCGAAAGTATCTGGCCATTTGTTTCTCAGGTTGAAGATTAGTACAGTGCACACCTAGCACTGAAAAAAGAAAACTGATGCTGTTTGGCTTATAAATCTTTTGGCAGCATTAGAGTCAGCCTTTTGGAGTAGCCCCATGCCTTGTAGTGCACTCACATTTCTATCCCTTTTGTCTTTCCAGAGGCAGTCTAATGCATCTCAAACTTTATGTGATCTCATCCGACTGAGCAGAGATCAGTGCAATCAAATGCAAGAGATATTAGAGATTGATCCTTTGTTAGTAACTCTTGAATCGTGAGTATTGGACACTTTGTACCTGTTTTTAGACTTTGTGCTTTAATTTATGGGGTGTAAAATTATAACTTAAAGCATCCAAATGCTTATTTTGTTAAAGTGTGTATGTGTGTCCCTGTATGTTCAGAGCTGTATGGCCGGAGTGCAATCAGTTTTGCCTGGGGGTGGAGAGTGGCAATATGTGAAGTGTGGCAATATGTGGCAGTATGACGAGGGAAGTATGTGTAAAGAGTGAACCGTATGTGCAGGAGAGAAATCCCCAAAAAAGTGACGTGGTATGTAGAGGTCTACCGATTATATCGGCCGGCCGATATTTGGCATTTTTGAATCGGCATCAGCCGATTGTGCTGATAAAAAGGCCAATTATATGTTCAGAGTGACATGCAAAAGATTTCTGTAATAGAAGTCAATGTAAGTTGCCTGAAGTTAATCAGAGAAGCGACTTTCCTCCTCTCTGGGCAGTCTGCCAAGAAAAGATCAAAGAGATACAATGTTTCTTCTTCAATGGACTGAAAGTGGAGGGCCACCCTGAAAAAAAAAGAGCATTAAAGTGGTTGTAAACCCTTACAAACCACTTTGACCTACAGGTAAGCCTAGATTAAGGCTTACCTGTAGGTCCGAAAAATATCTCCTAAACCTATATGGTTTAGGAGATATTTACCTGAAGACAGCCGCTGCTCACACGGCATCTAGCAGCTCAGGTTTTTTTTTTTTTTGCCTAGTATAGGAGAAGGATCTGGCTCCCGATGGGAGCATTTCTGGGATTTTTTTTTCTGCATTTTTGATTCCTGTGATCTTCAACCGCCGGGCTGGGTGACAGGCTGGATAATATAGATCCTTGTAGTCTCCCCAGCCTGGCCATTGAGCGGGAGCAGGCCCCCTGTACTGCTCGTATGATGGGGGGTCTGTCTGTGGAATGCGTCCAGCAGTTCCTGCAGGAGGGTTAAGTATGGTTTCACCTGTCTTGGCAGGATGGAGCAGTTGGGACTAGGGGGTCTCTCACTCTCCCTTTCTTCTCTCCTGGTCCTTTCCCTCCTTCCCATGCTATGGGACGCTGTTTGACTAGGCACATGGGAGTGCGGTGCACGTACCTGGCCGGGGGGCTCTGGGTCCTGGCAGGGGGCTACACTGGGTGTTGGGGGTCCACTCATCCTCTTTCTTCCCTTTTTTTCTGGGCAACATTGAGTGTCTGTGCGAGCCATGTGGGCAGACCGCCGCATGCTCCAATGGTCATTTTCCTTGGCCCGCGGCCATTTTGTGGTAGCCACGGTTGTTTTTTTGCCTTCAGCCATTTTCTAGTAGTTCGGTGGCCATTTTCTTGGTGCTCTCAGACATTTTTTTTTGCTGAGGCGGCCATTTTCTAGTAGCCTCAGGTGCTTTTGACTCTAGCACTGGGCGCTTGTTTCCTTCTAGATCAGTGCACTTCCACACAGACACACTCGTGGATGACACGGGAGAGCGGACAGCAGCCGCAGCGCTGTACCTGGGCCAGGGTGGTGAGTCGTGCAGAGGGCCCCTCAGTCTATGCAGCTAGGAGGATGGACATTTGTGTTACTTTCCTTAGGTCCCTTAGTGGTGACAGGCGTGTGTGGGTCAGCATGGCATCAGAAGCTTGCGCTTCTTCCCCAGACATCCCTGTGATTGCAACTGGTTCCCCTGCACCTGCGGTGCCTATGGACGCTCTGTCGGTGGTTCGCGAGGCCTTTGTTGCCAGGGTGGAAGTAGCGTGCGGGCGCAAAGGGGGTAAAAAAACGCCCCCTCCCCCCCCACCGTGTTCTGGGGAAAGCTTAGATTTCAGAGTCGGGCCCCTGCTGTGACTGGCGGCCCCTGCTCTGATGTAGCCGAGAATGCGGACCAGGATCGTTCGGACAGTGAGGAAAAGGCACTTGTAGGAGCACTTATTACAGCAGTGCGGGATACCCTAAAAATGGAGGAGAGTTTCCTGAAGAAATTGACATCTCCTCTGATTGTTGACCCCCCCGGTATCCAGGTTAAATAAAGTAACCCCCGATTCCCGTGGAAGGGACTACTGCTTTCAAGGACCCTGCCGACAGAAGGGCCCGAGGCGGTTGTCTGGTCCATGTTTACTGTGGTGGGGTCGGTGTTAGCCATGGCCCTAGTATCAGACGCTGACTGAATGGGCTAAATTGTTGCACCATGAATTGGAGACAGGCAACAGGCTTCCCTGATCTGCGTGGAGCTGGCAGACCAGTTGGTGCAGGGCCTTAAGTATGTCTGTGATGTGGCCTTAGATACGGCCCCCTTGCTCTCTAGAGCCTCAGTATCAGCAGTAGTGCTACGTCGCCTGATTTGGATGTAATGCTGATCTGCGGACCAGGCATCTAAGAAAGCACTGGGGGACTTGCCCTTCCAGGGAGAGAGGCTATTTGGAGCCTCGCTGGATGACCTTATTAAGAATGTTACTGGGGGTAAGTTGTACATTGCTCCCACAGTCCAGGAAAGGTAAGGAGCCACCTTTTCCGCTCAGAAGCGGTGGATTTTTTGTCCGCCCGGGTCAGCAGGTAAGCGTTCCCAGTCTGATAAGGTGCCTGCTAAGGGGCAAAATAGTTCCTGGTTTCGCAAGCCAAACAAGCCTGCAAACAAATCTGTTGCCGCATGAAGGTTTGTCCCCGCCCGACTCTTGGGTGGGGGGTCGCCTGTGGGAGTTTGCAGCTCGGTGGACCTCCCTGCTTTTTTCGACCAGTGGGTCTCCAAACTGGTTTCCTCAGGGTACAAGATAGTTTCTTTCTTGTCCGCCAAACAGATTTTTTTCTCTCCAACCTTCATCTTCTTAGTTGGGAGGCCCTGTTGCTGCGTGGGGTGATCATACCTGTACCGGCACCGGAAACGTTTTTTTCCCAAAAAAGTGCGCTTTTAAGACCGCTGCTCAAATACGGTGTGAAAAGAAGTATTGCAAGGCAGACATTTTATTCTCTAGGGTGGTACAAAAAAAAACAATATATAATGTTTGGGGGTTCTAAGTAATTTTCTAGCAAAAAAAAAAACTGTTTTAAACACGTAAACAACTAAATCTCAAAACAAGGCTGGTCCTTAAGTGATTAAGGTTGCAACTCCTCCGTTGAGGAACTCCTGCTGTTTTGGGTAGAGTTAATGTTGTTTGCTATTCCCACCCCTCATTTCTTTGACACTGGGGACGTCCCTAAGGTCAAGAAGAGCTGCTGTGTCCTTCAATGAACGATAGAGAAAATAGGATTTTTGTACTCACCGTAAAATCCTTTTCTCTGAAGTTCATTGACGGACACAGCACCCAACCCTCCTATTTCTGTTTGTACTGCTTTTGATGAACTGAGCTGCTGGATGCAGTGTGAGGGGTTATAGCCTGTAGGACCTCCCCCTGGGCAGTACTGTGCAAGTGTTGCTGTTTTTAACACTTTCTGCCTAGTCCTCTCCTAAAGGGGCGATATAACCCTAAGGTCAAGAAGAGCTGCTGTGTCAATGAACTTCAGAGAAAAGGATTTTACGGTGAATACAAAAATCCTATTTTTTGATCTGTCCACTAATAAAGTACAGTGTGGTCATAGTCTTAAATTGACAGTCATTGACAGTGGGGTTGGCGGATACAGTGTCTGCAATGTGCAACCATAGACTTATTGGCGGGGACATGGAAGGTTAGTCCGGGCTTTGTTTCCAGGTAATGCTTAATTAGGAAATCTGATTGCATTGGAGTGGAAATAACTATTGGATCGGAGCAGGGGAGATGAGACTGACATTTGTGTTAAATTGAATAAATGTTAGTGATTATTGCACATTCTTTGGAAATGGGAGTACTGAGGTTAATGAACATGCACTGGCCACTGAGGAATTAACTGTGCTGGAGACTGGCTGCTAAGGCATGCACATCACATGCACTCTTAATTATGGACTGAAGGATTAACACACAAGTAGAACATAAGGTGCTGAGAGGGTATAGCACATTTGGTGGAGTTAACCTACAAGAACGAAATACTGGGTGCTGAGGGGTTGTTAACCTACAAGAACTGATACTGGGTTAAGTTGCCTGCGCTGAAGATTGAGTGTCGAGGAGATGAAACACATGGGCCGAGGCTTGGTAATTGAGGAGTTCACACATGGTACGGAATCGACAATGAGGAATTAAAGAAATATCCAATTTTTATGTCTGTGTTTGTCTCAGGCAAGTGCTGGTAGCTGAAGACTGGTGCTCATTATCAAAGCAGCCGTCTCTTTGCTAGCTGCGGTGTCAGATGGCAGTGTGCCAAGAGGAGGCACCCTAACCGACATCACAGAGGCACTTAAAGAGGAGGTGCAGCCTGGGTGAAAAATATTAAGTCAGCAGCTACAAATACTGTAGCTGCTGACTTTTAATATTAGTGCACTTGCCTGTCCTGGGAACCTGCGAAGTTGGCACCCCAGCCAATCTGCAAATTGACTCCCGGGTGCTGCCACCACCATTTTTGATAAGGGAACCAGGCAGTGAAGCCTTTCAGCTTCACTTCTGGTTCCCTACTGCGCGTGCGCAAAGTGCGCTGTGCTTTCTAATTGGCCCGTTGACTTCCGGGAGATCGGGCTACCACCCGTCTCCAGAAATGGGGAAGGGAACCTGTCAAAAACAGGTGCCTCGTTCCCCCCCCTCCCTCCTGAAAGGTGCCAAATGTGGTATCGGAAGGGGGAAGGAAGCATATAAGCGAGTGTTCCAATTTTGGGTGGAACTCTGCTTTAAAGATGAGGTCCAGCCGCCCCCACAAAAAATTAAGTCAGCAGCTACAAATACTGCAGCTGCTGACTTTTAATATTGGGACACTTGTTTGTCAAGGGATCCCACGAGATCGGCACTCCAGCCAATCTTCTGATCGGCTGTTGAGTGCAGCCGCCGCCATTCCTGGTGTAGCACTGACCCCCGAAGGAGCTGTTGGTTTTATTGGGCTTACCGGTACCTCCTTCTCCTTTCTTCTCAGTCTAGGGATTCCTGTGGTAGATGGCCCAAAGAATGTGGAAACTGACACTGAATCTTCTTTTGGGTTATTTATTTGTAACAGAAACAGTCTTTTAATAAAGGGTAGAGGGTCAGGAGTAAGTTCAGGTACTTAGGTTGCAAAAAATAAAGGAAGTCCTTATAGTAAATCCGGAGAATAATGACCGTTTCACAACTGGATTTTACAACCCCCGGATAGACCTCCTCTCACTAGGCCTAGCAGCCGGTAGGATGTTTTACAAAGTCTCTGCCACAGTCTTGTGATGTACACTTGAGCGTTACTGAGGGACATAGATAAATTTAAAGAGAGCGATCATACGGTACCAGGTTCTCTCAGCCGATCCGGCGATACCGTACGAGTGTGGATCCAGGTTGCATCCTTCAACTAAGCCTCCAGGCTCCGTCAGAGAAGCCAGCCTTGCGCATGGCCTTCTCCTGCAGAGTCCTCCCCTGGGGTTCTTCAGTTGCTGGGCCTCTCCCTTCAGATGAGATGGCACCGGACCACCCTTGGATCAATAGGCCCCGAAATCCACTTGGGCCTGTCGCTGCAGTTGCGTTGCTTCGGGCCAGCCGGCCCCGAGACTCGGATTGCATGGTTCCGCACCCCAGGCCAGGAGAGCCATGAGCCTGGGTCAGGAGGACCACCCGAACTGGACAGAAAATCAAAGATGGAACCCCGAACCACGTGGCATTGGTACCTTAAATACCACCCCCCCAGAATGCACAGCAGGAGAACACTCCCACTGGGCTGGTTCAGAGAGAACGGTGGCATTTAATACACCCAGCTAAACTGCGTTTCTACTCTTGCCGGTGGTGACGGCGACACCTGCAGTCAAGGAGAACCCAGTGCAACCTAGCTGGACTGGTACTGAAATCAGAAATCTATAGAATAATCCTGAAACCCAACTGTGGTTTCAGGCAAATTAACTTTAGAAAAAAAAACATAGCGCCTGCTCGTCAGGAGCCAGCGCTACACTGGTAAGTGAAGCCTTTCAGCCTGTTCCCTACTGCGCATGCCTGAAGTGTTCTGTGCTTTGTAATTAGTCCGGCCGTGGAAGGAGGAGGGGGCCAAACTTCTGAGAGACCGGGTCAAGGCCCTGTCTCCCTGAAGTGGGGAAAGGCGCCTGTCAAAAACAGGTACCTTTCCCTGCCCCCTCCCCCCTGAAAGGTGCCATATGCGGCACTGGAAGGGGTGAGGAGACGGATACGTGGAAGTTCCACTTTTGAGTGGAACTCCACTTTAAGGAGTTAGGACAAAGTACATTGTTCCATGAGTAACTGAATACAGTAAAAATACAAAGTTAATGCTCTTCTGTAACCAAAAGCTGGACATTAAAAGGGTAATGCTCATATCCCGGTGGAGGTTCACAGAGGAGTTACTGCAAACACTGTACTTATCTCTAAGGCTCGGTTCACACAGGGGGCGACGCGAGGCGACGCGACTTGCCACGCCGCGACCTGCCGCGACCTCAGCGGCGACTTGCAAATGACTTCTGTATAGAAGTCAATGCAAGTCGCCCGAGGTCGCCCAAAAGTAGTACAGGAACCTTTTTTCTAAGTCGGAGCGACTCAAGTCGCTCCTCTTAGAACGGTTCCGTAGTACAGAACTGGGGCGATTTGTCAGGTCGCGGCACGGCAAGTCGTGTCGCCTCGCGTCGCCCCCTGTGTGAACGGAGCCTAAGGGTTTATGCATATGCTAGTAAAGCAAATCACTGAGTGTCAAATGCATGCCCTGCAGATAGGTCACAAGGGATTAACACTCATAAGCTGAAGGGTGAATGCACATATACTGCTGGTGTTGTTTGAACTGGCCAGAGAGGTCTGTGTACTGTAGGAACCGTCTCTTCTGAGATGGACACTGAAAATGAAAATGCGTTTGCTGTTGCTAGAAGAGGAGGGAAGCAGAGACCGCTGCACAACTGAGCCACAGTCCATTGTGAATCGCTATACTATGTCAGAGACAAGTGTATGTGTGCTAGAGATAGTATCTCACTGGGAAAATAACAGTCTGTATGCTGGGGGGGGGGGGAATCTCACTTGTGAAAGATCAGAAGTAGATTGATACCCCCTTCCCCATTGACAAAGTAAAAGTAGTGCTGGTGCCTTATTATATAGGATTTTCACACTTGTCTGTGACCAGAGCAGTTTCTAATTGTGTAAAAACTCTAGCTAAAGCACAATCTGATACTGTTGATTTGTTCTGTACACGTCTGCAACACATGCAATGGGGATAATAAAATAAAATTAAAACTGAGCAGATCTTGCACCTAATGCATAAAGGGGGCACAAGCCCCGTTTGTTAGAAATCTGCCTTGTTTACAATGCTGTTTCTGTGGCAGACAGAGAGAGCAGGATAGTTGGATCTGCTGGCCTCAGTCTGACCACCTCCCCCCACTCGGCAAGGGGAAACTACATTTGTGGTTAACAGACATGCATATAGGTAGGGAAAAGGACTTTTCCTACCTGTATGCAGGTTCATCCCTTGTAGTATGTTCACTACATTGGCAGAGAGGGTCATGCAAGCTATCTTCCAGGTTACCTCCTGGCTCAGTCTGGTGCAGAACGGTGTCCATTTTCAAAATTGAAAATTGCCACAGTCCCTTTGTTAGGCCCAGATTTTGCAGCAGTGTCTATTTTACTCACTTGAAATAGAAACTGGAGCATGTGGTGGTTGTAGACCTGAAATGGGCCTTTTTGCTTTAATTGTGACGCACACCACCCATGCCAGTTTTCCTGCAGCATTATAATGGCACGGGAAGCATTGTGAGTTCCCCAATGTCTTTGAATTTAGCAAGGGTTTCTCTGGAAGTTAATGTGCTGTCTTCCTGTGTAGCCATAGATCATGATGCAGTTCCCTAAATGGTTTTTATTTTTGTCTTTTGTCATTTTGCAGGCAGCAGTGCGTGGAGCAGCTTTTGCACAATATGTTTGATGGGGAGCTGACTGATAGCTGTGTTGTGAGTGGCACGCAGATCTTGCTGACACTTTTGGAAACTAGAAGATCAAGGTACATCATTGTTGCAATTCTGCCACAAATTGCCGTGTGATAATTTGAAAGCTTTATTGCCTCTGTTTACTAACATAAGCTAATCTATTGACAATCTTATCTTAATCTTATTTCTCTCTGCATTACACCTGCATTACATACACATCTATTCCCATAAGTCTTTGTCATAAATGAAAATAAAACTTGTTTGAACTTCTTATTCCATTTTATCTAGATTATCTCCAGCTATGCTCATGCTTTCTTATTTGTGCCTCCTCTCTCGATTTATGTCACTAGTAGTGATTAATTGCTTTTGTTGCTATCTGCAGTACGGATCCTCTCCTAGATTCACTTCCTCAGGGGTTTGAGAGGCAAAGTCCTGCTGTGAGCAGTAGTATTCTTCAGGGTATAGAGTCACGCCTGAAGGATTTTCACCACCTGCTTCAACATCCTCCAAAGGTGAAATCTTGCTTTTTAACATTTTATCCTAGAGTTGAGCATTGCAAACCGTGTTCATTACTCATTCTCTGTGATAACAAAATTTAAAGTGTTTGTACACCTCAGACATGAGCAAAGCATATCCCTCTATACTGTGTACTTGCCTCAATCTAAAGCATGAAGTGCGATTTCTCTTTGCTGCTTTATTCCTCTGTTACCTACATGTGTCACTTCTGATGGGTCTTCCTGGACACCAAGATAGAAAAAGGTGACCAGACATGGCACACAGCCTGTGATTGACAGCTCTGCATGTTCTCTGTACTGTGTAAAGGGGGGTGTGTCCTTTCGCTCTAATCGGGGCTCGGAGCTGTCCCCACTGAGATCTGCATTGTGAGATTTCAGATGCCTGCACCCTGATTTTCAGAGCTTAGAGATCCTGTGTAAATTCTGTACTCTGAACTGATATAGAGGAGAAAGGGCTGCAGATAAACGGGTAGAACCTATGTAGGAAGATTTGTTTCATCTCTTGTGTATGAGCTGATGCTAGTCACTTTGCTGGTTTTATGTGAGGTTTTTTCTGCCTTCCTAAGAATAAAATGTACCTAATCATTTGCCCTAAATATTATTTACTGTGCCGAAAAAGTTTTTAGCATCAGTGCCTTGTTATATACACTGCATGTTTTGTGTTTTCCCCAGCTGGTACAGATAACCATTAAGATGCTTGAACTGGGAGGAGCATCTTATTTGTGATTTGATAGAGCCAGCTTTACCACCCGTGGTAATGATAAAGCAATCATAATTATTGTATTAGCTGTTCCATCATTTTGTGTTACAGAAAGAATCAATTTTGACCACTATTGGTGTTCTGGAAGAACCCTTAGGCAATGCACGACTCCACACTACACGCCTCATAGCTGCCTTGTTACATGCCAATACTCCCAGTGTTAACCAAGAACTCTGTCGGCTTGGCACCATGGATCTCTTACTTGTAAGTACTTTAGATAAGAGGACAAGAGTAACTGCAACATCAGAGGAATAACATGTTTTATTCTGCAGGTTTATTTCAAATAATTCCAAAGCTGTATAGTGCACAACAACCAGTAGTTATGAGTTATTACAAAAAATTATTCAGTTCACAATATAAAGTTCACAATTTTTCTTGGCTTCCCCTATTAATAGCTTTTTTATTTTATTTATTTTTTTTTTATTTAAAAAATATGTTCACTTTTTTATAAAAAAAAAGCACATCTTTTTATCTTTTTGCAGGTAAAACATACGTGCGTTTATTACACTAGAGCCTATAAAGCCTTGCCCCTGCAATCAGCAGATCACAGGTGCAATGCCAGTTTCCTGCAGACTCTATACTGTCTGACCTTAACGCCATGGTGGCTGACGGTACTTGTAGTTCATTCACAGAACTCTGTGAATGAATTATGCAGTAGTCTGAGCAGAGCCCTGCATGCTTGCGCTAGTTTTTAAATCGCGACCACGGGTGTGGGGCAAAGACCACCCTAAATACAGATGGAACATGAAATGTTATTCAAAGGTCTTTTAAAGTAACCCTTCTCCCTTCTCCACACTGCCTTTCCATATCCCTAAGCATTAATGGACTTTCTTGTAGCTACAAAGTAGCTGTTAAAACTCTTTCCCTTTCACTGGGTACACTCTAGGGGCAACCTTAGAAAAAGTTTTTTACCAGTGTCTAATCACCTGAAGGTAGCAAGCATTGTATAACCCATGGTCTATGATTACCGGTTCTGTACTTTACTCCAAGATTAAATAGAAAAAAGAGGGCTAGAGGTCACAAACCTCGGGACTTTGGAGGTGTCATATATTATAAATATAGGTATGAATACACTGATTGCATATTTTTATATAAAATGTATACAACATTTTATTAATACAAAAAATTATTAAAGAACATGAGCACAATTTTGTATTTCAAAAGCTGTTGTTACAATTGAGCATTTGGCCACAGTACCACTTTCTCAACATGTTTCCTACATGTTTCGCTCAGCAGAGCTTCTTCAGGAGACATTTTATATGGCGAATGTTGAGCAACAAAATGATTCAGTAAATACTCATATTCGGTTCAAGAACATCAAAAATATATAAAAAAATAGAACAAAAGAGAGCATAGGAAAAATATATTTCTTAAATATCAAACATAAACTATAAATTTGCAAAAAAAAAAAGAAAGTGGGGTGACCTTGCCAACACTGCTGTAAGTGTGTATATAAATAACGGGTAGAATGAGGAAATACAAATTTCACGCATCAATTATGCAATTGATTCAATCACACTGATTCATTAAATGTAATCTTTAAACCTTCAACAATTTACTGATATTTATATAGGCTTAGTACTACTGCACAGTTTTTGTTTTTTCTTAAACAGAAGAGGCATGATGTTTCGTTGCACATGTGAAATTTTGTATTTCCTCATTCTACCCGTTATTTATATACATACTTGCAGCAGTGTTGGCAAGGTCCCCCCCACGTTTTTTTTTTTTTTTTTTTTTTTGTGCAAATTCATAGTTCATGTTTGATATTTAAGAAATATATTTTTCCTATGCCCTCTTTTGTTCTATTTTTTGACATTCTAAAACATATTTGTTACGTTATGCATATATGTACTTGAACTGAATATGAGTATTTACTGAATCATTTTGTTGCTCAACAGTCGCCGCATAAAATATCTCCTGAAGAAGCTCTGCCGAGCGAAACATGTAGAGAAAGTGGTACTATCTGTGTCCAAATGTAATGATGAGGACAAGGGCCTCATCCCCACAACCATGGCCGATGGTTGTGGGGGTCTGCGGGTGGGGGGCTGAGAATCTAGAAGCCCCCTTTAACAAGGGGACCCCCTGATTCCGGCGCTGCCCCCATTTGAAATAGTAAGGGGGTACAAAAGTACCCCTATCATTTCAAAGAAAGTGTAAAAAATTATTTAAAAAGACACACACACACACACACACACACACACACACACACACACACACACACACACACCGTTGCAAAAGTCCTTTATTAAAAATAAAAAAAAGATTCCAGCGGTGGTAATCCACTCTTGCTATCCAGAGATGGATGATCATCTCTCCGGGGTCCAGCGATTGCCGATCTGATCCAGCGATGGGTGATCTCTCCCTCCAGCTCAGCGCATTCATCCTCTGTCTCCATCGGAGACACTGCGGAGATCCCGGCAGCCTGACACTTCTTATGAGGAGGGCGGGGCCACCCGTCACCTCATGGGACGGGCGTCACCACATGGGAGGGGAAGGAGCGAGCATTTGTATTTGGGATGATAGGTTTTGTGTTAGTAGGAATAGAATGTGCTAGCGGGGTTAACTGGGGGGAGATGATTTACATCCTACAGACCACTGAACTGTGCCTCACAAACTAAATTTTCAGGCTTTTCTTTCATGGTACCCTCATGTAGCAAATGTGTGTGCTCTCTCACTAAAACACATGGTACCACCATATGTTTTGGTGCACGCAATTTAAAAAGATTGTGTTCTCTCACAATGCATTTTTCAGTGCAATGGTGTGAACGAGCACTCAGACGTTTGTGTTCCAAGATTTGTGCACCATTCTAAAGGGTACCTTGACTGAAAAAAAAAGTTTGAGAAACACTGGTTTAGACATATAGAAGCTTAGCTGTACTTCCAGAATTGCATGTAGCATGTTTATGTAAATTCTCTAATTTCTTCTCAAAAACAGGACCTGTTTTTCCGGTACACTTGGAATAATTTTCTACATGTCCAGGTGGAGTTGTGTATAGCGGCAATCCTCTCCCAGTGTCTGCAAGAGGGACGAAATGCTTCCACTGTGCAGGAGAGAAATACCGAAGAGTCACTTAATGGCAATACAGAAGAGTGTGAGAAATCAGTACCTGAGCAAGAGGATCTCATGATTACGCATGTAAATCTATTTTTGAATCACTGCAGTGTCCTTATTTTTCTTTGTCTTAGCCCTGTCAAAATCTATTACAACCTTTAGGGGTCATGTATTTGGTCCTGTGTATGCAAGATACTCCCTTTAAAACTTAATAAATACTGTTAAAACTTAAGGTGGAACCAAAGTTCTGCTGTAGGAAACAACGAGCAAGCAGAAATGCAAAGTCTCTTCTGCAATAAAATGCCCCTTCTTGCCTACTCGCTGTCTTCTCTGTAGCTGTAACCTGAGCTGTGAATGCTTACAGCACCGTGACAATCCCTGGTTGCTGGAATGACTGGCTTCTGCACATGCACAGAAGTGACATCCCGTGCCGGCCAATGTAGAGGCCTGAAGACTGACACTCAGAATAAAATGCTGCCACTGGCGGGGGACCTTTTGGCTAGGTGAGTATTTACCCTTTAGTTCCACTTTAAACTGAATAAGGGAGTTCCTCTGAATAAGTGAGCATTGCTGCTTTGGTGTAAGGTCCTTTTTAAAGGTAAATTTTGTTTGAAGATGAAGCCCAGGCATGGCAGCTTTTTCATAGTAAGATTGGTCCAGCCTTGTGGAAGCTGGAAATGACTCTAGTAGGCGCTGCTACTTCAGTGATCTCTTCTAGCTTTCATGCACTATGCCCACCGGCTTCTCTGCTGGGTTTTGAGCACAGAAGGTTGCTTGCTTGGTATGGTAGTCATGCAGGGAACATTTTGCATTTTCTGAATGAATGCAAAGACTTCTCTAATTAAATGAGGTGAAGAGGCAGGACTGTGACCTCACAATCTCCACCTTGTCCATTCAAACATAACTTTGTATCCATTGAGAAAATGTTTTTAATAATGCTTTAGTGTGTTTTTTTTTTTTTTTTTTTATTTTTTTTTTAAGCTTTATTGAAGGTTGCCAGATGCCTTGTGTGTCTGTGCCGATATCTCATAACTGCAATTTCTCCAAAACGAAAGCTGAATTGAACCCTCTCAAAAGCTGCAGGTGCTTCAACCGAGCTTTGCCATAGACTTTGCCATAGACTTTGCCATAGACTTTGCCATAGACTTTGCCATAGACTTTGCCATAGACTTTGCCATAGACTTTGCCATAGACTTCTGTGGAGGCTTTGAAGCACTACTAAAGCAACATGGGGTATAATTTTTAAGCAAAGCAAATGCCAGGTATAAACAGGACTGTAAGCTAACTGTTTTATTCATGACAAGGGCTTGACTGGCATTCAGAGAGCTGTAACAAAGGTTTCCGAACCCATGTTTTGAGGCAAGTGTAAATTTTTGGGGAGTTGTAACTGATTTTGACAGGCACCCGCTCCCACTTCCCTTCTCCCCTTCCTCCCTGTAGTCTTCTGTGAACGTCACAGGTCCCAGAAGACTGTGGGACCATTCAAATTGCGCAACACGGTTCGCCCATTGCTGCATGCTGTCACTGCCAGGGGCCCACAGGATGTCAGGGACAGCAGACGAGAAGTGAGAAAGCACAACGCTGGATAATGGGACAGTTGAGTGGTTAAGTCAGCAGCTAAAGTTTTTGTAGCTGCTGACTTTGAATTTTTACACAGGAGAATGGAGCGCCTCTTTTAAGCAAATGTTCTTCTAAGCTGCACCACATGACAAAATAGGAGGCTAGTTTGATAAAGGGGAATCATTTTGGCTCAAATGGCTTTGCTCCTTCATAACTACCTGTTCCCCAGTATGGTTGTCCAACCAGTCAGCATTCCTTTTTTTTTGTTTTTTGTTTTTTCCCCGCTCTGGTTAGAACTTTTGAAATGTGAAATTGTATTTATTGCTTTTGTTTACTGTGCACAACTACAGTTTGCACTGCCTTAGTAAATTATCCTGTTAGTCACTAAGGTACACCTGTGGTGAAATAAGCCCTCACTGACATTTGTAGCTGCAGACATTGCAGAAATTAATCTTTTAAGGTTAAAAACAGAGGCTCTGAAGCTGCATCTTTTCTCACCCTATTTTTCTCTAGCAGCTGGAATTGACAACCTTCAATCCTCAAGTTAAAATGCTTCCCAAACCCTATAAAAATAACTAACAGCTATCAGGAAGGAAAATTGGGCTTTACTGGTACAGATGATACCATGCTTTCTATTAAAACGTTATTACATCAGCATTCTTTTAAAAACTGAAATGGGTCAACAATGACCCTACAAATGGCAACTGCGTTATTTTACAATGCTACTTCTCATTACTAGCACAAAAACTGTTAATTAGCACCACACCCTCAAGTAGGCCTGTTACATTTGACATATGGTGTGGTTAATAACTTCTAGCCATGTGGTTGATGGATTCTCATAGATTGACGTGTTTCTCCGGCAGCTTCTTCGGGACCAGTTAATTTAGTGAAGAAGTAGCAACTGTTACTAAATATAAAGAAGAATTATATAGAATAATTCCATTAAAATATATTTGTAGGATTATGATATTTCACGTGAAGTAAGATATAAATAATATTCATCTGAAATGGATAATGGACATCATGCAAAATGTTTGTACCTATACATTGTGGCTTTAGCAACCATTGGGGTGGACACTGGAACAAAAGGGACAGACCAAAAAGACGGCACCCAAAATGGTTTTAATGTGTTGACAAATTACCTAGCTATGATTTCTGAATGTTGTCATAAAGAGATACCCAGTACTGGGCCCCTGTTTTTAAGGTGCATCTAGATGTGGGCACTTGCATCCTCTCTCTAAGTGTACAAGTCCAAACTTTTCAAAATCTTCAGATATTGAGCTTTGGGATCTCTATATGAAGGTGAAGGCCTAGTGAGACATAATGCTGATAAGATTACTGTATCACACCCATCATGAACCTATATGCTCAAGGCCAACACCCAAAAATAAATACATACACTTAGGTAATTGTTGATTCCTTTAGTGCCCTTAAGCAAAACGAGAATTCAAAATAATTAGATGGTATCCAAAGCAATACGTCCTGTAATGGCCATAAATTCATACACTTGAAAGGATACAAAAAGCACACTAGGTGGCAACCAAAAATTTAGGCTTGATGCAATATAATCCGATGTCTTACCCCAGTATTATTGACAATGTTGGATGGAACAAACAGAAGGGTCACAGATCAACCAGCTCCCATGTGGATCAAAGCTGGATCACAAATAGTGGACATTCCACCAAACAGAGCAAAACTTACTGCAATGATCCCTTTGAATAAAGCCCATGTTGTCCTCACCTGTTGCAAACACCAGCTGTCCCTCAACCCCCTACCTTTATATGTTGCCACCGCCCAAGGACACCCAGGCCACTGCAAAATCTATCCAGTCCATCATGTCATTTGGTGGCGCAGGCGCCACTACTGGGCATACAGCTAGCCATGTGACAACAGCCCGCCTCAATCCAATACAGAGGAGGAGCCACAAGCGGTGTCCACATAGAGAGGGGCAGAATATGCAGAAGCAAACAGCTCCCCCACAACATGCATTCAGGCCAATACAAGAATGGAAAAATTGGCCTGATAGTAGCACCCAAATGTCTTCCCTCCATAACACCCACACCACCACACCCTGCAAAAATAGTGCAATTATAAAATGCAAGATGTAAAAATTACCCACCATATGTTTATATGATTCGTGCGTGTAATATAAACTCCTATTACAAAGGAGCTGGCATGTAATGAATGAATACAAATACAAAATATAATCTGTCACATGAAGTCAAAACCGTATGCAACCCAAGGTCCCAAGGTCAAGATGCCAACTTTTGCACAAACCAATTAATATACACTGATTGCGACTTTTTTTTTCCAAACTTATCGCTCTTTTTTTTTTTTTTTTGGTTTATAGCGCAAAAAATAAAACCGCAGAGGTGATCACATTCCACCAAAAGAAAGCTCTATTTGTGGGGGAAAAAAAAATATAAAAATCGAATTTGGGTACAGTGTTGCATGACTGCGCAATTCAAAGTATTACAGCGGTGAAAGCTGAAAATTGGCCTGGCAGGAAGGGGGTGAAAATGCCATATATTGAAGTGATTAAAGAGGGGGGGGGGTTCCCTCTTGAGGGATGTTTTTTTTTTTTTTTTTTTTTTTTTTTTTGTTTTTGTTTTTTTTTTTTTGTTTTTCTTTTTTTCAGATGGGGCTTCAGTGTCCTGGTTAGGGCTCTTGTGGTTAGCCTTGGGTTATTTTGCCCACCCCTCATTTTTTTTTTTTTTGCCACTGCTTTTGGACTTCCCAATGGTCAAGATTAGGAGGCACTGTGTCTGTTGATGAATGAAAGAGAAAATGGGATTTTTGTACTCGCCGTAAAGACCATTTCTCTGAGTTCGATGGACTCAGAACCTATCCTCTATGGAGTTTTTGATACTTCTATTACTGCTTGCTACTAAACTGAATACCTAGAGCAGAGAGGGGGTTATATACTGACTGAGTACAACCCATGGGCGTAGCCAGGTGTTTTCTGTTCTGCCTGGTCTTAGTCCTACTCCTGCAGAGGCGATATAACCCAATGGTCAAGATTAGAGGAAGTAAAGGCTATTAAAAAAAAAAAAAAGGCAACCTGCAAGGCAAAGGCATAATGAGCTAGTATGCATAGCATACTAGCTCATTATGAATAACTTACCTGAGAACGAAGCCCCCGAAGCGGTCCTCCGTGTATCCCGGAGTGACTCCTGGGTCTCGCGGCTCCAGCGCTGTGATTCACCGGAGCCGCGATGACATCGCTCCCACGCATGCGCACGGGAGCACACGAGTGGCATATCGCAGTGATCTGCGGCCAGCTCAGTGTGTCTGCGAGCCGCTGTCTACGGCACATGCGCCGTAGACAGCGGTGCCTGTCTTTTTTGTATAGGTTTACGGGATATTTCTTGGACCTACAGGTAAGCCTTAATCTAGGCTTAACTGTAGGTCAAAGTGGTTTGTAAGGGTTTACAACCACTTTAAGGAAGTGCTGTGTCCGTCGAACTCAGAGAAGTGGATTTTATGGTGAGTACAAAAATCCAAATTTTCTTATGTAATAAACATGATCATAGATTCTTCTCCAGAAAGGTCTCGCTCTCCATTTTCCCTGCATAAAATGTACCACATTGGCGCAACTAAGTGTCTAAAGGTGCCTACTTGAGATGACTGCCCTTCTGCCCCATTAAAGTATAACTAAAGGCAAAACTTTTATTTTCATTTATGGATAGAGTGGAGAGTGATTCAAACATTTTGTCAGTTTTTATTGCTGTGTGTGCGCCCTCATTAGGGAGATTCAACCTCCTCTTTGTTCTGTGTATCATTCTGAAAGTAAAAGAAATCCCAAATTTTGGGTTGTCCCCAGAAATGTAACAGAGGGGAAATCTTCCAGTGGGGGCACTAGTTCTAGTGACCTGGGAGTCCCTGAAGAATTCCCTTAATTTGCAAGGGATTTCCTCTTCCTTTTTTGGCAATGGGACACAGATGAGGGAAAAAAAATCTAACCGGGGTTATAATGCTCCCTTAGTCTATTCAAATTTTTTTTTTAAAGTTTTACTTTAACATAGTGACTCCTTACTTCGTGACCTTCTGTATGTGGTCTCTGGACAATATTTAACATATTTTCTGAGAATAGGGTCGCTTGTCAATAAATGCCAATACTTCTGCATGGCATAATGGATATGCAGATGTTGCTTGGAAAATGTAGTTATGACTGTCTCCTCCTGTTTTCTATTGGTTTTGCTGAAAAGAATGTAAAACGCCGCCTTCTACCTTTTTGCTTTGTTCAACTTTTTGAGGCTGGTTTTCTTAGTTTTTTAGTTTTTAGTAACCTATTTCTCAAGGTCTCAGCCTCTTTTTTTCAACACATCCATTGAGCAATCTCTTCTCCTAAATACTGACTGTACAGAATGCTTTTAACCAATGAATGTGGATGACCACTTCAGTTATGCCAAATGCTATTGCCTGCCGTGAATTTACGATGTAGAGATGTTCAAATAATACCATCCTCTTGGAGAAAGATGTCAATATCCCAAAAAAAGGATGCATGTCTTATTATATTGAAATGAAAGTGTGATGAAAGTTTTTGTAAAAAAAATAAACAAATTGCATAAGTTACCATAAATGCTACTACCTGACCATAGTAACAGGACATCATCAATGTACCTGTACCGACATAATGACAGGTACCTAGAGTGTTTCATCTGGGAAAACAGTGCATTCTAACCCTGTACCTGAAGGTAGTGGGAACCGTCAAAATAAAGACAATTTCTCATTCGTTCATTGACAGACACAGCACATTATTCAGAACCATATGGTTATATCGACCCCTACAGGAGTAGGACATTAGGCATAAAAAAAGACTTGGCTACACCTATGGGCAGTCCTAAGTGATATACACCCTCCTCTATGCTATAGGCCTTCAGTTTTTTTTCTGCCTAGTCAGGAGTAAGGGCCTAGTTCCCTGCTGGGATCTCTGGCCCTGGCAATTTTTTGTTTTTGCTTGTTAAGCAATTTTTTTTTCTCTTGGATTTTTTTCCTGTGAGATCTACAATCAACTACCGGACTGGGCAACGGGCTGGACACTAAGATCCAGTGGTCTCCCCAGTCTGACCAGCGAGCACGTGCAGACCGCAGCTACGCACTATGTCGGCTGCCACTGCCCCACTGGACTGGGGCTGGCCCTGGGAGTTTAAGTGTGCCTTGGCCTGTGTCACAGCATTCCTCATGGCTAACAGCCCCCCACTTCGGTGGTGAGTAGGATCTGTCTGGGAGCATTACCCACGCACTCGCTGGGGTGGTAAGTAAGGGGCCTCCTCTCTTTACCTGGATTGGTGTGGGGCGCGGGTATTCCCTGGGGTGGTCTGTCCCTCTGGGGTTCTCCTCCACATCCCTCCCCTCTCTGGATGAGGCCCAGACCTCTGGCTTAGGTGCTTCGGACATTCAGTCCACCCACCCTCCCCTCCAGGGTTGTCGCCACGGGGGGTAAACCTTGGCACCTGATGGTTGGGTGGGTGACCAGGCATCTGCAGATCCGCACCCCCTGCGGAGGCCCTCCACTAATTTAGGCCACAGCTTTGCGGCCTAACCAGCACTTGCGCTGGGCGGACGAAAATTTAGACCATAGCCTACCGATCGCCGCCCTCTTTCCTCGGCTCTAGCCTAGTCCAGTCCCCCCGCGGACATGTGTACTTGCGGCAGGTGGGCGAAAATTTTGACTGTGGATTTTGCGGCCTGCTAGTCCACACGGCCATGCCGGGCGCCTTCTTCCAGAGAGACTGTGCTGTGGGGGTTCTGAGGGCAACCCCCCTTTTGGGGGGTTGTTTAAGTGGGCCCTCCATTGGAGTCCCCTGTAAGGTTTCTTCGTGGATGCCCTCTGTGAGCAGGCCTAGGTGGATGCCCCCTGTGAGGGGCCTCAGCCAGTGCCCCCCTGTAAGGGGTTCAGTGGTGCCCTCTGTGTGTAGTTTCCGTAGGCGCCCCTTGTGTGGGGTCTCAGCCAGTGCCCCTGTTAGGGGTCCAATGATGCCCCCTGTGCAAGGTCTTGGCCAGTGCTCCTTGTGAGGAGCCTGGTTCAGTGCCCCCGCTGCGGGTCTTCGGTCAACATCCCCCATGTGGGACATTGGTGACCCCCCTGTGTGGGGTCTAAGGTGGCGCAAGTCTGTCGGCGCCTGCCTGTGTTCTTTGCGTTTTCACAAGTGGCTCTTGGGCATAGTAAATGGCTCCCTCCCCTAACTCATCAGTACGTCTGGCTCTGTCATCGTGGATGTGGCTCACCTTGTGGGGTTGGTGGTCACACTCCCTGTCCTGTCAGTGAGGTTGCGCCTCCACAACTGCAATGGCGCACAAAAAGGTGCTGGTTGTCTCTCTTTTTACATCTGTGCGGGAAACTTTAAAGATGGAGGATGCAGCTGCGGCAGAGCTGCTGGTCCCCTTGGCACCCATAAACTGTCTCACACAGCAAAAGCGTTTCCTTCACCCAACTATTTTGTAAAATTAGTTTGTAAAGACTGGGAGCGTCCTAAGCATCCCTTTGTGGTTCCAAAGATGGTTCACTGTGAGGTACCCCTTTGTGGGGTCCCTCCTTAAAGAGTGAATTGTTCCACCAGTAGTGGCTCCCCCCCGTCTCTAGGTTGCGCAAGGCGACCATGAGGATTCGACTGACATACCTGGAGGGGGAGCAGGTTCCCTCTGCTTTCGCTGAGTTGGCGGACCAGTTGGTCTGAGGGCTGCAGTATGCAATGCTTCTTGGACACAGTTCCCTTGGTTCTCTCTCTTTCTGCAGTGGTGTTTAGACATGTATTGGAGCTTAAGTGTTGGTCTGCAGACTGGGCTTCTAAAGCTTTGACTGGGTTACCATTTACTACCTTGGATGACATCTTTGAGTCTCACAGGAGAGAAATGTAAATGTCTTCCACAGTCTGAAATGGTGAAAAGGGCCTCGTAGAGGATGCGGTCCTTCTCGGCACGCAATGGACCAGTTCTGGCGAGCCGAGAGCAGGGCTCCCTAGACCCATGGACAAGGCCCCTTCAGCATGAAGGCACGCTCTAACCTATGTCCTAGTGTTCCGGCTTTGGACCCCGAAAGGGTTTTTTTCCTTCCAATTGACTTCTGTCACCAGACTGTTGGAAGTTATCCTTGGGGCTGTGCAAGCCGTGTTGCTCCAGGGTGGTGTGCTTGTCTTGGTTCCAGTGGGTACAAAATGAAGTCCATCCGCACGGTGGTGGCGTCCCTTCATCATGGGGACTTTCAGGCTTTTGTCGACATCACGGATGCTTATGGTCTTGCCTCCACCCCTCGCGTATTTGCAAAGGTGTTGGCCATGTCTCGCTTGGTTCCGTAAGCGAGGGATTGCAGTCCTAGGCTGCTTGGATGATCTTCTGCGAGCAGAGTCCCTGGCTACCCTGAGGGGCGACGTATCTTGCTATACAGACCGCAGTTTCCCGTTGACTTCTATATTCCCTGAAGTCTGCTCCGGCTCCTTCCAGAAAATTGGACTATCTTGGTTTGACTCTGGTTTCATCTCTGTCCAGAGTGTTTCTTCCTATGGACAAACTCCAGAAGTTGCATGCTACGTTTCAACTACTGTTGTCTCGCAGATGGGCCTCCCTGCATTCCTGCGGGTGGGTGTTAGGCCTGATGGTATCTACCTTTTTTTGAGGCTGTTCCATTTGCATAGTTTCATACAAGCTCCTTTCAAGGGAGATCCTGGCGTAAAGTGCCCAAGGTCAAGGTCCCACTCTCTGGCAGGGCACATCCTTTTCTCCCCTTGTTTTGGACAGTGGTCACCACCAATGCCAGTCTGTCTGGGTGGGGAGGTGTCCTGGGACTGGGTTCTGCTCAGGGGACTTTGGGTATGGATCCGGTCTGGGGACACCATGGCGGTTGTCTGTCATTCACCAGGGTGAAACAAAGTGTGTTGGCAGCTCTGACAGTAGCCAGCATCCTCTGATGGGCAGAACCCCTTGTTCTAGCGCTCTCCGCCATATGCATTCTAGTAGTGGAAAAATGGCAAGCGGTTGCCTTGGTCAGCTAGTGTTGGTCCACGGGTTGGTCCCTTCACCAGGACGTTTCATCGGATATGCCTCTGATGGGGGCACTCCCGAGGTAGACCCGTTGGCATCCCGGCTTAACGGAATGGTACTGAGGTTTCTGGAAAGGTCACAGGCTCCTCTGGTGGACACTGCAGATGCTCTGGTGGGGCTAGTATAGTCGGATCTATGCCTCTCCTCCTCAAGATTATGCCAAGGCTGTTGCACAGGATCGAGACCAAAGCGATTTCGGTCATTCTAGTGGGCCCGGATGGTCTTGTCGTTCTTGGTACGCCGACCTGGTGCACTTGGCCGCCGATTTCTCTTTGTGACTGCCTCTCAGGGAGGTTCTACTGTGCCAAGGGCCGATCTTCTATCCTGCTTCAGTTGCTGGTTTTTGAAGGCCTGGCTGTTATGAGCCAGGTGCTGAAGTTACGACGCTGCTGAAGGCTAGGAAGCCTTCCTCTGGGAAGATTGACCACCAGACATGGATAGCATACCTATCCTGGTTTAAGGCGCTTGCCATTTAGCCGCATTCATTCTCGGTGGCTTGGTTTTTGACCTTCCTTCACTGGGGGGGGGGGGTTGGAGGGGTTGAGCAGAACTTGCCCTCTGCCAGGTGTCGGCTTTGGCAGTTTTCTTTGGTGTCCCCTGGCTTGCACTCTCTGGTGCGTACTCTTAAGCAAGGGGTTCGATATCTGCCTCCACCAGTGCGGTCGCTTCTACCGCCGTGGGATCTACCCTTGGTGAGTTCTATAGGAGCCTCCCTTTGAAAATATTCGGGAGGTTCTTCCTGGTTGCTCTGTCCCAGAAGGTGGATTTTTTGGTTGCTGGCACCTCTGCTCGCAGAGTGTTGGAACTGTAGGCGTTACCATGTCATACTCCTTACCAGGTGATCCACAAAGATTAAGTCGTTCTTCGCCCTTGTCCGTGGTTCCCTCCTCTGATTCCTTTGGTTAAGGATATTGTATTGCCTTCCCTGTGTCCCAGGTCAAACTGTTCTTACGTTCTCTGGATGTGTTTGGGTGATCCGGGTGTATTTGGCAGTCACAGGGCCTTTTCAGAGATCAGACTCACTGTTTGTGATCACGGACGGGCCAAAAAGGGGGCTGTCTGCTTCCTCTGGAACTTTTCTAGATGGCTCCGACAGATGATGACTCTGGTCTATTCTATCAGGGGTTGGGTTCCTCCTTTCCCTGTTAGGGCACATTCTACTTGGCTGTTTTATGGCTTCTTGAGCCTTCCATCATCAGGCATCAGCTGCGCTGGTTTTGCAAGGCGGCCACTTGGTCGTCAGTGTACACTTTCACAAAATAATACAACGTGGCTGTGCTAGCATCTGCGGATGCTTCTTTTGGCTGCAAGGTGTTGTAGGCTGCTGTTTAGAGGGTCTGTTCCCTCTTGAAGGGGTATTGTTCAGGTTGGGCTCCAGTTTGTTTCTGTGTTGAGCTCCTGTTACCTAGTTGGCTCTTGTGTTAGCTTTGGGATTTTTTTGTTTTCCCACCCCACATGTTAGGCACTGCTTTGGGACGTCCCTATGGTTCTGAATAATGGAGCACTGTCTCGGTCATTGAACTAATGAGAAAAGAGGATTTTTGACTTACCGTAAAATTTGTTTCTCTGAGTTCATTGACAGACACAGCACCCACCCCTCCTAAGGCGTTTTTAATGCTTCTTACACTGATTGTTACTAAACTGAAGGCCTATAGCCTAGAGAGGGGTGTATATCACCTAGGACTTTTTCTGCTTGGTGTCCTACTCCTGTAGGAAGCGATATAACCCTGGATAATGGAGCAGTGTAACTGTCAATGAAACTGATTTAACGGTAAGTCAAAAATCCTATTTTTTTTTTTGTCAGGACAGGGTTCATTTACTAAAACTATAGAGTGCTAAATCTGGTGCAGCTCTGCATAGAAACCAATTGGTATCCAGGGTTTATTTTGTCAAAGCTTAACTGAACAATCTGAAGGTAGAAACAAATTGACTACCATCCACAGCTGTGCCAGATTTTGCACTGTTCAGTTTTAGTAAATCAACCCATTTATGTCTCGACAGACTAAGAATTAAATCACAGGCCAGGACGCCTGGACCCTTTCCCTCAAAAAGTTCTTTACCACCTTTAAAGTCTTAAATATGTGGTCTACTACAGTACAGTTCCTCAATATCTTTGACGGCCAAGAGACACCCTGGAGGTACAATATTGTCCAGGATGTCCTGAAAGTATGAAACAGATTCATAACCTGAAGATGTAGGTAGGCATAAACTAATCGACTAGCTTGTTCACTTTGGGAGCCGAGTCCAGAAATGATTGCCGTATCTAGAGGATTATGTATATTTTTGTGTTTTGGGTGATGCATAAAACAATGGAGTTTGGGTAAATTGAACCCTGATTGAGTCGCATATCCTCTTATCTATTATGACACCCATATAGACATCTGTAACCAATTCACAGAACCCCTTTTAAATCCCTGGATCACTTCCTTAGAGAGAGAACTATACCAGTCCCTGTTTTTTAAAATATCAAGGCATATTCTTTATTTTTGCCTTTCCATTAGAACCCCCTTTATCAGATGCCTTAATAATTAGGTCTTTGTTACTCAAACCAGATAGGGCCTTCCATTCAAGTGGCTACATCTCTTTTGTGGTCCGTGTGAAAAATGCCCAAATATTGGGATTGGCTTGAAGAGATGGGAATTTTTCAGATTTCTTTTTCACTTTAGGCATTTTGTCAGTTTTTTTCTTCTGGAACCTGCTGTATAGGGAGGGGGTCATCTCCTCAGTCAGAACCCTCAATCCCCACTTAACTGTATAAGGTATTTTAAAGGAGAAGTATAGCCCCTCAACAGCCCAGTGAGCACTGGAGGGGCAGATCAGAGAGCTGGTGGCTGACAGACCCTGGCTCTCTGACCGAATGCTGATAGCTAAGCGATCAGCAATCTTTGATCGCTCAGTTCTCAGTGCAGATCTGGCAGGGGACAGATGCAACATTCACCTGGGTGAGTATAATTTTTCTCTGCACCCCATACTTCTCTTTAAATACCCCAAAACCTTTTATAGCGAAATCCATTGTTTTGAAATTTCCTGCTGTGATGTTTTTTCTTCTTAGTCTTTTCCAAATAAGTATTTGTACATCAGTTTATAGGCAAATAGCCTCCATGTTTTAAAATTCCAAAATAATCCATACTAGTAGGGCAGAAACTGAAACCCAACTCTTGCACCTCAATTTCTGAGGTTTCTATTTTAGAAACCAGAAATTCTGTATGTGTCCGCCATAATGTCGCAGTCCCAAAAATCGCTGATCGCCGCCATTACTAGTAAAAAAAAAAAAAATTAATAAAAATGCCATAAAACTATCCCCTATTTTGTAAACTCTATAACTTTTGCGCAAACCAATCAATCGCTCATTGCCATTTTTTTTACCAAAAATATGTAGAAGAATACGTATCGGCCTAAACTGAGGGACAAATATATTTTTTTAGATATATTTTTGGGGGATATTTATTATAACGAAAAGTAAATAATGCGTTTTTTTTCAAAATTGTCGCTATATTTTTGTTCCTAGCGCAAAAAATAAAAACCACAGGGGTGATCAAATACCACCAAAAGAAAGCTCTATTTGTGGGGGAAAAAAAGGACGTCAGTGTTTGGGAGCCACGTCGCACAGCCGCTCAATTGTCAGTTAAAGCGACGCAGTGCCGAATCGCAAAAAGTGGTCTGGTCTTTGACCAGCAAAATGGTCCGGGGCTGAAGTGGTTAAAGCTCAACTGGTGCTGGAGAGGCTGTTTGAGAAAAACATTGCCATTTATGAGGCTCCAGCACCACATGGACACACATTGTTAACCAAACAATATGCCAGTTTAAAAGGCCTAGATTGTAGCTGATTAATTGCAGTAATAAAGAGTAGCTCCGTTGACATTTTTAGGGTAATTTTGATCCATTTCAAAATTCAAAAGAAAGTTCATTTATGTAAAACATTCATACATTTTTTAATATAAAGCATGGTCTCATCTATACCAGTAAAGTCTGATATTCACTTCCTGATTGCTTTATGTAACTACAAAAGTGGCCCCCTTTTCTCTTCAGTGATTGAAATAAACCTGATAGTGCTGCAAGACCTCCACACGTACCATTTTTGAATGTCTGATTTTCTTTGTAAGCATTAATTTGCTTTAAATACTTCCTTTACAAATGCTCTCTCCCTGCTTTCCATCTTTGGCTGGCTCTATGCCCTTACAGGGTCTCATAGAGCCACATTTGCATGTGCACTTTTCTGCTGGCAAGGCAGATGATTCCTCCTGCAGCTATATCAACTGATAATTCCAGCTGCAAGCCTTCCCCCTAACAATCCCCTGCTCCACCCTCCTCTCTCTCCATCAGGGGAGTAAATGATTGGAGCCTGCGGTGTTCCTGCATCTCTGCATTTGATAGACGTTTGGGCAAGCGGAACTGCAGAACCTAGAGGCAGTGGTGGAGAGCAGTAAAGACTGCAATGTTTCTGCGCACATATGTGGAAAAAGAATAACACTGAGCACACAACCAGTGAGGACTTGTTTTAAAGAAATTTTACAGTGCTGGTTCTTTATATTTAGTGCCACTTGTAAATGTTTATATGACCTAATAGAAGTTCAGAATCCTGCTTTATCTTTAACTTTATTGTAGTCAATTATGTTCTCTGTTTAAGACCTTTTCAGATTAAATAAAGTGTTATTTTGTTTTAGCTTTTCCAGAAATGCTGCTTGGTACAACGAATATTAGATGCTTGGGATACGAATGACAAAATTCAGTGAGTACTGTGTTTTGCATATTAAGAAACCTTGTTGTAATAAATCCAAAAGCAAGCATTTATTATTGTGCAGCTTACCAATTCTAAATGTGATGGCTGCATTCCTTTTCTTTTTTTTCTTCTTTTTTTTAATGGCTTCCTTTCTTTTATTTTCACCTGGTGATCTGGCCAGAAAGACTGTTGCTTCTCAACAGATTAAGCTCTCTTGCAAATGTATCAGTTAAGAGTGTTGAGGGAAATCATTTACCACAGGGAGTGCTTACAATCACTAACCTCCCTACAGTTTAACGACTTGCCGACCAGGTATTGGATACCTGATATGTCATTGGTCTTCAAGCAGTTGTACCGGGATGATGACTGCAGCTGCAGACATCACCCCGTTAATGTTTTTTTAGAGCTGGCAGGTTGGCTCTCTTGTAATAGCAATTGGAGCAGCTAATTTAAAAAAAAAAAAAAAAACCTTTAAGTACCCTGCACCCTCCCCCCTGTGCTTGCACATAAAGGTAAACATGCTTCGGTCCTGCAAACAGTGATCATCCCACATATGTGAGGTATCACTGCAAACATCAGATCATGGGTGGTAATTCTAGCACCAGACCTCTTTAAATCGAAAGTGGTAACCTGTAAAGGCTTTTAAAGTGTCGCCTATGGATAGTAAAATTTACATTGTTTGTCACCACTCAGGCGTGCACAGTTTTAAAGTTTGATATATTTGGTATCAATTTACTTGACGTAACATCCTCCTCCTTTTATGTATTATAAAAAAAAATTGTGTTATGTATTGTTTTTTTGTATTAAAATTCCAAAAAGTGTCTTTTTTTCCCTTAATTTAGTTTTGGGTTCAATTCCCGCTTTTAAGAGCATATTTAATTGCATTTCATAATTTATTTTTCTTTGAGTGTTGGGGGTAACAATATTATTGTGTTTTTTCCCTACGCTACATGTTAGTATATCTGATAAGAAGCCTTCCATGAATTAGTTATTTCCTTCTGTACCTTACAGAAGACAAAAGCAGGAAAATATAATTATCTTTAGTGCCTTATTAATTTTTTTTTTCTACCTTACTGAAGTAACTGATCAATTCAGTCTAGTACTATTATTATCAGTTATGTATTCCTTTGTCTAGTCCCTATAGTTCAGCTAAGCCTCAAATACGCCAAGCACATGTTATTGTTAATATCACAATACTACCACCCTTGGCTATGAAATCAATACACGGTCTAAGATCAATCAAATCTCATTTATTTCCCAAGGAAATAATACAGCGTGCATAAGGTATCACTAGAAGTTACAATAATACATAGCATACAATCAAAGTACAATATAAGCCATACTTATCCGACCTTCGCAGCTAAGCCTCATGATGGAAGTGAGAGAGACAGAGAGAGACCTCATGGTTGCAACCCTTTTTGTTAAACATACCTCAGCCATACCACACCCCATAGCCCATCCTACTTTTCCCGTAGACCAATCAGCGTCTCTGGGCCGTTTCCTCCCCCAGGCTAATTACCTCGTACAGTCCTGCCATACTTGGCCTCTGGGGGGCAGTGTCTGCCCATGAATTGCAACTGCTCCGACTGGATTGCCATCTTGTGGCTCGATCTCGGACGCCCCACCAGCTGTACTTTGTTCTTGCAGACAAGCGGGCACCATATTATCTTTGAAGTTCAGTACATTCCAGGTGGGCTGAATAGAACTCATTCTGCTATTCAAATTGTGTCACATTCCTTGCTTTTAAACATGTGAGACTGCCTGGCATCAATATGGCTGAGTTCGGCTGTACAAACAGCTGTGTAGATGCATAATACTAATTCCTGTCTGATTCCAACACTTACTCATTCTGTATAGGTGCAGATGGGTGCTCTTAGGGTCAAGGGAGCAAAGAGAGTCTGGATCTAGGGCTGACCATATCAATTCAAGTGTTCTCAATACGCCTCACAAAGTTAACACAGCTGCAAACCAGTGGCTCTGTGACTTCAACTTTGAGATATACTCCTGCTTTTTAACGTTGTCACCGAAAAGCAAGTGCTCACTGCACAGTGCATGAGCATCATCCCAAACAGGTTAAGAGCAAGCTAATGTTGGAAGTAGTGTATACTGGGGCCCTGATTGGCTCTGCAGTGTTGCAAAGGTTTGTTAATCACCATGCTGATGGAACATCTGGAAGGAAGCCTGTATGCTTGTGTTTACTCATACTAGACTTACAGGTCTGTCACTGATCTCTGTATGTTATTGCTTATACCCAGTTGAAACTTAAGATTAATTGTTCATCTTGAGAGTGTACTTTTTATTGCGTTCCATGTCCTGGTTACAACAGGGTAGGCAACAAAGCTGATATTGTGCTTTTCTTTATCGTACATCACGGGACAGAGGGTAGGCATAGTAATTACTATGTGAGTTATACGTCACCTATAGGTGAATGGACACTGGCACACCCAAAGACAGGGAAATCCCCCTCTATATAACCCCTCCCATACAGGAAGTACCTCCTGTTTTTTTACCAGTGTCTTCAAGGTGATGGTCATGGATTACATGTGCTCTTGGAGAATACTTTGAGGTCTGGACGGTTCTTGGGATTTCTGGACCTCAATTGGATCCATTCAAAAAAAGCTGTCAGCCAAAAATGGATGGTACCCGAACCTCATGGGAAGGAGAGAAGACTCCTCGAGGTTTTGCCTGCAATGCAGCCTTACATTGCTGGACCTGTATAATGGAGAGCTGTTCAGTGTATGTTCTGACCAAGGTGCTTTCCTGCAGGGTGATATACAGGTCGAGCGAAATGGACCCCACATTAAGGGGGACTCAGTCTCTGAAGGTCTTTTATGACAAAGCTTGCTGTGACGGGTGAAGATTGGAGTCCTGTTATGTTCAGAGTCCTGCAGCAGGAATGGTAAGTCTGCACTTGTTTGCAGTTTCTCTTTTTTTTTTGAAAAAAAAGAGTTCTGACTGACAGTTCTCCTGGTGGCTACTGGGAGCAGTGTGCTATTTAATCCTGCTGTGTACACTTACTCATGTGGGCTGCTGTTTCTCCTCCAGCCACTACAGGGTGCAGGCTCACTCAGTATGGCCTATTTTTATATAGACAGGAAGTGGAAGGGCGGCCATGCCATGCGGCAACAGGTTTAGTAGGCCTCTGGAGACATAGTAGCAGCCTAAGGATACTAAAAAAGTGTGAGTACTTACTATGGGAGAACTATGTGAAGACAAGTCATGATTATTTGCTGCATATTTACTGCTTATCCGGGGGGACTGTACAACTGTAAGTTAAAACACCCCTGGATGGTTAGCAGTTTACTCTAAAGTGTTGACTGGTCTAATAAGCAGGTGCAGCATCGTATATATGCTTGCATTCTTGTTGCTTAAATGCATGTTTAAATATACATGTTTGGGAAAACGTGAGCATGGATGCATTTCTAAGGTGTATCTCCAATATAGTTCATATGTGCTTGGCTTAATCCTGCAGGTCTAGTATGGGGCTAACTGCAGTTAAGCAGGTGCTTGCTTGCGAACTAGCTGAAGAGCACGGTTGCTAAAGATACATGATCATGGTTGCATAAAGATGCATGCTTAGACATGTTTGTATAGATATACATGATTTTACATGGTCGCATAGAAATGCTTGAGCACATAAAGATACTTGATCGCATAAAGTTACATGGGTGCATAAAGATACGTGTTTATACATGTTTACCTAAATATACATGGTTATACATGTTCACATAAGGATATATGCTTGCATAAAGAGGCTTGATCGCATAAAGATACATGACTGCGTAAGGATACATGGTTGCATAAAGATGCATGTTAATACGTTTTCTTAAATATACATGGTTAGACATGATCGCAGAAGGATACATGGTTGCATAAAGATACTTGATCGCATAACGATACATGCTCACATAAAAATACATGATTTAAATGCATGATCACATAAAGATACATGGTTGCATAAAAATGCATGTTTATACATGTCTGCATAGATATGTGTTGCGTAATGTTGCATAAACGCCTGCTTGCGAGAACGCCAGTTTCCATGGGCACATGTTGCATGAATGTGTGTGTACAGCGCACTTTTTCATATTTTGCCCAAATGCATATTTGTGTGAGCACAAGCTTCAATAAACGATTCTTCCATAGAGGCATATTGCTTAACCACCTTCAGACCGGACCATTTTGCTGGTAAATGACCAGAGGTCTTTTTACAATTTGGCACTGCGCTGCTTTAACTGGTAATTGCGCGGTCATGCAATGTTGTACCCAAACAAAATTTGCGTCCTTTTCTTCCCACAAATAGAGCTTTCTTTTGATGGTATTTGATTGCCTCTGCGATTTTAATTTTTTGCGATATAAACGTATATAGACCGCAAATTTTGAAAAAAAATTATATTTTCTACTTTTTGTTATTAGAAAAATCCAATAAACTCAATTTTAGTCATACATTTAGGCCAAAATGTATTCAGCCACATGTCTTTGGTAAAAAAAAAGTCAATAATTGTATATTTATTGGTTTGCGCAAAAGTTGTCACATCTACAAACTAAGGTACGTTTTCTGGAATTTACGCAGCTTTTAGTTTACGACTGCCTATCTCATTTCTTGAGGTCCTAAAATGGCAGGGCAGTACAAAACCCCCCCAAATGACCCCATTTTGGAAAGTAGACACCCTAAGGAAATTGATAAGTGGCATGTTGAGCCCATTGAATATTTTATTTTATTTTTTTGCCTCAAGCGATTGAATAATGACAAAAAACATTTTTTTTTTTTTTTTTACACAAAGTTGTCACTAAATGATATATTGCTCACACATTCTATGGGCATATGTGAAATGACACCCCAAAATAAATTCTGCTGCTTCTCCTGAGTACGGGGATACCACATATGTGGGACTTTTTGGGAGCCTAGCCGCGTACGGGGCCCCGAAAACCAAGCACCGCCTTCAGGCTTTCTAAGGGCGTTACAGTTTTGAAGGCCATAAAATGCCAAGATGGCACAAACCCCCCCCCCAAATGACCCCATTTTGGAAAGTAGACACCCCTAAATTTAGGGGTACACTAGTGAGACTAGGTAATAAATGGCGGGTGCCCTGAAACTATAAAAAAAAATAACTAACCAACCAGCGTCACCTGTAACAGTTATATGGTGATCACTGGTGAAAGGGTTAACTAGGGGGCAATCAGGGGGCTTTATGCGGTAGTATATGGGGGTCCCTGGCGCTATAAAAAGCTGCGGCGAACCTAAATACCTACCTGCCTAACTAGCGTCACCTGTGACACTAATACAGTGATCAGAAAAACGATCGCTTATTAGGCTGGGTTCACACTGGAGCGATGTGGGAACGCCACGAATGCGCAGCGGGTTCCCGCATCACATGCCTCCCGGCGGCAGTTCACACTGCCCTATGCGAACTACTGGGAGTGTCAGTGAAATGTTAAAGACACCCCCAGATCAGTTCGCATATCGCAGTGCGATCTGCAAACTCGGATCGCATGGTGTGAACACCCATGCAATCCGATTCTGCTGCGGACCAAAAAAAGGGTCCCGTGCGAGTTTGCGGCGGGTGCGACACGAATTCAGCCATACTATCTGTATGGCTGAACTCGAATTGCACAGAGATCGGATGTGATTTGCACTGCAGTGCGGTGCGAATCACATCCGTTCTCATAAACCGCTGCAATGTGAACCCAGCCTTAGTGACACTGGCGACGGGGGGTGATCACGGGGTTAAACCTTTATTGGGGGGGTTAGGGGGTACCTTAGAACTAAAGGGGGCTAACCCTAACAATTATTATAGTCACAAATGACACCCGCCGGGTGATCAGGGGGTTAAACCTTTATTAGGTAATAAATGGCGGGTGCCCTGAAACTATAAAAAAATAACTAACCAACCAGCGTCACCTGTAACAGTTATATGGTGATCACTGGTGAAAGGGTTAACTAGGGGGCAATCAGGGGGCTTTATGCGGTAGTATATGGGGGTCCCTGGCGCTATAAAAAGCTGCGGCGAACCTAAATACCTACCTGCCTAACTAGCGTCACCTGTGACACTAATACGGCGATCAGAAAAATGATCGCTTATTAGGCTGGGTTCACACTGGAGCGATGCGGGAACGCCATGAATCCGCGGCGGGTTCCCGCATCGCATGCCTCCCGGCGGCAGTTCACACTGCCCTATGCGAACTGCTGGGAGTGTCAGTGAAATGTTAATGACACCCCCAGATCAGTTCGCATATCGCAGTGCGATCTGCAAACTCGGATCGCATGGTGTGAACACCCATGCGATCCGATTCTGCTGCGGGCCAAAAAAAGGGTCCCGTGCGAATTTGCGGCGGGTGCAGCGGGTGCGACACGAATTCAGCCATACTATCTGTATGGCTGAACTCGAATCGCAGAGATCGGATGTGATTTGCACTGCAGTGCGGTGCGAATCACATTCGTTCTCATAAACCGCTGCAATGTGAACCCAGCCTTAGTGACACTGGCGAAGGGGGGTGATCACGGGGTTAAACCTTTATTGGGGGGTTAGGGGGGCACATTAGAACTAAAGGGGGCTAACCCTAACTGCCCTAACAGTTATTACAGTCACAAATGACACCAATGCAAAAAAAAAAAAAAAAAAAAAGCAATTGGTGTCACTGTGACTGGGGGGGCAGGGGTAATTGGGGGGTGATCGGGGGGTAAAGGGGGTGTATGAGTGTGCCTGGCATGTTCTACTGTGTAGTGTAGTGCTTGTGCAACTCACCGATGCTCTCTCCTCGGTGCCGGAACGAAAAATACCGACACGGAGGAGAGAATACATCACTTCCTCTCCTGTGTTTACATTACAGGAGAGGAAGTGATGTCACGGGACATTTTCATTCGTCGGGAGCGATCGCGAGGGGGTGGCCATGAATGAATGGCCGTCCCCTCGTCCGGGATCGCTCCCGAACGAATACCGACCGCCGCAGGCACCGGGCGGGGGCCCGATCGGGCCCCCGACCCGCGGGCAGGCAAGGACGTACATGTAAGCCCTTATGCCTGCCCGTGCCATTCTGTCGACGTACATCGTCGTGCGGCGGTCGGCAAGTGGTTAAAACACATGCTGGCATGTTTTCATTTGTACTGCATACGTATGTTTATTTAAACTGTATACACATGTGATTGTTTTTCTGGGACTATTTACCTTTGTGCTTATTTGCATAGGACTACATGCATATGAGCCTATTTGCCTGGGTGCTTGTTTGCCTGAGGGTACATGCGTATGAACTTATTGATCCTGTACTGCATATATAAATGCATGAATGGCAAGAACACTTGTATACCTGCATGTTTGCATACCCAAGGGGTTGCATAGCGGTAAGCCAACATTGTTTTAGGCCTGCATCCCTGTTTATTAGGTTGGATAATATAGTTGCTGCATTATTTACCTGTTATACCAGTTAAACGATTCCAGAAAAGAGAGGCAGTGTGAAGCCAGGAGCACTGCTCTCAGGTTCAGGGATCTGGCGGTGTCCACGTCCCCCGATGGACAGCGGTTTCAGGTGCATCTGTGCCACTGTGGTATTTGGCATTGCAGTGTGTCCTGATGCATTATTTTTTCGTCAGACTGCGGCCACATCACCTTGTTCATGCCTGATCTTGGTTGATCGAAGCCTAAGCAGGATCAAGCCTGGTTAGTATATAGATGAGGACTGCCCAGGTGATACCTGATGCTGTAAACTTTCCCCACTAGGGTGAGGGAGGCATCTGAGGCTGCTGGGTTTTGAGAGCATCTCAGGCCAGTAAAATATAGGGCAGTCTCTGAGGTAGTTTGTTCAATCTTTAGCTGGCAGAAACCTGGTAGGGTAAGTGCACCTCTTGGGACTGTCTGGGTCTGTTACAGTCGTCAGTCTTTGCCTTACATTTGCTCTTGGAGCAGAAGTTCTGGGCTCATTGTGAGAAAATTAAATGGTGGCAGTTCCAAAGTCAAATAGGGACATGAGGTCTATCTTAAGATCTCAAGCCGCTGAACATCCTTCTGTTTTCAGATAGGCTAGAATGTTCAGTGATGACCTCTCTGCAAGAGGTAAATTTCAGGGTCCATAATCGCCTGTAAACCATCAGCGTCATGTGGCGGTTTGTTTCCAGGCTCATCAAAGATTTCTGTAATTGCTGTGGAAAGCCGCTTTTTATTTTTTTTTTTGTGAATCTCCCCTGTGGGTTGTCCGGAGGGCTCTCGAAGCAGCTAGCCCCAGTGCTGGGCTTGCTGTGGACACCTCAATCTTTGCTCAAGGAGCAGTCCATTCCAGGGGTTCCTTCAATATATTTCTACAGGAGGAAGCTGTGTTTAGGTCAAAGCACATTCTCTACATACAGCCTTACTCCAGGTCTTGTTAGAGGTTCATTCTCTGTCTGGAAATTTTAGATCCAGGCATTGTCGGAAGGCTGTTTTCCGGGGTGTTACAAAGCAAAATATTGGTGCTTGATATTCTTCCTTTTCAGGAATTTGGAAAATAACCACTGATGCCAGTCATGCTAAGTTGACATGAGGCTGGCTACAGTTCAGTGAGCTTTGGTCTCCACAGGGGAGAATACTGTCCAATAAGCTTGGCCAGTATGCCTTGCTATGGATTATAGGACAAACCTGTTGTAGGTCCAATCTAGAAATGCCTCAGTGTGTGTGTGTGTGTGTGTGTGTGTGTGTTTTTTATTTATATATATATATATATATATATATATATATATATATACACACTCATCCACCAGGCCGGCACCAGAGAGGTGTACCACATTCTGTCTGGGACAGTACAAAAGCTGTCTCTATCGCCAATACATATTCCAGGTATAGGATAGTGTCTAGGGGAACTCTGCAGAGGAGTCTTCTAGATCCCAAGTTCTGCAGTAGTTTCGGGCAGGTGTGTCTGGGACAAGAGTCCCACTGCCAATAAGGGTACATGTACTAGTAACTCCCTTTTTTTGACGTGGCCCCCCCCCCCCATTTCAGATTCTGCCACATCCTTTACAAAGAATCCGTAAGTTGGAAGACTGATATTAGTGTTGGCTTGGTACACAGACATAGCGAGTCTTGCAGGGGTTGCTCCTTGGACGCTCCCAGTCCAGCATGGTCTTGAGTCCTGTTTCTCAGCATGATTGAGCCCCTGGAAGCCTGCTTTGGGGAACTTCAATTACAAGACTTGAAAATATATTTTCTTTTTTGCCTGGCGTGAAGCCAGGAAGTGGCACCCACAGAAATATGTGGGTGAGATTTTCTTTTTCTCCAATCTGTAGAGGAAAGCATTTTTTTGGCCTTAAGTACCGTCAAGGGTCAGAGTTCGTCCCTATCCATTTTTTTGCAGGGGTCGTTGTTCTCGCTCCTTGTTTCATACCTCATGCAGCATGTAACTTGGACAGTCAGGCCATTCCTGTGTCCTCTGGACTTGATTTGATCTTAACTGTCCTTGTAGAGGCCAATTTTTGAACCAGTCAGGGGGATTTTGTTGGTCCTTTTATCTCAGAAGATGGTTTCTTTGGTTGCTATCACTTCACGAAGTAGAGTGTTAAGAGTTGGCGGGTCATTCATGCAAGGAGCCATTCTTGGTCTCGCATCATAAGGTGATATTGCGTCCTCACCCATTTTTATTACCTAAAGTGGTTTCTAGTTTTTCACTTGAATCAGGACAGTGTCTTGCCTTTTTATGTTTCTCCTAATCCACAGTTGGCAGGACAAAGATAGCTACCTACTCTAGATGTAGTTCAGATGCTTAGGGTCTACTTGAGTTGTCGGCACAAGTCAGGCATCCCTAGTTTGTGTTGCCAGAAGAGCCCAGGAAGGGCAGGCGGCATCCAGGTCGAATATTTAGCAGTGGATCTGCCAGTTTATCAGTGATGCCTATGGTTTAATAAAAATGTTTCTACATCTACTGGGTTTTTACCAGGTCGATGTCAATCGCATAGCAGATACTGCCTTTGGCCTCAGCATGTTACAAAAAGCCGAGTAGGTCCTTCTTTGGTGGCAGTTTCTATGATGGTCCTTAGGGGCATTGCTTTGGGACATCCCACATAGTAATTACTATAGCTGCTCTGTGCCCCGTGATGTACGATAAAGAAAATAGGATTTTTAATACAGCTTACCTGTAAAATCCTTTTGGAGTACATCACAGGACACAGTGGTCCCTCCCCTCTTGCTGGGATATGCATTGCTTTGCTACAAAACTGAGGTAATTCCTGTATGGGAGGGGTTATATAGAGGGGGACTTCCTTTCTTTGAGTGTGCCAATGTCCATCCACATATAGGTGGCATGTAACCCACATAGTGATTACTATGGCTGCTCTGTGTCCCATGATGTACTCCAAGAAAAGGATTTTAGAGGTAAGCTGTATTAAAAATCCAATTTTTGTCTGCTTTATTCAAATATTTTACTGCACCCTTTTTAAAAGCTGGTTTGTAGTCATTCAGAAAATACGTTTTTTTGCGGGTGGACTATTGTTTTCAGTAATGTCCCCATGCTAATTCTTGACATTTTTATCAGCTTTTACTTTTGTGAGAGAATAGGCTCCTGCCAAGCTGCCTTGCAGGGTAACTGTAATAAAAGCACTTCTCAGGGAAAGGGACTCAGGAATATATGCATTGATCTATACATAGCATAGCCTTTAAATATAATGCTGCTGTGGGTAAGAGATGGAAGCAGTTTGGTGGATACGCTCTTTTTTACAGGGGCATCTGAACACTGGCCACAGGCATGCAGCCCTGCATGTAGTGTCAACAAAAGGAAGTGCAAGTACTTGTTCTGCTGTCCTGGATAGCTTTAGGTAAAGAGGTGCCCCAGTAGTTTTTGTTTGTTTAAAAGTCAGATACAAAAACTGTAGCTGCTGACTTTTAAAAACACACTTTTCTGTTCCAGGATCTACAGATGTGCTCACCTGAGCTGTCCCTACTCTCCCTAGCGCTGCATTTTCAACTGTGGACACCCGGCCGTGATGGCTTGCGGCTTAAGTTTGTCAAACAAAGTTAGTAAGGGCTCTTTCGCACGGGGCGGATCCGTGATGATCTGCCCTGTGGACATCCACTTGCTCAGCAGGCATCGCTCCGTCGATCCCCACTGAGCAGGAAGATGACAGGTCTGTCTCTGCACACTGTGCAAGGATGGACCTTTCAGAGCCCTGCTCTCCCCTATGGGAGATCTAATCGTGTGTATGGGGTCTATGGCTGGCTATACGTGGTTGAATTTTGAAGAATTTTCTTTTAAGAATCAGAAGTTTTGTGATCTGATGTTGCCACCATTTATTTAGAAATCCGGCCAACCAAGCCTTCAATTTCACCTCGTGTTGCTACAGAAAATAATTTTCGTGGCTGGGGATCTTTTCTTTCTGGTATTCTGTCAATGTGCCCCCCAACAAATAGTGCCCGGTATGTACTGTGCATGCGTCGTATGGAACAGCACAACAGCTGACATGCCGATCGGCTGGGCTGACGTAACCAGGATGCATGCACACATCGTAGGAGATGTCTCTCGATGGGAGATAACATTTCACAGGCATAGTTTAAACCTATGCAAACAGCGGAGGAGACAGTAGTTCTCAGATTGTGCATCGCTGCTGCTGGAGGACGGCTAGTGGCTTTGTTGAAGAGCTGGTTTTGCCTGTGTTCCAACCTGGCACACACAGGCAAAACTGGGCCATTCAACATGCCAAACCCGCCCTGCAACACAGACAAAACTGGACTATTAGCACACTGTAAAGCCACACCGCAACAGTGAGGCACAACGTGAGCTCTATGGTCTCCCCCCACTGTTTGTATATGTTTCAGTTGTGGCCGTGAAATGGTATCTCCCATCGAGAGATGCCTCCTACGATTTGTGCTTGCGCCCTGGTCACATCACTCCAACTGATTGGCAAAATCAGCTGAAGTGCGGCTCAGTTCTGCGCATGCGCCGGCACTATTTAGATGGGGGGCACTTCTCGACAGAACACTGGGAATTTTATTTTCTTGCACATACGCGTTTTTTTTTATTATTTTTTTTTTTTTTTTTTTACAATTTACATGTCTCAAAGCCAGATCAACACTGGAATCAGAAATGTGGCTGCTGGTATGTAGAAGTGATCTGCTAGTTTTACAACTGCCTGAATCACTTCTATGTAACAGAAGAATTCTAGAAGATTAATTTTAAAGGGGGCCTGTTTTAATCCATTAATAATCTTTTATGGCTGACTGGAGTAAAGCTTTGACTAGTTTATTACTTTTTCATTATTATTTTATCTTCAAATTCTTCATAGAGCTATCAAAGCCAATGCTCAAATCAGAAGTACAGTTTCCTCACTTTTCCTGTACTAGGGACCTCGCAAGGGACACCCTACTTTCAAGTCCATCATTGCACAATTGATGAGGAATCTGATTGGAAGAGCTTACATTCTGAAAGAAAAATCTCCCGTGCTTTTTATGTTCCCATTTCACCAGTTCAGCAGAAAATTCCTGGGTAGCCCAGTTGTCCAAGACTGCCACCTGGTCTTCTGTTCATATTTTTTCAAAAGTTTTACCAGGTTAATATCACTCTTTTGGTTGTGAGGTTCTTGCCATGCCACTCTGATGTTGGGTCTTCTGACCCTTGTTGTTTGGGCCTGTTGGCATAACTATGGTTGCGTCATTGTTGCCCTTATTTATTGCTTAGGGACATCCAAAGGTGTATGAATACATGCCTGTGTCCTGTACTGTACAATTATCATGCAAGGAATTTTGATTTACCTGTAAAGTAGAGCACCTGCCCTTCTATTCCTTGGTTTATTCTACATGCCTGTTACCCTTGATATGTGAATAAGTTGCCTGTGCCCACTACTGTATGATTACGATAATGTGCTGTGTCCTGTGTTGTACTCCAAGATATGGCATTTTCTATTAAAGTGGTTAAACTCTGTACAACCACTTTTACCTACAGGTAAGACTATATTAAGGCATACCTGTAGGTACTGGAGATATCTCCTAAACCTGCATGATGCATAGTAAGTAGCCCATTATGCTTTACCTTTGCAGGGGAAAAAAGAGGAAGTAAAACCCATCAAGTTTTTTGGGGTGTTTTTTTGGTATAAAATTTTTTAGCTGTCAGTCTTTGTTAGTTTTTAACGCGCTTACATTGAACAAATGTTCAGATTGAAATTTCATAGTTCATTATGACTTTTGTATGCTTGTTTGGGGTTTGTAACTAAGTCAGACACAGCCAGGCAACTAGTATTTTTAAAAGGAGGTAACCAATGGCAGCCCCCTTATATCTCTTGAAATGTTTTTCTTCAGACCCACCTCCTTCCAATCAGGAGCCATGTGTGCAATTGTTTTAAGCCTCTCCTGAACTCATCATAGTAGCCATATACATATATTTCATATAATCTCTGGCTCCGTCATTGTCAAAGTTATTGGGCTAAATGATTACTGCTATGGCGTACAACTACCAGACATGGTGCTAATCGTTAAATGCTCCCCTACTCAGACCTACCTATTATCAGACAGGAAACATGCTGCATTTTGCATGTAAGTGAGACCATAGCAATTGGGAAATGCAAATCCCACCCTTATACAAGTGCTTATACAATGTGTACATAAAGATCTCTAGATTCTGGAAAACTAGAATGTGAACTTGTATATGTATTTGCTTGCAGGGCTGCAGGAGGCATGAGAAGAGGAAATATGGGCCACTTAACACGCATTGCCAATGCAGTTGTACAGAATATGGAGAAGGGTCCTATGCAAGCACAGATCAGTGACATTATTACAGGTAATATCAGCGTATAAAGAATGTTCTTTTAATCTCATTTATTTGCTTGAAATAAAGCTGAGGTATGTAGTCTTAACTCTCAACAGAGCTTCTTCTTACATCTAAAATTAAAGATTTTGTATAGCTTCTCACTGTGGAACAAAGTAAACTGTCCTTTAAAAAGGTTATTATTAAATTTTGTAGAGTTGCCTGAAGATTGCAAAGGAAGATGGGAGATGTTTGTTGAGGAAACCCTTACTGAAACTAACCGCAGGAATACTGTAGATCTGGTAAGTGACAAAAAAAATTTTCTTTCAGATTTACCAAAACCTTTATTCAAACCTTAGGAATTTCAGTTTGTATGCAATCAGGCAGCCCCCCTTGCACTAAATCTGAAGACAAAAATCAGCAGAAAATCTGATAGTGCGTATGGGGCTTTACTCTTTAAGGTACCAACAGCCATAAGATTATAGGCAACTGATCTATCGTTCGTTCCTTTTTTAAATTTACAATCGCATGAATACAGGGTTCCTTTAACCACCTCAATACAGGGCACTTTCACCCCCCTCCTTGCCCTGGCCATTTTTCAGATTTCAGCGCTGTCGCATTTTGAATGACAATTGCGCGGTCGTGCTACACTGTAACAATGTGAAATTTTTATACATTTCTTCACACAAATAGAATTTTCTTTTGGTGGTATTCAGTTTTTTTCCCTGAAAATTTTGGGGGAAAAAAAGTTTCCCTTTGTCAGTAAATGTTGTAAATAAGTAATTTTTGTCCTTCACTGATGGGCACTGATGAGGCGTCACGAACCTGCCACACTTATGGGCACTGATGGGCGGCATGGATATAGCCAGCACTGACTGGCATCACTAATGGCCACTGATTGCTGGCACTGGTGGGCACCAATTGCTGGCACTGTGGGGGCTTTATTGTAATCAGGGCACTGATGATCAGTGACCCGATTACATACCTAGATGTCCGCTGCGAGAAGATGCCGCTGATCAGCTCACCTCTCCTCACACTTTGTCAGTGTGGGGCGAGGAGTGCCGATTACCATCATCTCCGTGCTTACATGTGACCGGCTGTGATTGGACACAGTCGATCACATGTTTAAAGAGCAATGGCCACATGCTAGGACGCTGCGCTGTGCTCCCCCGTGGGCACGCGAGAGCGGCCATTCTGAGAAGCTGTCAAATCAAGTCCACCCAGAACGAGAGCCGCACCAGGCCGCCATTTGATGGTGGGCGAGCTGCAAGTGGTTAAAGACTACAAACCAAGGGATTAAAGTAGTAATTAAGGCATTCTTTTACTTTGCAGTAAGAGAGGGATATATAACCCCTATCATTTTCTTCACAATCTGTGTACCATTGAGGAAGGGAGGCAATCCTTTCAAAGTGAGGGAAATCGCTGGTAGTCAACAGGGTCACAAAACTAGTGCCCTCCTTGTAAGATATTTTCTTTTCCTGTTCTGGTGACCACTCAAAATTTGGGCTCTTCATTCAGTGATGACTGTCGCCAGGACAAACATAGGGTTAATCTTCCTCACAGATACATAAATGGCAATGAAACATGACAGTTATTTTAATTACTCATCTAAAACTAAAAAAGGTTGTGCCTTCAGGTGGACTATGAGTAATTGTGGAAGTTAGGAACCTTCACCTACTGCTCCAATTCCCTCTTGGCACCAGTGATGTCTGCACATCAGTGTCAGTTGTACCAAAACTGTTCTCAGATAATGCTGTTTTATCTTATATGGCCATACTTTGCTTTTAGGTGAATACTCACCACCTGCGTTCCTCAAGCGAAGATGAAGATATTGACAGTGCTTTTCCCAATGAATTGTCTGTGCAGCAAGTGAGTCGCTTTTTTTTTTTAATCAGAATCAAGTTTTATTAACAACTTTTTAACAATACAAAAACAATGCACGTTCCGGAGTGTTACATTGTTCAATATGTTCACAGAATACAAAGTATAGTAATGTTCTTTTAGAAAGCCAAAGCAGGTATATAGACCAGGTCAAACCTGACAGGTTACTAACTATTACATCTTACAGTCAATAAATCAGTAAATACTTTCTAGGAAGATGTTTCCAACCTTTCCCTATACTCTAAATTTAAAACGTTCCAAAGGCGGGGGGCATTTTGAGAGATTTTGTTCCCACATTAAGTTAATAGCCTATCCAGGATTAGATCCAGTGGAGCCAAGCCTAGGGTATCTAGCCAGAATCCCCAAATCTTGTTAAACCTGGTCGGGCTGCCTCTGTGCTACAATGTCAAGGGCTTATATCTCAAAGGTATTCCCATGTTGGCTAACCACATCTCTAGAGTTGAAGAGGTTTGAGAGATCCAATGTTGCAAAATCGGCTTTCATGCTTGGAACAGTGCTCTAGACACCGCCTCTCTGACATATGCATCTGTTATATACTTATCCAGTACACCTAATAAGCACGGTTACTTGAAAAGTACTATTAATGGTGTTTACTATGCCGGGCCAAAATTGATGCAGTTTTGGACATCGCCAAAGGAGATTTACCAGGTCCCAATAGGCCCTGTTGCATCTTGTACACAATGGGTCAGGAAGAAGCTTGAGCGTAAAAAAATTGAGTGGGCTATGATGAACCCGCAGTAATCTATATAGTTGGGGCAGTCTTTGGGTTACATTTAAAGAACAGCTGTAAAACAGACTTCAGGGCCTCTGACCACTGATCCACATCTATGTCACCTTGATCCTCCACCCAGTTTTCCATAGCCGTGTTGGGAAAGTTCTCTAGGTACTCCAGGAACAGCATCACATAGCACCTAGAGATGAACCCTATAGTGATCGTGGACTGCTGCACCATGTTAAAAATAGGCATAGGGGATAGCATCATCTGCTCTAATGATGATTGCGCTGTAATAGGGTGCTGCAATTGAAAGTATGGGGGAGTACATGTTGTTTGACAATCCATATCTCGCTTGCATCTGGGCAAACGGGAGCAACCTGCCATTACTTAAAATGTGACAAAGGTGAGTAACGCCATATGGTCACCACCAGGCTGCACACTGCAGCTTAGCCAGTCCCAGGTAAGTATTGTTATTCCAGATGGGGTTTTAGTTATTACATCCTAACACTCTGCTATTGTTTTGTTTTCGCCCTGTTCATATGCATTAGCCTATAAGTGGTGTACCTTTTGTTAGACTTTAAGAAGAGCTGAGCCTCGAGGGCTTCCAAGAGTGTCTGGGCTTCTACAGAGTGCAACGCCACAGCTAATGTGAAATCAGTAGACGCTTCCCTCTTAGTATGAGAACCATTCATACCATTCAAGCAGCTGCTGCAGCTGGGCTTCCAAGTAATACTGACAGGGGTTTGGGAAAGCTAAGAACCCATTATCCTTGGACCTCTGGAGTTGCTCCAGCAGGACCTGACTTCCATAATAGCAAGAGAAATATGGAATTTACCACTCAAAATATTTTAAACAGTATAACTTCATATTGGTTTTTAATGATTGTCATTCTCCTGAATCATATCTATGTGCAATTGCGCATTTAATTTGTGTCTTAAGTGTACTAGTGTCTAATCTTTGGGTCTGTTCCTGTTTTGTCTCTGTGTTAAATATTAACATCCATTTTATTCAAAGCACATTCACAGCACTGAATTTTAACACAACCAACAGAAGATTTTGAGCATTAATGATTTATTTTTTATGTTTTTATTTTTTGTGCTTTGTTGAATTCAGGCCTTCTCTGACTACCAAGTTCAACAGATGACTTCTAATTTTGTGGATCAATTCGGTTTTAATGATGAAGAATTTGCTGAACAGGAAGATAACATAAAGTAATAAACCTTTTCACTTTTGTGTGTTTTATGATGGTATCTTCTGACGAGATTTGTCTTGAGAAGAAAATCTGTTTTTCTGGCCAAATGTTGCGCTATATCTATATAGAGATAGAGAGAGATATATCGATATAGAGAGAGATATATCGATATAGAGAGAGATATATCGATATAGAGAGAGATATATAGAGATAGAGAGAGATATTTTTATGTATGAATCCCACTATACATGAATAAACTGTGATTTTGATGCAAGCAGTTGATCACGCGCCTTCCACACAGTCTTCTCCAGACCACCCCTGGTCAGTCTAGGCAGCGGGACACGCACGATCATTTTCTCCAGTTTTATTGTTTTAAATAGCACTACAACGTCACAATAATAACGCCTTCACCAGCACAGGAGTAATCTTTATTTCTCTTATATTCACTGACCGACACTGCTCCTCACTGTAACTAAATGGGTTGTATAGCCTGCAATCAGGAGAAAATAGGCAAAATTGTTACACAATACACAGAACTTTAATCCCGCCCCATGGGGGCACGCCCTGTGCTATCAACCCTTCCCACTGCTCCTAGCAGCTTCAGTTTTTATTTTGCCTAGCAAGGAGCATGACCTAGGAAACCCTGCAGGCCTCTCGGTCCATGTTTTTGCTGCAGGGTTTCTGCTTTTTGCGCAAGATGAGAGATCCTGAGATCTTCTATCAACTGCCGGCTGGGTGACAGGCTGGTTAATGAAATCCTTGTAGTCTCCCCAGTCCGGCCATCGAGCGTGAGCAGGCCGCAGCTATGGCTCGGCAGGCCACGACATACCTCATGCTCCAGAGGTGGTCAGTGAGCTTCAATGCTCCGGGGTATACATATGACCGAGCTACTGATGTCTGGATCACAGTATACCGGGCCAGTAACCTTCCCTGTAACTGCGCAGGAGTTGGCTACCACGGAATGTCTCCCAGATCTTCAGGACTGTTAAGTATGGCTCTCCCTGCTTCGGTGGGGGAAGCAGCTGGGCATTCCCTGGGGGGTCGATTCGGGGGCCACCTCGCCTACTTATCTTCGCTCCCAAGTCCCTATCCCCCCTCTGAGGGAGGTGTCTGCATGCGCTGCGGGCGGTGTGTGTGTGTGTGTGTCTCACTGTTTCTCACCTGTGGGGCTCTGTGCGGTTGCTGTTCAGTCCTGGTTCAGGTCTGGGGGTCCAAAAAAGGCAGTTTTTGTGGAGGATGTCTGTGTGTCAGCAGGCAGTTTTTTTTTTTTTTTGTTTTTTTTTGCTCTTTTCACCTCATGGCGCCGTTCCGGCAGCCATCTTGGATTTGGGAAAGCTATAGATTCCCCTGGGGAGCTTCAGCAGCCATTTTCCCTGGGATTCCTATGGATTACTTTGGCAGCCAATTTGTGAAAACCAAAATGCTTTCTTCACCGCTGGCCTTTTGTGACAGCTTGCAATGTGCTTTCTCTTGTCACTTCCTGTATTCCCTGTGTGTGAGGGACACTGGATGGCTCTGTGTGGAACGCTGAAGCTGTTCTGCAGACCGTTGCACCGCTGTTAGAGCTGCTGCTGACAGTTTTTTTTTTTCTCCTCTCTGCATCTGGGAACCTCCTAGGGACTACAGGCACTGTTGGAATTCACAGAATGCCCCAGGGTGGTGAGTCTAGCGCTAAGCACCCCCCCCACACGGCGGCAGCAGGAGGGTGGGACCTTCACTGTCCTAAGTCCCCTTGCAGGTGGCAGACAGGATAGAGTCAGCATGGCTTCAGAAACTAGCGTTTCTTCCCCCGAAATCCAGGCTATATCAACCGGGTCACCTGCGATTAGTGCGGTGCGCACGGAAACCCTGACGGCGTTCCTGGACTCCTATGTATCTAAGATAGAGGCGGCACGTGGCAGGAAAGGTGCACGTAAGAGGCCCCCCCCCCATCCTCTGGGATGCAGACTGATGCAGACTCGGGCCCTGCTGCGGCTGGAGACCCCTGCTTTGACCTACGTGGCTGACCAGGACCGTTCGGACAGCGAGGATGATTCCCCGCCCGGGTCCGGGAGAGGCAAGGCGCTTGTTGGAGAACTTATCACAGCTGTGCATGATACCCTGAAGATTCAGGAGCCAGCGGATTCCTCTGCTGATGTAACGGTCCCTTTTGGGTCCCACAAGCCAGAACATTCACCTAAGATGTTCCCGTATTTGACTTATTTTGACAAATTCATCTACAGGGAATGGGGTCGCCCGCAACGGACCTTTTCGGTCCCCAAAAACTTGGCGGTGCGCTACCCCTTTGAGGAAAGCCTTCTCAAAAAGTGGTTGGTCGTGGACCACCCAGTGTCTAGGTTAAATAAAGTAACCACGATCCCGGTTGAGGGGACTCCTGCATTCAAGGATCCCATGGACAGTGGCTCGTTCCTTGTTTACGGTTGTGGGGTCAGCCGTGCAACCTGTACTGGCATCCGCACTGGTGTCGCAGACACTGAGTGGGCAAAACGTTTGCACCGCGAATTGGGAGAGCAAAATGCCTCCCCTGTCTGCGTGGAGTTAGCAGACCAACTAGTGCATGGCCTTAAGTACGTTTGTGATGCAGCCCTGGATACTCTCCCTCTGTTATCTAGGGCCTCAATGTCAGCTGTGGTGCTGAGGCGCCTTATTTGGCTGAAATGCTGGTCCGCTGACCAGGCATCCAAGAAAGCCCTGAGGGATCTTCCCTTCCTTGGCGACCGGCTCTTTGGAGCCTTGTTGGATGATATTATTTAAAAAAAACGGGTAGTAAGAGTATTCTACTCCCACAGGCCAGGAAGGCTAAAGAGCCACGCCGCAGGCAAGGGCCCTCCTTTTCCGCTCACAATCGGCTTTTTCGTCCGCCCGGTGTTTCGGCAAAATGACCCCAGCCTTACAGGACGCCCACGGACGGTAAGAAGCGTCACTGGAACCGCAAGCCTGCGAACAAAAGTGCTACCGCATGAAGGTCTGCCCCCACCCACACATCGGGTGGGAGGTCGCCTTCGGGAGTTTGCAGCCCGTTGGACCTCCCGGTTATCCGACCAATAGGTCTGCGACCTGATTTCTACAGGCTACAAGATAGTTTCTTTCTTGGCCACCAAACAGATTCTTCCCCTCCAGCATACCCGTGTCCCCGGTTCGCGGGAAAGCCCTGTTGAGGGCAGTGAGGGACTTGCTGAATCAGAGGGTGATCGTACCAGTTCCGGAATCGGAACGCTTCCAGGGGTTCAACTCCAATCTGTTTGTGGTTCCCAAGAAGGAAGGGGTACGTCCAATCTTGAACTTGAAAACCCTCAATCGCTTTGTAAAAGTGCAGAGGTTCAGAATGGAATCAGTTCGCTTGGTAGTCGCTGCACTCCATCAAGGGGACTTCCTGGCGTCCTTGGACATTCAGGATGCCTACTTGCACATGCCCATATGCCTTCTGCATCAAAAGTTTCTGCGTTTGGCAGTCGGGGAAGCCCATTACCAGTTTGTGGCTCTTCCCTTTGGTCTGGCATCAGCCCCCCGAGTCTTTACCAAAGTACTGGCTCCAGTATTGGCATTGCTGCGACAACGCGGGATCGCGATCGTGGGCTACCTGGACGATCTCCTCCTGAGACCATCTTTCGCCTCAAAATTAGAGGAGGATGTGGCGATCACCATGCAGACATTGCAAGAATTTGGGTGGCTGTTGAACCTAAAGAAGTCGGTGAATGTGCCGACCCAGGGTCTGGAGTACCTGTGGTTACTATTGGACTCCAGGGAAGCGAGGGTTTTTCTCCCCTCAGACAAATTACTGACTCTCAGATCTGCGGTCAAACTACTGTTGAACCGCAAGTGGTCCTCACTCCGCTTTTGCATGCGGGTGCTGGGGCTCATGGTGGCTGCCTTAGAGGCAGTACCTTTATGCCCAGTTCCACACCAGAGTCCTGCAGAAGGAGATCTTGACGAAATGGGACAAATCTCAGTTGTCCTTGGATCGGCAGATCCAGGTGAGGCAGCCAGTCAGGGACTCCCTGATCTGGTGGTTGAGGTCCCCGGTGATTCAGGCCGGAAAATCGTTTCTTCCTCTGAAATGGAGGTCACCACGGATGCCAGTCTGTCCGGCTGGGGTGGAGTGATGGGGATTCAGTCGGCTCAGGGCCTCTGGTCAATGGAGGAATCCAGGTTGCTGATCAATCTGCTCAAATTGAGAGCGATCAGGCTGTGCCTCCACACATGGTCGGCGTGTCTTCGAGGGCATCCGACCAGGATACAGTCAGACAACGCCATGGCTGTGGCGTACATAAATCACCAAGGGGCAAAAGGAGTTCAGCCGCTGCTCGGGATGTCACTCACATACTTCGGTGGGCAGAGCGACACATTCCGGCTCTGTCGGCCATTTACATCCCGGGGGTGGAAAATTGGCAGGCAGACTATCGGAGTTGTCAGATACTGGATCCAGGAGAATGGGCATTGAATCCGGAGATATTCAGGTGGCTGTGCCTGAAATGGGGCACACCAGATGTGGATCTATTGGCCTCCCTGCTCAATCGGAAGGTGCCGAGATTAGTGTCAAGGACAAGAGATCCGTGGGCAGACGTGTCAGACGCGCTGGTGGCTCCGTGGGATCAGTACCAGCTGATCTATGCCTTTCCTCTGCTGAAACTGTTGCCAAGTCTGCTTCGCAGAGTGGAAGCCGAGGGGATTCCAGTAATCCTGGTTGCCCCAGATTGGCCTCAAGGGGCCTGGTACGCAGACCTGGTGCTCCTGGTGGCAGACGCTCCCTGGTAAATGCCGTTGAGAGAGGACCTCCTATCTCAAGGTCCAATAATTCAATCTGCTTTACCATTGCTGGCTTTAACGGCCTGGCTATTGAAAGCCAGGTATTGAGGAACAGGGGTCTGTCGGACTCAGTGATTCCAACTATTCTGAGGGCGCGGAAATCTTCTTCCAGGAAGATATACCATGGTACTTGGAAGGCCTACATCTCCATGTGTGAGGAGAAAGAGTGGCATCTGCGCTCCTTCTCGATATCCAGGATCCTGCTGTTTCTTCAGTAAGGTGTAGAGGTTGGCGTTGAGCACCATCAAGGGGCAGATTTCAGCTCTGGTTGTCTTTTTTTTTTTTCAGCAACCCCTGGCATCTCACTCATTAGTGAGTACCTTTGTGCAGGGGGTGCGACATGTAGTCCCTCCGGTGCGTCCTCCGTTACCTCCGTGGGATTTGAACCTGGTGTTGTCGGCGCTTCAGAAGCCGTCGTTTGAGAATATCAGGGAGATTCCTCTGCTGACCCTTTCACAGAAGGTGGTCTTTCTGATGGCCATCACATCGGCCAGGAGGGTTTCGGAACTGGCGGTCTTGTCCTGCAAGTCGCCTTATCTGGTCAGCCACAGGGATAAGGTGGTGTTGCGTCCGCAACCGTCCTTTCTACCTAAGGTGGTCTTGGCCTTTCATATCAATGAGGACATTGTATTGCCATCATTGTGTCCTAAGCCGAAGCGCCCCAAGGACGTGGCCCTTCACGCTCTGGATGTGGTTAGGGCTCTGAAGGTGTACTTGTCTGTCACGGCTCCCTTTCTCAAGTCAGACTCACTGTTTGTTTGGGTGGCTGGTCCTTAGAAGGGCATGGCGGTCTCGTCGACACACCATTTCCAGGTGGATCAGACAGATTGTAGTCAAAGCCTACGGTTTGAAGGGGCAGGTGCCTCCCTTTCCAGTCATGGCCCACTCTACAAGAGCAATTGGAACGTCTTGGGCCTTCCGACACCAAGTGTCTGTTGCTCAGGTGTGCAAAGCGGCGACCTGGTCGTCTGTCCATACGTTTACCAAGTTCTACAAGGTAGATGTCAGTGCATTGGCTGAAGCCTGTTTTGGCCGCAAAGTTTTGCAGGCGGGCGTGTAGTTGCAATTGAATTTCCTGTTTTTTCGATAAAAACGCAGTACTGTTTTGGTTAATGCGCTGTTGCACTCCTTCCGCAATGTTGCGGTTTTGGGGATCACTCCTGTTGAGGATACCTGGTTATATAGTGGTGTTTTTCCACACACTGCTGTTTTTTTGTGGGTTTAGTTTCACTAGTTCCCACTTGCCATGGTGGATGAAGTTTTTATGCTGTTTTCCCCACCCCTCATTTGGCACTGCTTGGGGACGTCCCATTTAGTTAGAGAGGAGCTGTGTCGGTCGGTGAATATTGGAGAAAATAGGATTTTTTGTACTCACCGTAAAATCCTTTTCTCTGTAATTCACCAACCGACACAGCACCCACCCCTCCTTTTTTTTCTTTTTTCTACGTTTATACTGCTTGTTGACGTACTGAAGCTGCTAGGAGCAGTGGGAAGGGTTGATAGCATGCCCCCATGAGGCGGGATTAAAGTTCTGTGTATTGTGTAACAATTATGCCTAGTTTCTCCTAATGGCAGGCTATACAACCCATTTAGTTACAGAGAGGAGCTGTCGGTCGGTGAATTACAGAGAAAAGGATTTTACGTTGAGTACAAAAAATCCTATTTTTATTTTGCACATATCAATGGACAACTAACCACTTTAATACAGCTAGTCTCCTTTTCCAACTCCATAGTCTCTACCTGAGTTGTTGGTTTCATAGGGGTAAAAAATAGAGTTAAAGACTCTACCGGCCTCACTGCTTTCTTATCTCAAATCTGCTAAAATCTCCCCAAGGACAGTTGTATTTGAAGATTACCCTCAAGTAGTTTTGACAGTTTCTCTAGAGGACAGGTTCAAAGACTTCTATGAACCTGTTCACAAGGTTGTAGCGCATATATATATATATATATATATATATATATATATATATATATATATATATATTTATATATATAATTATATTTATTTTTTTTACTGGCGAATACCGTTACTTTTGGTCAAGTACTCGGCGATACAGGGTACGGATACCTTTGCAGTGCGATTTGAGCTCATACAAAATTAATAGGCTCAAATTGCACAGCAAAAGTTTGCCTGCAATTAGGAATGCGCTGTGATTCCTGTCCGAATCGCATGCCCTTTCCCACACTGCTCCTGTGTGAACCCAGGCTGAAGGCACTATGACAAGCCTGGGTTTACACAGAAGCGGTGGGGGAAACCACATGCTATTCAGACAGGAATGCTATGAAAATACCTTCAAATTCCAAAATTTTGCATAGAATCCACAATATCGGTTGCCTTCCTGACACAAGGGGATTACTCGACATTCATAGACATTTAAGATGCCTCACTGTCCCTTGTGAAAACCTTTTATTCAAGGTGTACCATGGATTCTTCCCACCCCCCCCTTCCCCTATCAGCAACCTGTGCTCCCTTGGAATCTCAGCATTTTTTTCTCTTCCTTGTAGAAACCTCCCTTTGAACTCATCAGGGAAATTCTCTTGGATTATCTCTCCTGCTAAGTAACTTTCTTCATTTCTGGCATGTCTGTTAGATGTGTACCTGAGCTAGTGACTCTCTTGCAAGGAGTCATTCCTCATTCTTCACAAGGGCAAAGTAGTCTTATGGCCAAGGCCATCCTTTTTACCCAAGGTGGTATCAGGCCTCCACCTCGATCCTCCCATGTGAGTTCCATGTGAGAATCGTGATTTATAAAAGGTGAAGTTATCTTTTAATTGCTAAATTCACCTTTTGTAAAAAAAAAAAAAAATGCACATCTTTTGCAGGTAAAAAAAAAAAAATGCATGTATTTAGTTTTTTGCCCAGCAGCCATAATCCTGCAAACTCTCATCTTTCTTCCTGTACCTCCTGCATGGGCAGACATTTACTGCATTGAAGGAAGAATCAATAAACTACGAGCGTGCTCACCAATGCCCTTGCATGTCATTGCAAACTACAGGCTGTCTGCTGCAATGGCTGAAGGTGCTTGTGGTTCATTCATTCACAGGAAACTGAATGGATAACGTGGCTGTTAGGGTGAGAATCCCCTGTCCATTGTCACAATTTGGAAACCGGGGGCGGGGGGGGGGGGGGTGTTGTGTTGGTCAGGTATTCTTTGATAACATGTTGCATGTTAAACCCTAAAATAGGTTGTAACATGATAGTTAATACTTTGTCTGCTCATTTAATGTTTTCCTTTAAAATTTGCATTAGATATTTATTCTATTTTTCTCTGTGTTTATAGTGCACCTTTTGATCGAATAACAGAGATTAATTTTAACTTGGAAGCTGAAGATGAAAATGTAAGTATAGCATCCTCTGAATTGGTTTTCTCAGCAAAGCACAAAACCGATTTACTAACAAATTTGCGTACATTTCAGACACACAAGTATCACACATTTTAAACACAAGACAAGAAATGTAGTCCTAACTATTTAATACTGCATAGAACAACTACAGGAACTTTTACATATGTAGACATTAGGAGGAGAGTGTAAAGTGTAATTTGCATACCTCTGTTACTTCATGCTTTCATTCTGTCCATACTCTGCTTTAAAATCACAGCTATGGGGGGGAATGTGGCCTAGCCACAGATGTAGTGGATGCATATTCCTTTGCTCTCCACCAGTTATTAAAAAAAAATCATCCTGACACTGAGACTATAAGCTCTTTCCTGCGATCCTGTAGCTCTTGGCATCAGAGCAGCAATGACCAGGGTCCCCAAAACACTGCAGACATGACCTGGATGAACAATGAAGGACATCAGTGTTCCCAATTGGCAGGCACAAAATGAAGATGGCTACTGAAGTATACGCAGAAGGAGGTTATGGTCAAGCTTAGCCCATATTTCCGGCTGTTCCCAACCCAGAAGTCCCCTACCTGCAGCAGAGGGAACAGAGTTTAGAGGAATCGCAGACCCAGCAAATGGATGTACCCTCCTGCCTTTTGTATTGAGTAGTACTATGTTCTAAAGCACAATACATAGACGAGGGGCGCAGAACACCTGCTTAGAGAAGTACTGGCAGCAGTACATTTTTATGGAACATGGCTAATGGTATTGGGGAACATATGCATCAAGAGGTTCACAGCATTAGAGGGCTGCGCCAGTAGAAGTGAAGTGAAAAGTTTCCCACTCAAACATGACATGTTATAAATGCTGTTGCCGCCAGATTTGGCTAATCGTGACTTTCAAGTACAAGACATGGAAAACAGACTATATAAGAATTGACCCCTGGGTTATTAAGATACACCGAAGAGAGCCAAAGGCAAATCCCCTGCTGATTTTATTGAAAACTGTCTGGCTACCACATTTGGGATAGAGCATCCTACTCAATATTTCTCTGTGGAGAGAGAGTTCACAGGGTTCCCTCCTGTCCATCTCTGCTAGGAGATCCTCCTAGATCGTTTCTGCTCAAACGTCTCCATAACAAGGATAAAGACATTATCTGTGGACAAACCCTGAAAGCACAAAACTAAGAGTCTGCATATTCTTAAATGTAATTTTTTTAGCTGAAATACAGCATGTTTGGATCCCAAGCACTGTCTGCATGTCTTTAACATCTCACACTGAACTGTATCCAGTGAAATTAAAAATTGTTAATGAGACGCACTTCTTTGAGACACCAAGACCAAAAAAAACATTAAAAATGGTGGGTGTGGAGATGGTCTATTTTACCACATTTCAAATACCTATATGTCTGTTGTTCTGCCTGCTAACCAATTGTATATATGCAAAAAGAGTTGCGCCCTCTTGGAAGTAAAGATCCCATAGGGCAGTGATGGCGAACCTTGGCACCCCAGATGTTTTGGAACTACATTTCCCATGATGCTTCATTACACTGAAGAGTGCATGAGCATCATGGGAAATGTAGTTCCAAAACATCTGGGGTGCCAAAGTTCGCCATCACTGCCATAGGGAGTAACAAATTGGTTAATGTAGGCAAACACTAGGCTTGCTTTTAATAAACATATATTTAATGTATCAAAAACTTAACAAATAACGAGTGTAATAACTGATATAACCAACACGGTATATCACAATGTATGTTCCATCACCAGTCTTAAAATGCCACTCCTATAAACGTCCGGACAAAATCCCTTTGTGAGATACACAGGTTGGTGCAATACCCCCCCATTACAATGTAACCAAAATCTGGTTAAATGCCGTGATGTGTATTTCACATAGGGCCCAGGGCTCCCCTTCACATCCCCTTTTGATCCAACATAGATCATGCAAGCTGGATAATGGTTCCATTAGCCTTGCACAAATGCAGCAGACTGAACTGCAAAGTCCAGTATATGGCTATATGTTTGGTCACAGTAGACAAGCGTATGTGTAAAGCCAGTATAGCTGAATAAAGAAAAGAGCCAATATAGAAGCACTAAATAACTGGTCATTGCATGCCGTCCATTGGGCTCATGTATTGCTGCATTATAGGCAGGGAAGGGGATAATGGTTGCATATAGCAGGTACACTCCCTATATCATCCGAAGTGTTAAGTTCACACATTCAGTACAATCGTCAGTATCTGAGTAATTGGTAAAGTGAGGAGCGAGCCGGTCTAACCAAACCCCGACAGATCCACAGAGTGTTCTATTCAGCAATCATCTCAATGATCACGAGGGGAAGGTGATGGTCTGAACTTCCAAACGGCTCCAGCTCATACACCTCAGAACTTGTTTCCCAGTTGTTGGATGAATTGTATGGTGTAGATAAGTGCTGGGTTTAGGATCTCTTCACGTGCCTGCAGCATTCACCACTGACAGACCCATCAGGTGCCATTCTATACTGCTGGCTGCATATCCCTGTCAACAGACACTCAGATTCCTGGAGCTCCCCTGCTAGTAGTGAAGCTTCATAGGGAAGTTGAGCACAGGTGTCTAATGATGTGACAGTCAACAAATTGCACTTATGTGCAAGCATAGCTTCATCAGGATCTTTGAGGCACCAACTTCAGTGTCTGCTTGGCAAGACCGGAAGAAACCTAGACCTCAGCCTGAGGGCTGAACTTAGCTTATGCGGATTTACTTGTGATACTGTTCTCTGAACCTTTGAGACCTAGCATCCCTTTTTAGATGTGATTTTCCTTTGGGAATATCTCACCAAAAAATACATTTTTGTTGCAAGGGATGGTCAAAATCTGATTTGTATCTTCTTGCAGACTTCTGGGAAAATCAGGTAAACAATCGCACAAGGAGGAAATTACATTTTTGAGAGCCGTTCTGTACACTTTCTGCATTCTGTGTACAGAACACCGACAAGTAGCCGTATAGCGTTGCATTTGACAGATAATTACAGCACTGAAGATTGAAAAGGAAAGGCAACTTTTAATAACATTCAATTACAAGATATCTTGTGTCACACTTTTATACACTATCTAGCACGGGAAAGACACATATCAAGAGAGGTGGTGGTACTGCACACACCAAATGGTACAATATGGGAAAGTTTCCCCGAGGGGGTTTAGCAGCAGGATAAGTAGCATTTTCACTCATTTTAATTATCCTGCTGCTAAACCCCCCCCAGGGTACTTTCTCATATACACTATATATTATTTTTTTATTTGCACTCCCCCCCCCGAAAGTGGAATTACCCTTTAAGTGATCAAGCTTATTGACTTTAAACACACCAGGAAGCACAATGAAAAGTACAAATGATCATGGCCCTATAAAGGAATGGGTGAAGCTTTACTATTTAAAGTAAACCAATAGACAAAACTTTAATTTTGGATAGTTAGGGATGGTCCTAACCCCTGTTTATTTTTTGCTATCTGTGTTTGGGAGATTTACCTTCACTTTCGGTCTCGTAGCCAACCCCTTAAGTGAGAGGAAATCCCTGCAAATTAAGGGAATCAGAACTAGTGTCCCCATTGGAAGAGTTCCCCTCTATTACTTTTCTGGGGACAACCCAAAGTTTGGGATTTTTTTGTTTCACGTTTACTTTCACTTTCAAAGATAACGGTAAATGGACAGAAAGAGAGGGTGAGTCTCCTTAAATGGGACACAGAAATCGATAAAAACTGAAAGGTGTTCTAATCCCCCTCCACTATCCAGAATAAAAAAAAAAGTAAAACCGTCTTGCCTTTTTTATTGTGCTTTAACCACTTAAGGACCACCGCATGTAAATGTACGTCGGCACAATGGCACCGACAGTCACAAGCACGTACATGTACGTGCTTGCCTTCCAGCGGATGGGGGGTCCGATCGGACCCCCTCCCGCTGGCAGCGGTGGTCCGTTTAGCTTCAGGAGCAATCCGGGATGAGGGGATGGCCGTTAGTTTCTGGCCATCCCCTCTCGATCGCTCCTGGCGAATGAGAAGCTTCCCCCGCCTGTGTAGTGTAAACACAGGCAGGGAGGAAGTGATGTCATTCTCCTCGGGGCGGTCTTTTTAACCAGACTGCGAGGAGAACACATAGTAAGTGCAACAAACACTACACTGACATGTAGGTACACATAGGCACCCCCCCCCCCCCAGTCAGTGTCACTGATTGCAGTGATCATTTATTTACTGATCACTGCATTTAGTGTCAGTTGTGACAGTAAAAAGTGTCAGGGCAGTTAGTGTTAGGTCCAGGGTAGCCCCCTACCCCCCCCTAATAAAGGTTTAACCCCCTGATTGCCCCTAGAGTTAACCCTTTCACCCCCTTTTGCCAGTGTCACTAAGCAATCATTTTTCTGATCGCTGCATTAGTGTCACTGGGGCCGCTAGGTAGCTAGTTATTTTTTTTAGGTTCAACGTCAGGTTTTTATAGCATTAGGTACCCCCATATACTACCCAATAAAGGTTTTAACCCCCTAATTGCCCCTAGAGTTAACCCTTTCACCAGCGATCACCGTATAAGCGTCACTGGTGACGCTGGATAGCCAGTTAGTTATTTAGGTTCCCCGTCAGGTTTTTATATAGCGTCCGGGACCCCCATATATTACCTAATAAAGGTTTTAACCCCCTGATTGCCCCCAGGTAACCCTTTCACCCCCTTTTGCCAGTGTCACTAGGCGATCGTTTTTCTGATCGCTGCATTAGTGTCACCGGTGCCGCTAGGTAGCTAGTTATTTTTTATGTTCACCGCCAGGTTTTTATAGCATTAGGTACCCCCATATACTACCCAATAAAGGTTTTAACCCCCTAATTGCCCCTAGAGTTAACCCTTTCACCAGCCATCACCGTATAAGTGTCACTGGTGACGCTGGTTAGCCAGTTAGTTATTTAGGTTTCCCGTCAGGTTTTTTATAGAACGTCAGGGACCCCCATATACTACCTAATAAAGATTTTAACCCCCTGATTGCCCCTAGTTAACCCTTTCACCAGTGATCACCGTATAAGTGTTACGGATGACTCTGGTTAGTTTGCTTTTTATAGCATCAGGGCACCCACCATTTATTATCCAATAAAGGTTTAACCCCCTGATCACCCGGCGGGTAATATCAATTAGGTTTTAGGGTCAGGGTCTGCGTCGCCCCAGGCAGCGCTAGGTTAGTGTCAGTACCGCTAACACCCACGCGCAAATTGTACACCTCCCATAGTGGTATAGAATCTGAACAGATCAATATCTGAACTGATCAGATCTATACTAGCGTCCCCAGCAGTTTAGGGTTCCAAAAAAATGCATTGTTAGCGGGATCAGCCCAGATACCTGCTAGCACCTGCGTTTTGCACCTCCGCCCAGCCCACCCAAGTGCAGTATCGATCGATCACTGTCACTTACAAAACACTAAACGCATAACTGCAGCGTTCGCTGAGTCAGGCCTGATCCCTGCGATCGCTACGTTTTTTTTTTGGTAGCGATTTATATTTAAATCCTGAAGACAGTGCTTGGTTTTCAGGGTCCTGTACGCGGCTAGGCTCCCAAAAAGTCCCCCACATGTGGTATTCCTGTACTCGGGAGAAGCAGCAGAATTTATTTTGGGGTGTAATTTCACTTATGCCCATAGCATGTGTGAGCAATATATCATTTAGTGACAACTTTGTGCAAAAACAAAAAAAAACAATTTTTAATATTCCTGCAACTTGTGGCAAAATATAAAATATTTCATGGACTCAACATGCCTCTCAGTAAATAGCTTGGGGTGTCTACTTTCCGAAACGGGGTCATTTGGGGGGGTTTTGTGCTATTTTGGCATTTTATCGCCTTCGGAACTGTGATAGGTAGTGAGGAGTGAAATCAAAAATTTGCACCCTTAGAAATATTGAAGGCAGTGATTGGTTTTCGGGGTGCCGTACGCAGCTAGACTCCCAAAAAGTCCCACATATGTGGTATCCCCGTACTCAGGAGAAGCAGCAGAATATATTTTGGGGTGCAAATTCACATATAACTATGGCATGTGTGAGCAATATATCATTTAGTGACAACTTTTTTTAAACTTTTTTTTTTTTTGTCATTATTCAATTACTTGGGACAAAAAAAAAATTCAATGGACTCAACATGCCCCTCAGCAATTTTCTTTGGGGTGTCTACTTTCCAAAATGGGGTCATTTTGGGGGTTTTGAACTGCCCTGCCATTTTAGCACCTCAAGAAATGAGATGCAGTCATAAATTTAAAAGCTGTGTAAATTCCAGAAAATGTACTCTAGTTTGTAGACGCTATAACTTTTGCGCAAAACAATAAATATACGCTTATTGACATTTTTTTTTACTAAAGACATGTGGCTGAATACATTTTGACTAAAATTTAGTTTATTCGATTTTTCTTATAACAAAAGTATTTTTCCTTTTATATCGTAAAAAATAAATATCGCAGAGGCAATCAAATACCATCAAAAGAAAGCTCTATTTGTGGGAAGAAAAGGACGCAAATTTCGTTTGGGTACAACATTGCATGATCGCGCAATTACCAGTTAAAGCAGTGCAGTGCGAAATTGTAATAAGACCTCTGGTCCTTAGGCTGACAATTGGTCCGGGGCATAAGTGGTTAACGTTAATTCCTGATGCCAAAGCTTGTGTATTTTTTGTTTACAGAGAAGCTTGTCTTGTGAGTTATCATAGGGCTGTGATGGCAAACCTTGGCACCCCATATGTGAAATACCTTTCCCATGATGCTCATGCTCTCTGCGGTGTAGTTGAGCATCATGGGAAATGTAGTTCCAAAACATCTGGGGTGCCAAGGTTTGCTATCTCTGTCATAGGGAATAGTTCCCTAAGATGATGATTTTTTTACATTATTTTCAGCCTAACGCTGCCCTGTTTGAAGCCTGCTGCAATGAGCGTATCCAACAGTTTGATGATGAAGAGGAAGATATCTGGGAAGAAAAGGAGATTGGTTATGGAACGCAGGTTAAATCTAGAACTCGGTAAGCAAAATCCCAAATAGCTTGGGGGGTGTCTACTTTCCGAAAAGGTGTCATTGGGGGTTGTGCTATCTTGGCAATTTCAAGGCCTCCAAAATTGTGATAGGTAGTGAGGAAGTAAGCCTGAAGGCGGTGATTGTTTTTCGGGGTCCTGTACTGCCAAAAAGTCCCACATGTGTTATCCCTTACTCAGGAGAAGCAGCAGAATGTATTTTGGGGTGTAATTTCACATATATCCATGGCATGTGTGAGCAATATATAATTTCAGTGGCTACTTTGTGTAAAAAAACATTTTTTTTGTAATTTTCCTGAAACTTGTGGAAAAACATAAACTGTTCCATGGACTAAACATGCCGCTCAGCAAATAGCTTGGGGTGTCTACTTTCCAAAAAGGGATCTTTGGGCGGGGTTTGAACTCTCTTGGCATTTTATGCCCAACATTAGAAGCTTATGCCACAGAGTCTCAGCCGAAGCACTGTGTGTAAAAAAAAAAAAAAAAAAAAAAAAAAAACTCTTGACCAGTTTCCCCTTTCATGGTGAACGGCTGGATAAATACATCCAAAGGATCTCTAATGGAAAAAGCTCTCTTTTACCAGTGAAGAAGTAGTTTAAACATTTATCCTTTAACCACTTACAGACCGGACCATTTTGCTGGTCAAAGACCAGACCACTTTTTGCGATTCGGCACTGCGTCGCTTTAACTGACAATTGCGCGGTCGTGCGACGTGACTCCCAAACAAAATTGACATCCTTTTTTTCCCACAAATAGAGCTTTCTTTTGGTGGTATTTGATCACCCCTGCAGTTTTTATTTTTTGCGCTATAAACAAAAATAGAGCGACAATTTTGAAAAAAACACATTATTTTTTACTTTTTGTTATAATAAATATCCCCCAAAAATATATAAAAAAAACATTTTTTTCCCTCAGTTTAGGCCGGTACGTATTCTTCTACATATTTTTGGTAAAAATAATCGCAATAAGCTATTATTGATTGGTTTGCGGAAAAGTTATAGCGTTTACAAAATAGGAATAGTTTTATAGCATTTTTATTAATAATTTTTTATTATTTTTTTTTTTACTCGGCGATCAGCGATTTTTATTGTGACTGCGACATTGTGGGGGACCCATTGGACATTTTTGACACATTTTTGGGACCATTGTCATTTATACAGTAATCACTGCTATATAAATGCAGTGATTCCTGTGTAAATGACACTGGCAGTGAAGGGGTTAACCAGTGGGTGGCAGTGTAGGGGTTAAGTGTTACTAGGGGTGTGTTACTAACTGTGGGGGGGTTGGGCTTTCATTTAGTGAACACTGATCTCTGCTCCAATCACATGGAGCAGAGATCAGCGTCACTAGTTGCTAGGCAGAATGGAGAAATGCTGTTTACACGGCATTTCCTCCATTCAGCCGTCCCGTGAGACGATCGCGGGTATGCCCGCGGCAATAGAGTCCGCGGGTCCCGCGACCGGACTCACGGGGGTCCCGACCAGCACGGGAGTGCGCCGGTGGCGGCGTGCTCCCGATGGCAGGGCGGCATTGAAGATTGGACGTACATGTACGCCAATATGCCAGCCCGTGCCATTCTGTCGACGTACATCGTCGTGCGCTGGTCGGGAACCGGTTAAACATGCTTCCTCACTTGTGCCAGGGGAACCAGCCTCTAGGCAGTCTTGACGGCCTCAACCGTCAGGTTCAAGGGGAAGACCCCCAAGGGCAGCACCAGGATCAAAAGAGATCTTGGGGCAGAAAGCCCACAGAGCAGAATACTAAAGCCTCCTTATAAAGGGGCGCCCCCGCTCGCTTGGGTGGGGGAAAGGCTTCTACAATTTTCAAAGATCTGGCAGCAACAATGTCAAGACAGATGGGTGGCTTCTTCAGTTTCTCTAGGTTACAAACTAGAGTTCCGAGAACTTCTGTCTCCTGGTTTTCTAAGATCAAATGTTCCCAGGGATCCAGAGGAAAAAGTCTTTCTAGCTCTGGATCATCTATTATCCCAGCTGGTGAAATCAGAGTCTCTTAGAGGAACAGGGTACAGGTTTTTATTCAAACCTTTTCATGGTTCCAAAACCAAACAGAGAGGTAAGACCCATTCTAGATCTCAAAGATCTGAATCGGCACTTAAATATCCAATCCTTTCGCATGGAGACAATCCGATTGGTTGTTTCCATCCTGCAAGGAGGGGAGTTTTTGGCTTCAATCGATAGCAAGGATGCATATCTCCATGTGCCAATATTTCCCGCTCACCAGAAATTTCTATGCTTCGAAATAGAAAATCATAATTTCGACACAGCTCCTCTCTTGGCCATTGGGTTGTTACAGCACCTTTAGGAGAAGACTAGACGTGTTATGAAAAACACAGAACTTTAAGTTCTGCCCAAGGGACCGTCCCTTAGGTAACAACCCCCCCAGCCTGCCATGCAGCCTTCGTTTTATTTTGCCTAGTGTAGAAGGACCTGGGAACCCTGCGGGCCCATCGGTCCGGGTTTTTTTTTCTGCAGAAGCTTTGCTTTTTGCACAAGACTAAAGATCCTGTCATCGTCTATCAACAGCCGGCTGGGTGACAGGCTGGATACTCTTATCCTTGTAGTCTCCCCAGTCTTGCCAGCGAGCGTGTGCAGTCCAGAGCTACGCGCTGGGTCGGCCACGACTTACCTCGGCACCAGAGGTGGTCGGTGAGCTTTAATGCTCCGGGCTACTGATGTCTGCGGCACAGTGTGCCGTGGCCAGCAGCCACCCCGTACTGATCGGAGAGTGGGTCTGTGATGGAATGTCTCCCAGCTCTGCAGGACTGGTAAGTACAGCTCTCTGCCTCGGTGGGGCTGAGCAGCTGGGCATTCCCTGGGAGGTCGATTCAGGGTTCCCTCACCACTCCCTCTCTTCTCTCCCTCTCTTCTCTCCCTCTCTTCTCTCCCTCTCTTCTCTCCCTCTCTTCTCTCCCTCTCTTCTCTCCCTCTCTTCTCTCCCTCTCTTCTCTCCCTCTCTTCTCTCCCTCTCTTCTCTCCCTCTCTTCTCTCCCTCTCTTCTCTCCCTCTCTTCTCTCCCTCTCTTCTCTCCCTGTCTCTATCTTCCCTCCCCCTCCTGTGGGGGATGCTGCATGTGGCTGCTGAGCGGTGTGTCACATGTACATGCGGTGTGTCTCACCGGGGGGGGGGGGGGCTGAGCATACTGGCTGTGCCCTGATGTGTTTTTTCTCTCCCTGGGGGTGTCTGCTGAGGCTGTGTCTGTGATCCCTGCAGCGCTGTTCACCGCCGTTCTCTGTCACTGTCCCTCATGATATTTCAGTGTTCAGCGGCCATCATAAGTGAGGGCAAGGAGCAGCATGCTCTCTTGTAGCTTGGCAGCCATTTTCCCTGTGTTTTTGTCCTTTATACTGGATGCTCGGCGGACGTTTTCTTGAAGCCTGAGCACATTTTTTGGTTAGTCTCTAGGAGCAGCATGTTTTCCTTTAGTCCGGCGGCCATTTTTCCTGTGTTTTATGTCCTTATACTGGGTGCTCGGCTGCCATTTTCTTTGAGCCTGAACACGTTTTAGCTCGGTTTCAGCGGCATACGCAGCAGCTCTGGATGACACAGCATGATCTCCTATGCACCTGGGAGCTGACAAGGAACAAAGGCACTACTAGCTGGACAGCGCAGAACCAGTCAGGGTGGTGAGTCCTGCGGGAAAGAGTCCCTCAGCCAGCAGCAGTTAGGAGGGTGGGACCATCACTGTCCTAAGTCCCCATCAGGGGGCAGACAGGGTAGGGTCAGCATGGCTTCAAAAACTGTTTTTTCTTCCCCCGAAATCCAGGCAATTGCAACCAGTTCGCCTGCAGAATGTGCAGTGCCCCTGGATGCTTTGTCAGCGGTCCTCAATTCGTTCGTTGCCAAGATGGAGGCGGTGCATGGACGCAAAGGTGCTAAAAAGCAGCCCCTAGTCCCCCCGCCTCCCCCTCCTCTGAGGAGAGCTCTGACGCAGACTTGGGGCCCTGCTGAGGCTGGTAACCCCTGCTCTGTCGTTTCAGATGATGCCAACCAGGACCGTTCGGACGGTGAGGATGAGTCCGGGTCCTTGCAAAACACTTGTTGGCGCACTTATCACAGCTGTGCGTGGTATCCTGAAGATTCAGGAGCCAGCAGATCCCTATGCTGATGTAGCGGTCCCTTTTGGGTCCCGTAAGCCAGCCCGTTCACCTAAGATGTTCCCGTATCTGACTTATTTTGATAAGTTCATTTACAAGGAATGGGGTCGACCGCAACGGACCTTTTCAGTCCCCAAATACATGGCGGTACGTTAACTCTTTGAGAAGAGCCTTCTAAAAAAAAATGGTCGGCTCCTCTGGTCGTGGACCCCCCAGTAGCCAGGTTAAAGAAAGTAACGACAATCCCTGTAGAGGGGACTCCTGCATTTAAAGCAGAGCTCCACTGCCTAAATCGTTGTTTTGTTGATTTTTTTTTAAAATGCAATGACTCACTTGTCCCATTTTATAAGTCTTTACCATATCGATTTTAGCTATATAAATGAAGTTATATAGCATCTGTTCTGTGGTTTTCACCTTGCCTGTGGGCATGTGAAGCCCACAGGCATCCTCTTCTGGGATAAAGTGTCACTTTGGTCCCAGCATGCACTGCGCGCTGTTCTTCCGATCTCGCGCATGCGCAGTGACTTCAATTCGGACCGCAGACAACAGCTCAGGCCGCTGCACTGACAACTGGGAACTATGACGCAAGCTCCCAGGAGACCATGCGGATAGGGGATATTGCGAAATAGCCGCAATATCCCCGCCCATATCCGCACAGGAAGTCCAGCATGTCAGCAGAAAAAAAAAAGGTACTGTAAAAAAAAAAAAAATAGTATATGCATTTTAGATTATATGTTTAAATCGGGTGGAGCTACGCTTTAAGGACCCCATGGACAGGAAGGCCGAGGCAGTGGCTCGTTCCTTGTTTACGGTTGTGGGGTCAACCATGCGACCAGTACTGGCATCCGCACTTGTGTCACAGACACTGAGTGGGCAAAACTGTTGCACCACAAACTGGGAGAACAGGCTTCTCCTGTCTGCGTGAAACTAGCAGAACAATTAGTGCAAGGCCTTAAGTATGTTTGTGACGCGGCCCTGTTATCCGGGCTTTAGTGTCCGCAGTGATGCTGAGGTACCTGATTTGATTAAAATGCTGGTCTGCTGACCAGGCATCCAAAGAAGCCCTCAAGGATCTTCCCTTCCTTGGCGACCGGCTCTTTGGATTCTCTTTGGATGACATTATTAAAAATGCCACAGGTGGTAAGAGTATTCTACTCCCACAGGCCAGGAAGGCTAAGGAGCCACGCCGTAGGCAAGGGCCCTCATTTTCCACTCGCAGCTTTTTCGTCTGCCCGGAGCTTCGACCAAATGTCCCCAGCCCGACAGGATGACCTCTGAAGGACCAAAGCATCCCTGGAACTGCAATTTTAACAAGCCTGCGAGCAAAAGTGCTACCGCATGAAGGTTTGCCCCCATCCGCAACATGAGTGGGGGGTTGCCTCTGGGAGTTTGCAGCCCGGTGGACCTCTCGGCTGTCCGACCAATGGGTCTGCAATCTGATTTCCTCCGGCTACAAGATAAAGTTCCTCTCTTGGCCTCAAGACAGATTCTTCCCCTCCAGCATACCCGTACTCCCGGTATGCCGGGAGGCCCTCTTGGGGGCGGTAAGGGACCTGCTGAGTCGTGGTGTGATAGTACCTGTTCCGGAATCGGAATGTTTCTAGGGGTTCTACTCAAACCTGTTTGTAGTCCCCAAGAAGGAAGGGGTATGTCCAATCTTGGATCTAAAAGCCCTCAATTACTTTGTGAAAGTACAGAGGTTCAGAATGGAATCAGTTTTCTCAGTAGTCGCTGCACTCTATCAAGGGGACTCCCTGGCATCCTTAGACATCCAGGATGCATACCTGCACATACCCATATGCCTCCGGCATCAGAAGTTTCCGCAATTTGCAGTCAGGTAAGCCCACTACCAGTTTGTGGCTCTCCCTTTTGGTTTGGCATCAGCCCCGAGTCTTTACCAAGGTATTGGCTCCTGTTTTGGCGTTGCTACGGCAACGCAGGATCGCAATCGTGGGATACCTAGACGATCTCCTCCTGAGAGCATCTTCTGCCTCAGAGTTAAAGGAGGATGTGGCAATCACCATACAGACCCTGCAGGAATTTGGGTGGCTGGTGAACCTAAAAAAGTCAGTGATTGTACCGACTCAGCGTTTGGAGTACCTAGCCTTGCTGCTGGACTCCATGGATGCAAGAGTTTTTCTCCCTTCAGACAAGCTGCAGACTCTCAGAGCCGCTGCAAAACTGCTGATGAACCGCAAGTGGTCGTCGCTACGTTTCTGCATGCGAGTCCTGGAACTCATGGTGTCCTCCTTCGAGGCAGTACCGTATGCCCAGTTCCACACCTGCAGAAGGGGATTTTGACAAAATGGGACAAATCTCCATTGTCCCTGGATCAACGGATTCAGGTGAGCCAGTTATTCAGGGATTCCCTGATCTGGTGGCTGAGGTCCGGGAAATCGTTCCTACCTATGAAGTGGACCGTGATCACTCAGACGCCAGCCTATACGGCTGGGGTGGAGTGATGGGGGTCGAGTCAGCTCAGGGCCTCTGGTCGACAGAAGAATCCAAGTTGCAGATCAATCTGCTTGAATTGAGAGCGATCAGGCTGTGCCTCTCCACATGGTCGATGAGAATTCAGGGGCGTCCGATCAGAATCCAGTCAGACAACGCCACAGCTGTGGCATATGTCAATCACCAAGGGGGAACAAGAAGCTCAGCCGCCGCACATGAAGTCGCTCACATACTTCGGTGGGCAGAGCGTTGCGTACCAGCCCTGTCGGCCATTTACATCCCGGGAGTGGCGAACTGGCAGGCGGACTATCTGAGTTGCCAGATGTTGGACCCAGGAGAATGGACGTTGCATCCGGAGGTATTCAGGTTACTGTGCCTGAGGTGGGGCAAACCAGACATGGCTCTTCTGGCCTCCCGTCTCAATCGAAAGGTGCTAAGATCGTGTCCAGGACAAGAAAATGGAGAGATCCCCTAACGAGATCACAGTACCCCCCGGTACAGCGTGACTTTTAAGGCAGACCAAAATATGAGTAAAAAATATATTACAAATTTATTCACAAAAATTATACACAAAATCGTTTTACAGAACAGTATAAAAATCCATACATATATTAATGCGTGGAATCATACATATAAATATATAGTTTGCACAACATCAAAGGTTTCATATATAGTTTTATAATGCAATCTCCAAAACGCCTGACATGTTTCAGGAAAACATTCCCTTCTTCAGAGGCATATCTAAGGAGAACAAATAGCTGTAGTAATTTATTTGTAAATGAACAAAACTGAGAATAAATCTCATATCAAGAGTAAATAGGTGTGTGTGTGTGTGTGTGTGTGTGTGTGTGTGTGTGTGTGTGTGTGTGTGTGTATATATCAAAGATGTTATCTGCCAGAATTATTGATAGATCGCCCCACAGAGAAGCATGGCCAGAAAGTGCTAGGGACCCGCATCAAACCCGCACATAGGTCTTATATTATGTTGGGGGAACAGTCTCCACGTGTGAGGTCTATGCAGTTGAACAAGCACGTTCACATCACACATGGAGATTGTTTGTTTGTTCCCCCAACAGCATAATGTAAGACCTATGTGCGGGTTTGATGCGGGCCACCTATGGGTCCCTAGCACTTTCTGGCTGTGCATCTCCGTGGGGCGATCTATCAATAATTCTGGCAGATAACATCTTTGATATACATACATACATACATACATACATACATACATACATACATACATACACACATATATATATATATATATATATATATATATATATATATATATATATATATATACACACAACTATTTACTCTTGATATGAGATTTATTCTCAGTTGTTTTTGTTCATTTATAAATAAATGACTACAGCTTTTTGTTCTCCTTAGATATGCCTCGGAAGAAGGGAATGTTTTCCTGAAACAAGTCAGGTGTTTTGGAGTTCACATTATGAAACCATATATGAAACCTTATATGTATGATTCCACACATTGATATATGTATGGATTTTTATACTGTTCTGTAAAACTATTTTGTGTATCATTTTTGTGAATAAATTTGTAATATATTTTTTACTCCTATTTTGGTCTGCCTTAAAAGTCCCGCTTTTCCCGGGGGGGTACTGTGATCTCTTTGTTGGGGGATATTTCTATTTACACGTTTTGGGATGTTGGCGGCAATGCTATTGGAAAGTTTGATGCTTTTCTTTATGGTTCATCTCTTATATAAAAAGTGTCCAGGACAAGAGATCCGTGGACAGATGCGTCAGACCCGCTGGTGGCTCCGTGCGATCAGTACCAGCTGATCTACGCCCTTCCTCCACTGAAACTGTTACCACATCTGCTTCGCAGAGTGAAAGCCGAGGGGATCCTAGTAATACTGTGGTGGCAGACGCTCCCTGGCAACTACCGTTGTGGGAGGACCTTCTGTCTCAAGGTCCGATTCTCCATCCTGCTTTACTATTGCTGGCTTTAACGGCATGGCTATTGAGAGCCATGTGTTGAGGAACCGGAGTCTGTCAGACTCGGTGATCCCAACTATGTTAAGAGCACGGAAATCTTTTTCTGGGAAGATATATCATCGTACCTGGAAGGCCTACATCTCCATGTGTGAGGAGAAAGGATGGCATCCGTGCTCCTTTTCTATATCCAGGATCCTGCTGTTTCTTCAGCAAGGAGTAGACCAGAAATTGGCGTTCAGCACCATTAAGGGGCAAATTTCAGCCTTGGCTGTCTTTTTTTCAGCGACCCTTGGCATCTCACTCACTAGTGAGTACCTTTGTTCAGGGGGTACGACATGTAGTCCCTCCGGTGCGTCCACCATTACCCCCATGGGATTTGAACCTGGTGTTATCGGTGCTTCAAAAACCGCCGTTTGAAAATATCAGGGAGATTCTCCTGTTGACTCTTTACCAGAAAGTGGTTTTTCTAGTGGCCATCACATCGGCCAGGACGGTTTCGGGACTGGCGGCCTTGTCTTGCAAGTCGCCCTATCTGGTTATCCACAAGCATAAGGGGGTGTTGCGTCCAACCGTCTTTTCTACCAAAAGTGGTCTCGGCTTTTCATATCAATGAGGACATTGTATTACCATCTCTGTGTCCTAAGCCGAAGCACCCTAAGGAGATGGTCCTTCACACTCTGGACATGGTTCGGGCTCTGAAGGTGTATTTGTTTGCCACTGCTCCCTTTTGGAAGTCACTCGCTGTTTGTTTCGGTGGTTGGTCCCAAGAAAGGCATGGCAGTCACGTCGGCCACCATTTCCAGGTGGATCAGACAGATTGTAGTACAAGCCTACGCCTTGAAGGGGCAGGTGCCCCCTTTCCGGTCACGGCCCACTCCACAAGAGCAATTGGAAAATCTTGGGCCTTCCAACACCAAACGTCTGTCGCTCAGGTGTGTAAAGTGGCGAGCTGGTAGTCTGTCCATACGTTAACCAAGTTCTACACGATAGGCATCAGTGCATCGGCTGATGCCTGTTTTGGCCGCAAAGTTTTTCAGGCGGCCGTATAGTTGCAATTGAATATGCAATATATTTCCTTTTTTCCTGGTTTTTCGATAAAAACACAGTAAACACTGTTAAGTTAATGCGCTGTTGCATTACATTCCGCAGTTTTTTGTGCGGTTGTGGGTAGTCACTGCTGTTGAGGGTACCCTAGTTTTGTGGTGGATTTCTCCATGCACTGTTGTTTTTTTGTGGGTAAAGTTTCACTAGTTCCCACTTGCCTTGGTGGATGAAGTTTTTATGCTGTTTTCCCACCCCTCGTTTGGCACTGCTTGGGGATGTCCCAATAGTTGAGAGGAGCTGTGTTGGTCGGTGAATATAGAAAAAAAATAGGATTTTTTTTACTAACCATAAAATCCTTTTCTCTGTAATTCACCGACCGACACAGCACCCACCCCTCCTTTTTCTCTTTGATATACTGCTTGTTGACGTACTAATGACTGCATGGCAGGGTGGAGGGTTGTTGCCAAAGGGACCGCCCCCCTGGGCAGAACTAAGAGTTCTGAGTGTTGTATTACAACTAATGCCTAGTATCTCCTAGTAATGGGGCATAACAACCCAATGGTTATGAGAGGAGCTGTGTCGGTCGGTGAATTACAGAGAAAAGGATTTCACGGTGAGTACAAAAAAATCCTATCTTTGTGTCCTCATCCTGAATTCCTGCCAAAAGTGGTGATAGGTTTTCATTTAAACCAGGATATAATTCTTCCTCCTTTTTTCCCAGAGCCTCAATCTAGGGAAGAGAAGGCACTACATTCCCTTGATGTAGTAAGAGCAATCAGAGTCTATTTAAAGGCGACTGCTCAGGTTCACAAAACAGATTTATTGTTTGTACTGCCGGAAGGTCCAAAAAGGGGACAGGCAGCATCAAAATGTACTATTTCCAAATGGATTTGTCAAGTGATTGTTCAAGCTTACGGCTTAAAGAAGAAAATTCCTCCTTTTCATGTTAAAGCACACTCAACCAGGGCGATCAGGGCCTCTTGGGCGGTGCATCATCAGGCCTCTATGGCTCAGATCTGTAAGACCACAACTTGGTCTTCAGTTCATACATTTTCCAGATTTTATCAAATCGATGTTAAAGCGGAGGTCCACCCTAAAGTGGACCTTCCGCTCATTGGAATCCTCCCCCCCCTCCGCCGCCACAATTGGCACCTTTCAGGGGGGAGGGGTTGCAGGTACCTGTACAGTACAGGTATCTGCACCCACTTCTGGCGTAGATTCTGCAGAAGGTACGCCCCTTTCTGCAGAATCTACGCCCCTTTCCGAAGTCCCCCGCTGCCTGCTGTGAAACACACGGATCCCAGAGACAGCGGGGACCATCCTTATTGCGCAGCGCCACTCGCGCATGCGCAGTAGGGAACCGGGAAATGAAGCCGAAAGGCTCCACTTCCTGATTCCCATACCCAAGATGGCGGCGGCAGCACCCGAGAGACTATCGAGAGATCGGCTTCAGGTGCCGACATCACGGGCGCGCTGGGCGGGTAAGTGTCATTATTTTAAAAGTCAGCAGCTGCAGTATTTGTAGCTGCTGGCTTTTAAAAAAAAAAAAGATGGACTCCCGCTTTAAAGCGGGATTGCACTGTGGAAAAAAATATTAAAAGCCAGCAGCTACAAATACTGCAGCTGCTGACTTTTAATAAATGGACACTCACCTGTCCCGGGGTCCAGCGATGTTGGCAGCCGAGGCAGATCGATCGCTCGGCTCTCGGCTGCTGCCGTCACCATTCTAGGTGAGGGAATCAGGAAGTGAAGCGCTGCGGCTTCACTTCCCGGTTCCCTACTGCGCATGCGCGAGTCACGCAGCGCAATAGGAATTGTCCGCGCTGTCTCTTGGACCCGTGTGTGTCCCAGCAGACAGCGCGCAGGGACAGGAAGAGGCGTAGACTCCCGTGGGAGTCTATGCCCTGAAGTGGGTGTAAATACCTGTCTTTGACAGGTATCTGCACCACCCTCCCCCCTGAAAGGTGCCAATTGTGACACCGGAGGGGGGGAGAGTTCCGATGAGCGGAAGCTCCACTTTAGGGTGGAACCCCGCTTTAAAGGTCATGAGGATATTGCCTTTGGGCATAGTGTACTGCAGGCTGCAGTATGAGTCCTCTAGCCTCTTTTTTTGCCCTACTTTTTTGCTGTCTCCCTCCCTCCAGTTGCCATTGCTATGGGACATCCCACATAGTAACTACTATGGCTCTGTGTCCCCTGATGTATGAAAAGAAAACAGGATTTTTAAAACAGCTTACCTGTAAAATCCTTTTCTTTGTACATCAGTGTACACAGAGGTCCCTCCCTTCTTGGTATACACTTGTATTGCTTGGCTACAAAACTGAGGACTCCCAGTAGTGGGAGGGGTTATATAGGGAGTGCACTTCTGGTCTTAGGGTGTGCCAGTGTCCATCACCTATTGGTGGCCTATAAACCTAGCTACTATGGCTCTGTGGCCCCTGCTGTACATCAAAGAAAAGGATTTTACAGGTAAGCAATTTTAAAAATCCTGTTTTTTTTTTTTTTTTTTTTAAACGGGGGCCCTACAAAAAAAATGGTGGGTGTTGCAATTTTTATTTTTTCCACACTATTTGTGCAGCGATTTTATTTTTATTTTTTTTCCCCCCAAACACATTGTTTTCCAGGGGGAAAAAACACTTTTTTGATTTTTTATTTTAATGCACAAAAAGAGCTGTTATCTCTTCCTGTAATTTTTAGGAAGGATCCACTTCTTTCTGACACTTTGTACAGAGCCAATTGGAATAAGTATACTGACACTTTTTTTAACCCCACCGTCTGCCCTTTACGGGAAACTAAGTACTGCCCCATCCTCTGGTTGTTAAAGTCCACCCCTTCCATATTAAAGTTGTAGTCATGGACACAGAGGGGCTTTTCAACAACACCAGTCGCTGTTGCAGTTTGGACTGCTGTATCTGCGTGAATAAAAGTCAGAACAAAAACGTTTGTTTGTCCTTCCACCTCACTACAAGCAATTCATTACACCTCTAGCAGGCTCTCTCCCTCTGTCTAATTGAGCCATTTACAAGCCGCTGGGGGAAGACACGATTAGATGGTGCCACTTTCGCCATTTCCAAATTCAAAGAGGTGTCTTAGAAAGTGGCACGGTTGTGTTAAATTTGTCATATAAATTGTACCTCTTTCCAAAGAAGGGTGACACCTAGTCCCAATTTTGCTGCTGTTCCCTACATAGTCTGGGCAGTTGGGGGGGTTCTACGCTGCTATCTTTTCCCTCTTAAATCAGGAAACTCCATGTATAGCCTGTTCCCCCGTCACAGAGCTTATACATTTTGACCCCATATCTGGCACTCTTGCTGGGGAGAAACAGTTTGAAAACAAGGTTGCCAGAAAACTTAGTCAGGGACTCATCTATGCAGACATCTTGGTGGGGGATATACAAGGCTGCAAATTTTTGGTTGAAGTGGTTTACGAGAGGCCGAATTTTGTGTAGCCGATCATATTCAGGGTCACCCCGAGGATGACAGAGTTCATAGTCGTTGAAGTGAATAAACCATAATATTTGCTCGTATCTAGTCCTGACCATGGCAGCAGGGAACACGGGCATCTGATGAATTGGGTCAGTGGACCAATATGGCTACAACTCTCTTTTTAGTAATGCCCATGTTGAGGGATAGGCCCAGAAAGGTCCTAACTTTGGGAACCTTGATGGGTTTCCATGCAAAGTGTCTGGCAAGGGTCAAACTTTGCGACGATTAATTAGCATATAATCTGCTTTTGTCCACAATAGACCTGTACAGATCTTCCATGAAAAAACGCAAAAAAAAACACAAGGGGTGTTAAATCTGCTGTTTCCACCTGAATTCCAGGTTGGCCAGTGAATTGGGAAGTACTGGAACTGCAGAAGTGGTGGGCTGCCAATCTGGGGTTTGCAAGGGCACTGTGGGCTCTACGGTCCTGTTTGATTTCTTGGTGGCTTTGGGGCACTACTTGTGCTAGCCACCGCTCCAGCTTGAACTGGACTTATGGGACTCGCCACGTCACCAAGTGTTACTGCAGTGTTGGTTCGTGTACAACCAGGATGTGCTAGACCACTGGTGCTCGCCAGTTCACCAGAAGGTAGAGCGGCACTCTGCTGCATATGAGAATCATGAGATTGTAGCACCTCAGAACAGAAGATCGAGTTCAGGTACGCCTGACCTTAGAAGGGACCCTCTACTATGTCGTCAGAGCTATCTTTCAGGGTGCCACTGCTCTACAGGTTCGACTACTGAGCCTGAATCTGACAGTAAAGACACCCCATTGCTCTCATCCGCACTAGTGTACCTTTCGTTTGACATTTTGACCAATAAATTTACAGGTACCTAGTGTGACTAGGTAAAAAAGCACTTGGTTGTCAAGGACTGTTTGAACCGCTACAAAAAAAATTAACTGCTAGTGCTAGCAGAGATCAGGCCTGACTTTACTAACAATGCCGTGTGCTGTGTATTGGAAGTGACCATGATCTACTGATACTGCACTTGTTTGGGGAGGGCGGAGGGGTGATCCTGCTCACACTGCGTTTTTGGGAACACTATACTATTGGGGACCGCTAGTATAGTTCTGATCGGATCAAAGATATTGATCCGTTCAGACTATGCTAGTAATGGAGATGTAATGTGTGTTACTGGCAATCAAAGGTTTAAAATGTATTGGTGAATATGTGGCGGGCAGTCTGACGCTTTCTGGGATTGACTCTAACTGGCATCACCCCTGACACTAATACAGTGATCAGAAAAAAGACCTGTACACTGTACTAATGACACTGTGACAGGGAGTGAAAAGGTTAACTGTGGGTGATCAGGGGGTTAAAACTTTATTAGGTTCAAGGTATCCGCCATCTATTCCCCAACTCTATCACAAGTGACACCAATACAGTGATCAGTAAAAAAAAAAAAAAACTGTACACTGTACTTGGTAACACTGAGGCATTTTCCAGGTGCTTTTAGGCTAAAAATAGTGCCCGTTAAAGCTCCTAAAAAAACGCCTCTCCTGCAAGCAGTATGTTTTGAGCAGTGTATGCACCGCTCATGCCCATTAAAATGAATGGGCACCACTGCCAAAGTGCCTGCGAAGCGCGTCAGCAGCGCCACTACATGGGCACATTTAACCCCACATTTAACCCTTTATTCGGCCGTTAGAAGGGTTTAAAGCACCCCGCTACTGGCCGAATAGTGCCGCTAAAAGTAACAGCATTTTACCATCAACGCCCGCCCCAGTGTGAAAGCAGCCTTAAAGTGGCTGTAAACCTAGTTGCACAACTTTTATCTACAGGTAAGCCCATAAATAAGGCTTACCTGTAGGTACTGAAAATATCTCCTAAACCTGCACGATTTAGGAGATTTTTACCATATACGCTTGCACCGACGTCATTGGCGTATGCACACTGAAGAAAGTTTGTTTCTAAAGGGCCCGTGCCATGACTGGCGGCTCCCGTGTGCTTGAGTGATGAGCTGGAGTCCATGGCCATGGAAGGAAGAGGGGTGAAGATGGATGTGGCCACCAGTGGGGATATTACGGGCTTCGTTTGCAGGTAAGTGCGATGCAGACTAGCCCATTATGCTTTTAGGGGGGAAAAATAGGAAGTAAAACCCTCCACTTTAACTGGGGGACAATCAGGGGGGTTAGATGTGCCTAACTGTGTGTTGTGGTGTCAGTGTACTACTTTACTTGCTGTCTGCTGCTCTCTCCTCTCAGGCTGGAACTGGAAAGGGCTCCAGCAGAGGAGATTGCATAATTTCATGTGCCTGTGCTTACATTACACAGGCACAGGGTGTTTTGCCATTTGTCAGAACTGATCAGCAGGTCCAGGCTATAAATCATCGACCTGGACCTGATGACTGATCAGTTCTGAATCAAATCCAATCACTGCATGTCAAGCACAGGTACGCGATTTCGCACAGCCGGGCTGCCATCTGTGCGAACAATAAAAATGTCTGGTTCACATCATAACGTACAGTTGGAACTTACTTTAACTATATCTTAACTATAATTTAACCACTAGGCGCCCGCGCTATAGCTGAAAGACGACCACAGCATGGACACCAATTGCCGGGAGGCCGTCCCTGGATGTCCTCCTGTTTACTTCTGCAATGCGCGCTCCCTCGAGCGCGCATCTGAGAAATTCTGTGCTGGCTGTGTCCCTTGGACACAGCCAGTGACAGATCGGTGTAAATGGCCAATCACAGCGGCCGTTTACAGCGCGATCGGAGCTTCCAATGAGAGATGATCTCATATGTAAACATATATGAGATCATCTCTCATCATACAGACAGCGTGTGAGGAGGGAGAGACAAACGGCTGCAGAGGTGAGTGTGAAAAAAAAGGAAAATAAAGTGCCCACAGTACATGTCATTGCCATCTGTCCTAGTGCCACCTGTCCCCAGTTCCACGTATAAGTGCCATCTGTCATCAGTGCCACATCAGGGTCACGTGTCATTGGTGCCATCTGTCATCAGTGTCACGTGTCATTGGTGACATCAGTGTCATCAGTGTTGCGTGTCATTGTCCTGGTGCTCCAGGGCCTTCAAAAGTGTAATAGGTAGTCAACAAGTTAGATATGTAATTTATGCTCCTAGATCACCTGATGGTGCTCCCTGCATGTTGGGCCTCTCTAAGTGGCTAGGCTGTGGAAAAGTCCCACGCATGTGGTATCGTAATACTCAGGAGGAGTAGAAGAATGTATTTTGGGGGTGTCATTTGTGGTTTACACATGCCATGTGAGAGAAATAACCTATTACAATGACAATTTTGTGGGGACAAATCTTAATTTTGCAAAGAATTGTGGGAAAAAATGACATCAAAAAGCTCACCATGCCTCTTACTAAATACCTTGGAATGTCTACTTTCAAAAAAGGGGTCATTTGGAGGGTATTTGTACTTTCCTGGCTTGTTCGGGCCGCAAGAAATGACATAAGCCACCAGTACATCAGGCGTGATCAATTTTTTATGATTTGCACCACAGCTTGTAGACTCTCTAACTTTCACAAAGACCAAATAATATCCACTAATTTGGGTTATTTTTACCAAAGATATGTAGCAGTATAAATTGTGGCCAAAATTTATGAAGAAAGATGTGTTTTTACTGCACTGCACTGTTTTGGATCTAATGCTAGGGGTGAGCCCATGGTGTCATGCAGAAATGTCACAACGTGCTTCCATAAACCCTGTATCTTGGGACAAGCCAGATCAGATGAAAAAAAGTGCCTGCCTCCAGTCCACACAGCAGACATGTTGTGGATTGAGTGCGTTTGTATCTTGCCACTCTAAGGGGTGTGAGGTATGCCATATGCAGAATATAGAGCTGTGATAGTTTGGGAGAAACTGCCTTGCAGTTATTGAGCCCACTTCTCTCTCCCACCTGGGTTTCAGATCATATGCTATTTTGGTAGAGATTGGGGTGGATAGCATATTGTAAAATGCCGAGATTAGTTTGTGAGGATCTCTGTTCTTGATCACTGCCATAATGACATTAGGGGTAGAGTATGGCACTGATTCTGGAAATTGAGATGTAGAAATCTAAAGAACATTCGGTTTTGGATTAGAAATTCGTCTGAGTGAGTCAAAGGTTTTAAGGCATCCATCTTTTAGTATGTGGTGAAAATAAAACACTCCCTGCCTGGACCATACACTTGTGTCCTGTATTTTGGTGAACTCTGGTAAGTTTTTGTTATGCCATAGCGGTGTGTAGTCATTGTATCATGGAATGTCAAGTTTAGAGGAGGCTAAGTCCCATATTTTCCTATATTGATATAATGTGGTGTGCCTATTTTCCCCTTGTTCCAACCCTTGTGAGCCCAATCCTATCACACATATTGGGTCTTTGGTGTGTTGTGCCCACTTTGGACATAGGAGAGCGAGGAATCTCTCTCGCCATCCATCTTATTTATGTGGAATAGCTGTGGCAACTGTGATGCAATGTAGTATAAATTGAAGTTGGGGAGAGCAGTGTCTCCCAGTTCAGTTGGATTCTTAAGAGTTTGCCACGCTAATTTGTGTCTGTTGGCTCCCCACACAAAAGGCTTTAAAAAGGCCTCCAGAGATTTTAAATATTTCAGGGGGAGGTATATTGGGGTATGCCATAGTACATAAAGTATCTTAAGAAGTAGGACCATTTTAATTAATCTTATGCGACCCCAGTTCCCCAGTGGGAGCCAAGACCAGATCCTTACTTTTGTTTTAACCAAGGAGAGAAAAGGTTCTATGTTTAGGGAAATGTAATCCGCAGCGGATCTAGATATATGTATCCCTAAGTATTTGATGACATTAACTCATTGTAATGGTAGACTGGCTTGGGATTCCGGGGGTGGGAAGCTGTCAATTAGCAGGATTTGAGATTTGTCCCAGTTCATTTTCAACCCCGAGAATATTTCAAATTGTTTGATCGTGTGGAGTGCAGTTTGCAGAGATGGGCCTGAATCATCCAGGTATAGTAATGTCATCTGCATACATACAAATTTTTTCAATTAGGGCGCCCATTCTCAGTTCTCTAATCTCCAGATTTGCTCTGATGGATATCGCAAGGGATTTTGTCCCTAGGGCGTATAGCAGCAGGGATAGAGGGCAGCCCTGTCTTGTGCCTCTACTGAGGTCAAACATTCGAGACTGCCACCCATTAGCCATCACCTTGCCCGTTGGTGCCTGATACAGTAATTGGACCCACTTAATGTATTTGAGACCGAAACCATAGCCCTCCAAGCATCTCCAGAGATATCTCCACTCCACCGAGTCGAAAGCTTTTGCTGTGTCTAGTCACTACTACTCGTGATCTAACCCCTTCATGTGTGGCTTGTATATTTATATAGGGTTTCCTAAGGTTAAATGAGGTGTTCTGACCAGGTATGAAGCCTGCTTGGTCCATGTGAATTAATGATAGGATGACCTGATTAAGCCTAAGGGACAAAACTTTGGCTAGTATTTTGATGTCAACCTGTAACAGGGATATGGGGCAGTAAGACTCTGGGTTTCCTGGGTCTTTCCCTGGTTTAGGAATCAGAACTATTGTTGCCTCTGTCATGGATGGGGGTAGAACTCGGGACTCAAAGAGATGATTGTATAAAGCTAGTAATTTAGGGATGAGTGTGTCGCTATATTGGGAATAGAATTCAATTGGGAGTCCGTCCGATCCTGGGGATTTAGACCTGTCAAAACTAGCTATGGCTGTCCTGATTTCGTCCATAGTAAGAGGTGCCTCCAAGAGGTCGATTTGTTCTTTGGCCAGCTGCGGAAGAGCGATGCCCTCAAAAAAGAGGGACATTGATTCTGTCTCAGTGGGAGCTGTTGTTTTGTATAAGTCAGCAGTCTCTGAACATGGAAGTTACTGTAGTTTGGGTCTGTGATTTGTTATCCTCCGGGGCCATGTAATGTAATTACCACCGGGATCTATCTTCACTATGCACAATAACAGTATGCCAATAACTTGCCTGTTTCTCCCCATGTTCAAACATTTTCTGCTTAGAAAAGAAGAGTGTTTGTCTTGCTTTTTGAAATTGGAGTTGAGTGGCTCCTCTAGTTTGCAGTTTGAGTATGTTGGCCTTTGCAGGAGTCGGAGCGGTGGCAAAATCTCACTCAGAGGCGGACAAATCCGCCATCGCCTTACCGAGGGCAATAGCAGAATCTGCCTTAATCTTAATGCCTGTAGTTAACATTGCGCGAGCAAATAACTTAAATGTGTCCCATACTGCACAGGGTGATGCTGAGTTATAATTTTCCGTAAAGTACAGTTTAAATTTGTTCTCAAGCTCATCATCTTCCGGTAGGTGTGAGAGCCAGAATGGGTTTAAACGCCAAGTTCTTGGTGGTTTATCAATTGGGATGCTCAGAGTTATCCAGTAGGGACTGTGGTCTGAAAGTGTCCTGGGGCAGAATGCGGCCTCCAGCAGTTGTGGTGTTAGACTATGGGATATGAGTATGAAATATTTAGGGGACATAGAGTTATGTGTGGATGAAAAACAAGAATATGACTGTGTGTGTGTGGGAATTTGTGGTGCCACGTGTTAAATGAAAGGTGGAAATGGGCTTAGAAAGTTTGGTTTTAGTAGGTGTGTTCAAGGTGGGTGAAGCCAATTGTAGCCTGTCCAGGGTTGCCTTTTTCCCCAAACACATTTAAATATACTTTAAAAAAAAGTTGATTTATTTTTATGCTGCAAATGTAGAATATGGCAGAGGGCTTCCGGTCCTGAGAAGTCCCTGCAGTTCATCTGCACATGTGTGGCTTTCCTGTACATTTGCGTTCATGATTCCTCTTAATTGTCTGAGCGTTGTCAGAGCTATGTAAATGGCATAGTTTATGTAGGACAGACTGGCAGGACCACACAAAAGGACATCCTGCTTCAAAATCCAGGTGGAGAAGACTGCTCCTCTCGAGCTTACAACAAGCTAAAACACTAAGGTGGTATGGGATTTTACTCTGTCTACAGATAGGGTTTGTGGCTTTTCCTGAGTCTCGGTGCACAAACTGAGGATTCAGATCAAAAAAGAAAAAAGCTGAGACTTTATATGAGGCATGCACCCCGGGAAATAACACAATAACAATGAAAATTGCAAGGAACCTAAAATAATAGAACTAAAAACCTAACATGAAAGCATTATATGACCTCAATTGACATTCAATGGTTCAATTGTATATAAAATATAAAAATATCATATTTCATACTGTAAATACTGTAAAAATACAAATTCATTTTAAGGCATGTCTCCATAAGAAATAACTATATCCCTGGTTGATCGGTAAAATCCAATTGTTATATAAGATAATGCAATTATAATAATAAGGGGGCAACTGTTGGCTCATAATCCCATAATATAATATAATTCTTACTGTAAACATTATAGATGACCAAATTCATTGAAGCATGTCTCCATGATAAATGGATGTAGCCCTGATTAGTTGGGACAATCCAATTGGTATGTAAGGTAGTTAATGGCGGTTATGTAATATAAGCGAAAAGGGCATCTATTGGCTCGACGCGTGTCGTGGCGACTTCCACTCTTCAGGAGCATGTATGAGGTAGGCGTCTATAAATATTAAAACGTATATAATAAAAGAGAAATTGTATACTAGGTCTATGTGGAGGGGGAACAAAAAACAGATTTCCCAGAACTACTTACAAATATTCCTATGAGTTTGGGCATAGGCATGGAGGCCGACCGAAGAAACATCAGCCCCAGGGAGCTGAGGTGGACTAACCCAGATATACAGCGATGGAAGTCCAGTAGGAGACTCTAGTCCCCAGGGATGTACCCCCATGAATTTCAAAACTGGTGTGATCCACGTAGTAGCCATCTATAAAAAGAGGGGCTATGTGTTAAAATATAAATAGAACATGGAAATATATAATAGGTGTCTAATAGGAAAAGTGTACTAATGCAGGTACCGAACAGGGAGGTGAAGAATGTAGGATAAGTGCAGAGTAGTAGGGAATGACAGTGTGACACAAAAAAGGTTTAGGGGGAGCCAGAATGATTATCTAGAAAAAGGGTGTGGACAAAGATGGTCTGGAGGTGCACAGAGGCCATGGGGGTTAACAACCAAGTGGGGGCTAGGAATCGGCTGGAGGGAGTATAAATACTCTAATGTGGTCGTGGGTATCCACTAACACACTGGCAGCCAATGGGAGGAGACGGCGCCAAACAGTTGAGCAGCAACAGCTCATGTTCTGAGGATTCAGATCAGTTGGTCTCTGCTTCTGTTGGGGACTCTGATGTGAAGATAGGGACGTCTAATGTTAGAGGCATCTGGTGTGATGGGGGTTCATAAATTTTTATTTGTAAAACTGACTTTTTTTTTGTCAGCCACAACAAATTATCATTTCAGAGCGTGCACATCAAATGCAGTCTGCAGTAACGGCTCCATTTTTTTTCTCTCCTCAAAGGTTCCCTTTATTAACCCTTGTTTGTGTTAAAATGTAGCACAAAGTAACAGAATTTGTTGGTGCCAGAATAAAATTTTAAGAAATGGTATTAAAAGTAAAAAGTTGCACTAATGAGAAAATTAAAACCCTGTTTTTAATTCAAAGCTGCAGGTTTGGGGTGTCATCTTCAGAAGATTCTTCCCGCAGTGACTTAGAAAATGGAGAGCCCGGAGCCAGCCCTGGATCTGATGAGGAGGAGGAGACAGAAGGCCGTACCGTAGAGACATCACCACCTCTTAGCCCAATTCGTAGCAACTCACCTACACAAAAAGATTGTTCCACTACAGAAGGTAACAAAATAAAAACATAAAAGCAACTTTTGTCTAGTAAGGTAAAATTTTTGTTTTAAATGATGCATTCATAGAAGTTCAATATCTGTCAAAGGAGATCTGTGGGATTGGGAAATTAAACATCTATACTTATATGGCTGCAGCATCAGTCCAATGGTGCAGCTTTCCCATGTCGGCTATAAGACCGAGAGCTTAGCGAGCACATGACCGCTGATCACTCAGTTCTTGGTTGTCACTGAACAGTAAGAGTGGTGACTGTCAGTCACCGGCTTTCTGCTCTGCCCCTCCAGTGCTCACTGCAATGCACGGCTATGGTGGAGGCAGGAGCAGCTGGCTTAAGCTGTCAACAGCATGCTGAGAAGCTGAGCCAGCTGCTGGGATCCCTACAGAGCCTGGACAGACTCTGTGACATCAGTGGACAGCAGGCTTTGGATCAGAAAAATGCACCTGTGACCCAAAAGAGAAGTATCGGAAAAAAAATCTTGCCATAAAGTTTTGAAAGCATATTGTTCACGCCAAGCTTCTTGTCTGAGTGAACAACAGATTTTCTTATTATACAATAATAATCTTGGGCAGTGCAGACATTATCAGGGGGTTTAGGAACATCCCACTCCTGTCTTATATCCTCTCTCCCCATTGCTTTGCTACAAAACAGAAGCCTAGTGGGAGGGGTTTTCTTGGTTGACTGACACTACTTGCCAATGTCCAATTTCTCTTGTAAAAGTATATATTTTGGGGGCATGGCCACAATGGCGAACTCAGCAGAAATTTAATTCTGTCTAGCCTGGGAGTGCACATGGCAGTGGACCTGTGGACCTTTTTCAACATGGCCTTTCAGAAGGATGAGTGCAGCTTTCCCATTGCCTGGTCTGACAGATGTTACTTGTCAGGTGAACTTGACTAATAGGAATGATTTGGTTCTGTTGAATGTGAGTTTAATTCGCTAAGATTTGGATAAAATCTGCTCTCTGCCGTGGAACAGCGCATCAGCCATGTTGAAGACACCAACACTGAGCACACTACCTCCTCCGCACCTTACAAATTAAGCTGCGGGCCCTGGAGTATAAGGCTGAGGATGCAGAAAACCGAAACGGGAGAAATAATCACTGAATAGTGGTGCTGGCTGATGGTGTGAAGGGAAAGTACCCAAGTAAATTTGTGGAGGAACTCCTGCATTCTTTGTTGCCTGCTGCCCAATTCTCTCCCTATTTCACTGTGGAGAGAACATATTGTGTGCCACTTGCACCTGGGCCAGTAGGCTCGCCACCCTGTTCTTTTATCCTATGTTTACTGAATTCTTAAGCTCAGGATAAGGTGTTTAGAACTGTGCATGTCGCTGGAGACAAACCCTATCAGAATGGCAAGCTGCTCCGGTTTCCTGACTACTCTGCAGAAACCCAGAAGCTGCAGAGAGCCTTCGACCAGATGAAGGCATCCATGAAGGCTAGAGGTATTAAATATGGTGTTCTGTTCCCTGCAGGTGGAGAATTGACAAGCTGTCCGGTTCTTTCCTTTCTCTTCTTGATGCTGCAGCCTGGTTGGAGTCCCCTCCACCACACAGATGGAAAAATGGCTACTCTCCCTGATATCTTGTATGTTGAAACAAGCTGCTCCTTTTTGACCGTCTACTGACTGCCATATCTTTTGTCCTGCTCTCTTTTCAGTTTGATTTATGAGTTCTTAAATTTGACAATACCTGTTGCTTACTGGCACTGGCTTAGTCCAAGAGAAAAGTTGGAGGCTTCCTCTACTTCAGCATCTCCTAGTGGGACCTATTTTCTGCTACCTATTTCAAAGACCTCTTGGCGTTCTCACACTCCATATAGTTTGGGGGACATATGCCTTCCCTTGTTTCTTGGAAAGTTCCTTGGGGTATTGATCAGCAGTTGCTGATTCTTACTGGGTTCCTCTTTTTTAAATGGTATTTCTAATTTTGTATTCATGGTCTTTAAAGTGGTTGTATAGGCTGAAGGTTTTTTTTTTTTGAGTGCATGAAGGTAATAAAACCTTCTGTGTTGCGAGCACACACACAAGCACACACCTGAGCCTGATGTGCACAGCTAATGAGAGCATGGGGGTGGGGCCAAGCCACGGCTCTGTGTGTGAATGGACATGTAGAGCCACAGCTCGGGAGGGAGCCTGTTCAGGTGCCCCCATTGCATGCTGCTTGCTCTGGGGGCACTTGGCAGGAGGGAGGGGCCAGGAGCCCTGGCAGGGGACCCGGGAAGAAGAGGATCGTGGCTGCTCTGCAGAAAAAAGCTGCACGGTGCAGCTAAGTATGACATGTTTGTTTTAAAAACAAAAAAAAATCTGCTGTTATGTCTGAATGTGTACAGTCTGGGTGTTGGCAGTCTGCCCTCTGGGTATCCTCATATCTCTTCCTTTTGCCCCTTCCATCTACATCTGGGCTGCTTTATTTGGCTGTCTTTTATTTTACTACTTTTACTCTATGATCCAGATCTCTGTAGTGTCCTGAAATGTCTGGGAGTTGAACTTGGCAGTAAAGAGCGCTTTCTCCAAAGGCACACCCCCATGTTTGCAACCTGTACAGATCTTAATTTTTGAGCCTCACAAAAGCATGGGTGGGCTCGTATTACCATGCTACTTACTCTAACTATGCTTATGCTGTAGCATTTTAGTGCAAGAATGTTTGCCATGCAATCCTATTGATATTAAAGTGGACCCAGAGGGCAAGTATGTTGTGTTACTGCCTTGATCTAGAATATTATAGTGGTAGTTGTTGGTCTCTACTTAACACTCCCGACTGGTTGCCGGGTGTTGTATACCTTGATGTAGACCGTGTTCTCCTATGATACTGAGGTTGTTATATTTATAGGAGATTTAACCTGGTTTTGTGCCCAGATATGGTCAGACTCCACTCCTCTGCATGTTCTTTAGAATATAAAAAATGGGGTCAGTGACGCTACCTGTAACGTGAGCAGTATAGATTGGTTGTCACCCATCATACTCTGTGTGCCCAGGTATCTAAATATAGGAAACACCTATATGTACTCTCAATTGGGAGTGGCAAAAGAGTGTAAGGTAGTCCCCCCCCCCCCCCCAAAACAAATCAGTGCCACCCAGCTCCCCAATAAGAAACAGTAGTGATAAAGTTGCATATAAATCATAAATTTCTACCATAGGCAACCCTCTTAATGGTAAAATACAAACGGTCTGTGTGAACCTTTTGTAAATTAAATTCTTATCAGCACCAAATGTCCAATATCCCAACCAGAAACGTACGTCAAGGCGCATTCCGGTCACATCGTTTTGGTCCGAACGCATGATTCCCGAGATCCAGGGGTGGAACGCACGCCAATTCAAGCAGCGGAAGCGGCACAGCTAGGTTCCAACTCATCTGGTCTGATACGTTCGTTCCCTCTAGTGCAGCGGTTATGGCACTTTTAAAGTAAGAGGCCATCTGGCTGTTTTTGTTTTTATGTTATTTTAAATAAAACTTTATTATGCCATGGTCCGGTTCTCTCTATTTTTTCCTGAGCAAACGTGGATTGAAACAGTATCACTGGTACACCTAAGCAGAGTTTCTCCATCAAGGTTGGCAGTTCCCTAAACCTGCTAAAGCTTCACCTAACCTTACTTTTTAAATAAAGGGGTCTAGAGGAGTTGGTGAGTAGGCTACTTACCATAGTTCACTGGGTGCTGTGTTTGTCCATTCCTCCGAAGCGGTGACGGGAGACAGGATTTATTCCTACTTCATTTTCACTATTTTCTATACATATGGACAATTTTTTTACCTTTTTATATATATGTTTACTTTTTTTGAGTTAATTAATCTCATGTATTTAATGTATATTGCAGTATGTTCTGAATAGTAAGATACCTGCGGTATTAAGCACTAGAGCACTTTAGAGCCAGTTCACACAGGGGCGACTCGGATCCGACTTCAGGTCGCCTCAGGTCGGACATTTAAAAATCAATGTAAGTGAATGAGAGCCGTCTTAATGCACGCTACTGAAGGCGCTCCGACTTCAGAAAAGGTTCCTACTTCAATCCGACTTGTAGGCGACGGATACCCATTGATTTCAATGGAGGTCGCCTCCAAGTCGGATCTCCGTCTATGACAGAATTATCAGCTCTCAAGAGTGAACTCCAGGCCAAATTTATGAAAAAAAAAAGGTCTGGTATGGATTCTAAGAGGAACCCCCTACTCCGAAAAAAACATCGTGGGGGTCCCCCCCAGATCCATACCAGACCCTTATCCGAGCACGCTACCCGACCGGCCAGGAAAGGGGGTGGGAACGAGCGAGCGCCCCCCCCCCCCCTCCTGAGCCGAACCAGGCCGTGTGCCCTCAACATGGGGGGTGCCTTGGGGAAGGGGGGGCCGCGTGGCCCCCCCACCCCAAAGCACCTTGTCCCCATGTTGATGAGGACAAGGGCCTCTTCCCGACAACCCTGGCCGTTGGTTGTCTGGGTTTGCGGGCGGGGGGCTTATCGGAATCCGGGAGCCCCCTTTAATAAGGGGGCCCCCGAATACCGGCCCCCCACCCTATGTGAATGAGTATGGGGTACAATGTACCCCTACCCATTCACCTGTGAAAATTTTTTACAAAAAAACGCAACACACAAGGGTTAAAATGGTTTATTGCACAGCTCCGGGGGTCTTCCGTCTTCGGGGGTCTTCTCGCCGGACTCCTCCGCTAGCTTCTGCTAGCTCTTTTGCTAGCGGAGGAGCCCGGCTTTCTTCTTTGTCGCCGCCGCCCTCTTCTTCCGACTTCGGGGATCTTGTCCCCCTCTTCGGTTCTTCTTGCCGGGCCACCGCTTCTTCTTCCAGCTCTTTTACTAGCGGTGGCCTGGTCTTCTGTCGCCGCCGCCTTCCGTTCTTCTTCTTCTGGAGATGTTGACTCGATGCTCTCTCCGGCCGCAATGCCAGAGACGCGGTGCGCGGCAACTTATATAGGGACAAGGGGCAGGGTCACCGGTTGAGAGAGCGTCGAGTCAACATCTCCAGAAGAAGAACGGAAGGCGGCGGCGACAGAAGACTGGGCCATCGCTAATAAAAGAGCTGGAAGAAGGACCGGTGGTCCGGCAAGAAGAACCGAAGAGGGGGACAAGGTCCCCGAAGTCGGAAGAAGAGGGCAGCGGCGACGAAAGAAGAAAGCCGGGCTCCTCCGCTAGCAATAGAGCTAGCAGAAGATAGCGGAGGAGTCCGGGGAGAAGACCCCCGAAGAAGGAAGACCCCCGAAGCTGTGCAATAAACTATTTTAACCCTTGTGTGTTGTGTTTTTTTTGTAAATTTTTTTTTTCACAGGTAAATGGGTAGGGGTACATTGTACCCCATACTCATTCACATAGGGTGGGGGGCCGGTATCCGGGGGCCCCCTTATTAAAGGGGGCTCCCAGATTCCAATAAGCCCCCCGCCCGCAGACCCCGACAACCAACGGCCAGGGTTGTCGGGAAGAGGCCCTTGTCCTCATCAACATGGGGACAAGGTGCTTTGGGGTGGGGGGGCCGTGCGGCCCCCCTTCCCCAAGGCACCCCCCCATGTTGAGGGTACGCAGCCTAGTACGGCTCAGGAGGGGGGGGGGCGTAGGGGGTTCCCCTTAGAATCCATACCAGACCTAAGGGCCTGGTATGCTCTCGGAGGGGGAACCCACGCCAATTTTTTTTCATAAATTTGGCGTGGAGTTCCCCCTTCAGAGCTCATTCTCTGATTGGCCACGGCAAAAGTCGCCTGGCCTGGGGCGACTTCAAGTTGTATTGTAAGTCGCCCCAGGTCGTGTTCAAGTCGTCTCCAAGTTGCCTCACAAAGTCGTCCTGGAAGTCGTGCCCCTGTGTGAACTGGCTCTTATTGTTTTATTTTAGCGCCCCCTATCATTTCACAACCCACAATTCACAAAGTCAAGTTTCGTGCACTTTTGAGGGGAGCAGCTTATATATTTGCTCAGATATTTGTAGTCCAAGCTCGGGTTATTCGAAATAATTTAGTATTTTTTCTCATATATACAAAAAAATATATATGAAAAATATATATAATATGAGAATATAATGTTCATAGAATTTTTTATTTATAAACGATATGCAGCTGTGCCCAAAAGTTAATAATAATTTACTTTTGTGCTCGTTGAGTCTCCAGGTGACTTGAATGATCCCCCTCAAGGCTCCCCACTCACCGACTCCTCACAGCCCTGCAGGGGTAGCTTGCGTGTAATTTCACTCCCTCCAGCTGGGCTGATCCGGCTTTCTCAGCTTCAGGCTCCAGTCTGCACATCTCCAAAAATTCTGTAGCTTACGAGGCATCCCTTTTTTAGTATGTACCAAGTGTATGTAGATCTAATCCTCATAGGAAAGACAGGATGGCTCCCATCTGTGCTTCCATCTATGAACATTATATTCACACATTATATATATTTTTCATATATATTTTTTTGTACTTCTAGGTTTTTGGTGTATACACATTAAGCTTCTATTTATATTGGTTAAGCATCTTGGATGTGTGTATACATAAGGGTCTTTGTGTAACATCAGCAGATTGCTTTATGGTACACACAGTGGATCCTGTTTTTTGGTGTGTTTTTTTTTTTTTTGTGTGGTGTTTTTTGAATTTTTTTTTTCCGGACAAAAAAAAAATATGCGCACACACACTAAACTCTTTTGCCACTCCCATTTGTGAGAACATATAGGTGTTTCCTATATTTAGATTCCTGGGCACACATACAGAGTATGATGGGTGACAACTAATGGGTTACAGCGTGCGCCACTGACCCCATTTTTTATATTCTTTTACATTACATCTAGAGCTCCTCTAGGGGAACTTCATTTTGGCGAGGCAGCCACTGAGACTATCAACCTAAGCGCAGCTTTGTGTAAAAGTAAAATGTTCTTCTTTAGACCTTTCTCAGTGGGCCTCTACCTCAGTGGGCCTCTATATTCGTACCTTGCGCGTCCCTAACGGTGTACCTACGACCACAGGTACAGCGTTACGGACGCATGAGGTACGAATATTGCTGGGCTGCTCTGCTCCCTCATCGGAGGTGCACAATCTGATCCCTGACTTATTGCACTCCTTGTGATCATACTGCCGGTGGATGATTTGATGCACTCGTTTTATGCCACTATCTCTTTGGAGTACATGGCTATGGTTTTTACCTCCTGGATAAGAGGGGTCATTAGCGGGACCCTCTTGCTACTTCCTGGTACAAATCTTAATAGTGTGTTACTCGCTTGCTTACCAGCAAGCTGACCGATTCCTTATATCGCTATTTTTGAACCATACGTGTGAATTGCTCCCGAAGAAGCGATATAGAAGAGCGGAACATGTCAAGCCATCCTTCTAGATTCGATCTGGACCCCCACACCTGATACAATTTCTGGGACCCAATCCATGACCTTTGGAATGCACCTCGTATATTGAATATTGAAACTTATGGCATTGTATTATGCATTGTAGTATTATACTATATACTTAATTATAAGCCCTATTGAAGATCATTAGTAATCGGGCTTTGTGGGTCAGATCAACTATATACACTTTTTGATGCTATTGCTGTAATATATTATATATGTTATTGTTGTATTTTTTGCCACTTTGTGGAAACTAAATAATAAAAAAAAAAATCATGATTTTTAGGAGTACTCGTGTGCCTTTTTAAAGTCCTTTAACCACTTCAATACCAGGCCATAGTCATATGACGGCCACAGATGGGATCTCCCATCCTGGGTGGACGTCATATGACGGCCTCGGTATTTCGCCGCTCCTGCGGGCCCCCGGTTGCCCGCAGCGTGGCGATCGTGGATGAGGTGTGTACCTTGGACACAGCCCATCCCCGATCTGTGTGGTTTCCATCCACCGATACATGTGACCGGCCGTGTCCAATCACAGCTGGTCACATGTACTGCGCCGCTACAGTGCTCGTGCATGCGCCTAGGGCGTGTGCAGAGTGGCGATCGGGGATGCGGCTTGTCACCCTGACACAGCCCAACCCCGATCTCAGTAAAGAGCCAATGAAATTGGCTCTTTACCACGTGACCGGCTGTGTCCAATCACAGCTGGTCACAGAATGTAAACAAACCGCTGTAAAGAGATGTTACCGGGTTCTCCGCCTCACACACTGATTGTGTGTGAGGAGGAGATTGCGGTAACATCTCGTTACCGCCTAGTGTACACAAATCACACACCGATTACCCCCCCCAATAAAGAGGACCTGTCACCACCCATCAAAGTACCTGTCATCACCCATCACAGCCCATCTGAGTACCAGAGTACCAGAGTACCTGTCCCAGCCCGTCGGAGTACCCGAGTACCTATTTGCAGCCCATGCCTCATAAAATACACATTGGGGGTTTGCTTTCCAAAAGGGGGTAATTTTGTGGGTAATTCCATTGTCCTGGTGCTCCAGGACCTTCAAACTTGTGTGATGGGTAGGCACGAAATGAGATGTGTCATTTATGCTCCAAGAACGCCTGAAGGTACCACTTCCATGTTGGATCTCTGTATATGGCCAGGCTGTGTAAAAGTCTCACACATGTGGTATCACAATACTCAGGAGGAGTAGCAGAATGTGTTTTGGGGTGTAATTTTTGCTATATACATGCTATGTGTTAGAAATATCTTATAAATGGTCAACTTTGTGTAAAAAAAAAAATTGCAATTTTCTTTCCACGTTTTCTGAAGACTTGTGTAAAAAAAAAATTAACCATTCAAAAGACTCCTAATGCTTCATAGAATATACTTTGGGGTGTTTGTTTTCCAAAATGGGGTAATTTTGTGGGTAATTCCATTGTCCTGGTGCTCCAGGGCCTTCACAAATGTAATAGGTCGTAGGAAATTAGAGGTGTCATTTATGCTCCTAGAACACCTGATGGTGCTCCCTGCATGTTGGGCCTCTGTATGTGGACATGCTGTGTAAAAGTCACACACATGTGGTATTGCCATACTCAGGAGGAGTAGCAGAATATATTTTAGGGTGTAATTTTTGCTATGTACATGCTTTGAGTTAGAAATATCTTATAAACGAACCACTTTGTGAAAAAAAAAAAAAAAAGTTTTCATTTTCTTTCCACGTATTCCGAAGACTTGTGGAAATAAATGAATTGTTCAAAAGACTCATTGTGCCTCATGGACTATATGTTGGGGGTAATTCCATTGTCCTGGTGCTCCAGGGCCTTCATAAATGTAACCGGTCATTAGGAAATAAGGTGTCATTTATGCTCCCTGCATGTTGGGCCTCTCTGTGTGGCCAGCCTGTGTAAAAGTCCCACACGTGGTATCGCCACACTCGGGAAGAGTTGCAAAATGTATTTTGGGGTGTAATTGGAAGTATGCATATGCTGTGTATGAGAAATAACTTGTTAATATGGCAATTTTGTAAAAAAACAAACAAAAAAAAAAAATCTTCTTTTTCCCAAGAATTGTGGGAAAAAATTACTTCGGTGTCGCGATACCCGGAAATAACTCTATTGAGAAATGTCACCAGCCAGTGCTGTGTACGGTCACCACAGCAGGGGCTTCAATCTCAGGTGACTATTACATAATGAGCTAGTACGCTATGCATACTAGCTCATTATGCCTTTGTCTTGCAGGTCTTTTTGGGGGGGGTTTGCAACCACTTTCAGGATCCGATTACTGAATCAGTTTGTCATTACTGGTTGATTTTATTGAGGGTTCTGCTAACTTGCTTTAACTGTCTTGGATGCCTTTAAGTCCTGGATTAGAGGGGAATATATTATATGTCTGTGCTTAAAAGGAGTTTGCTATATCTCTTGTGTTACAAGAAGAGCCTGGCAGCACACATTGACAGGGGTTTCCTTTCTTACAGTTGAACAGCCTAAAATCCTTGTTACATTCAGCTCAACGAGTGTTCGAATATGGTGACCAGAATGGTTAAACTGTCGGCCTGCTTGGCCAAGGGCCACTTTACTTCCATCCACATTGGGAAGATTTGGGCAGTTGGTGGATAAATTATTACTGCTCTAGATCAGAATAATACTTCATGGAATACTATTAAACGCTATGTACTGCTAGGGCTGCTTTCATTGTGACTGAACTGGACACACATTTAGATGGTATCCCCTTTCCTTCACTGGTGGTCTCAGCCAGGGGCTGACTGAAGTCAAATATTACACTTGAGGAAGTACAGGAGGCAATAGGTCTGTTAGACATTTTCTCTCAACATATTGAGCTTCTAGCCCCTAGACTTATTGCTCTGTTTACAGTTTCCTCCCAATGCCGGGTTAGGACCAGGGGGATTGTACCTCTTATAGGCTGATATCCTTGTTGAATGTTGATGCTAAGGTCCTGGCTTTTCGTCTTTCTTGCGGGGCTCCAGAGTTGATCGTTGATATGGAGGAAACAAACTTGTTTTCTCAGAATTCTATTAAAGCAATATTAGTGCCTTTTTAAAAAATATATAAAAATGTTATACTTGCCTGCTCTGTGTAATGGTTTTGCACAAAGCAGCCCGGATCCTCCTATTCACGTGTCCCACATCGGTGCTCCTGCCGGATGCCCCACAGCAAACAGCTTGCACTGGGGTTACCCAAACAGGTGCACTCTCGACCCATGGCTGTGTGTGTCTATTCACTGTCTCTTGTCCGCCCCCTCTGTCTCTTGATTGGCTCACTGTCTGTCATTGCCAAAAGTCAATCAGGAGTGGGGGTCCCATGGAGAGGCAAGGCTCTCGTGGACATTGCTGGATCAAGAAGGGGTTTAGGTAAGTATTAGTGGGGGAGCTCACAGGTTGTTTTACCTTCATGTAAAGAATCTATGAAGGTAAAAAACCTTGTGCCTTTACAGCTACTAAGTTCTGTTCCGGGTCCTGGAGCCCAGAGGCTTTCTAGGGCTTTGATTTGGAATATGCTTTCAAACCTGGATCCGCATTTTACCAGGCAGCGGGACCTCATTATTTGTTGTTTTGAATTGGAGGACTTAATTCAGGTTGATCAAACAGGGTTCATGCCTGGCAAGGGAACCAATATTAACATCAGACGCTTGCTCTCAATACATCATACAAATAGTTGCACTAGAATCCTTGCCAAAAAGGCATTTGACTTGGCGTGAGTTTATTTCTGGGAGATCTTGCTGAGGTGCAGATTTAGGCCTAATTCTTTGCTATGGCTCCTTTTTGGCCAGGATTTGTACCAATGACAGTCAGAGCCCTTCTAACTTCAGAGAGGGACCCATCAAAGGTAAATCGCCCAGCCTGTTTGTCTTGAGCCTTTGGCGACTTTGATCAGCCATTGACGGTTTGTGTCACACACTGGGTAACCATCCTTTTACCTACTCAAAGGTGTACAAAAACCCTGCATATTGAACTGAAGATCTCAAATTTTTATTAATCGGCTATCAGACATTCTTACAATCTTCAGTAGTCCACTGGTGGTGCTTCATGGCCATGGCAAGCCTCATTTTCCTATTTTCCCATCTTAATTGCTTTCTTACAGCCACTTTATCTGTCAAACCTGCAGCTCCAAATCTTCTCATCACAGTTGACCGAGCCTTGCTTACAATGTTAAGCTGTGCTGTGCTTGACGGTGGTGTACTGTGAGCTGCCTGTCACCCAAGTTGACTGTCAGAAACTTGTCTTCTGATTCTGTGGTGGCTTTGGGTCTGCCACGCTTCCTTCTGTCAGTTTCCTCCATTTTTCCAAATGCCTTTTTATGGTGTAGGAAACTATACTCACTGACATCTTGGCTTTCTTTGCGATTTCTCCAAAGAAAAGATCTATACTTTTAAGAGTTACAGTGCATTCGGAAAGTATTTACAGTGCTTAATATTTTCCAATTTTTTTTATGTTACAGCCTTTTTCCAAAATGGATAACATTCATTATTCTCATAATTTATACAAACCATACCCCATAGTGGCAACGTGAAAGAAGTTTGTTTGAAATCTTTGCAAATTTATTAAAAATAAAAAAACAAAAAAAATCCCATGTACATAAGTATTCACATCCTTTGCTCAATACTTTGTTAAAGCACCTTTGGCACCAATTACAGCCTCAAGTATTTTTGGGTATGATGCTATAACCTCTGCACACTTATTTTTGGGCAGTTTCTCCCATTCTTTTTTTCAGGACCTCTCAAGTTCCATCAGGTTGGTTGGGGAGCGTCGGTGCACAGCAATTTTCAGATCTCTCCGGAGATGATCGATTGGGTTCAAGTCTGGACCACCAGTACATTTGCAGATTTTTCCTGTAGCCACTCCTTTGTTATCTTCGTTGTGTGCTTAGGGTCATTGTCCTGTTAGAAGATGAACCTTCGGTCTTATGTCTAGTGCGCTCTGGAGCAGGTTTTCATCAAGGATGTCTCTGCACATTGCTGCATTCATCTTTTCCTCAATCCTGAGTAGTCTTCCAGTTCCTGCTGCTGAAAAACCTCCCCACAGTATGATACTGCCCACCACCATGCTTCACTGTAGGGATGGCATTGGCCAGGTCATGAGCGGTGCCTTGTTTCCTCCCTACCTGACGCTTGCCATTCAGGTCAAAGAGTTCAGTCTTTGTTTCATCAGACCAGGATTTTTTTTTTTTTATCAGGGTCTGAGATTCCTTTTAGGTGCTTTTTGGTAAACTCCAGGTGGGCTGTCATGCGCCTTTTACTGAGGAGTGGCTTCCGTCTGGCCACTCTACCATACATGCCTGATTGTTGGAGTGCTGCAAAGATGGTTGTTCTTCTGGAAGGTTCTCATCTCTCCAGAGAGAAACGCTGGAGCTCTGTCAGTGACCATTGGGTTCTTGGTCACCTCCCTGACTAAGGCCCTTCTCCCCCGATGGCTCAGTTAGCCCGGGTGGCCTGCTCAAGTAAGAGTCCTGGTGGTTCCAAACTTCTTCCATTTACAGATGATGAAAGTCACTGTGCTCATTGGGACCGCCAATGCTGCATAAAAATTTTCTCTACTCTTTCCCTGTTCTGTGCCTCAATACAATCCTGTCTCAGAGGTCTACAGACAATTCATGGCATGCTTTGTTCCTTGACATGCACTGTTAACTGTGGGAACTTATATAGACAGATATGTGCCTTTACAAATAATGCCCAATCAACTGAATTTACCACAGGTGGACTCCAATCAAGTTGTAGAAACATCTAAAGGATTATCAGTTGAAACAGGATGCATTGGAGCTCAATTTTGAGTGTCATGGCAAAGGCTGTGAATACTTATGTACATGGGATTATTTATTTATTTTTTAAGTAAATTTGCAAAGATTTCAAACAAACTTTCATATTGTAATTTTGATTTCTCTTCTGTTCATTTACTTACTTTTTTGTTAATTGATAAAATAAAATATTAGAACTTCTATTTCTGAAAGCATTCTTAATTTACAATTTTTCCCACCTGCCTAAAATGTGTGTGATTATATGTCAGTATTACATTGTATATCCCTGTATATCCCTGTATGTTGTGGTCGTTCAGGTGCTTATCTAATAGCGATTCCCCCAGCTGAGACCACCGCCTGTGGAAGGGAACTCCACATCCTTGCTGCTCTTACAGTAAAGAACCCTCTACATAGTTTAAGGTTAAACCTCTTTTCTTCTAATTTTAATGAGTGGCCACGAGTCTTGTTAAACTCCCTTCTGCGAGTCCTTATTTTGTACAGTAAACGTTTATGGGGAACTGTGTCAAATGCTTTTGCAAAATCCAGATACACCAAGTTTACGGGCCTTCCTTTATCTAGATAGCAACTCACCACCTTATAGAAGGTTAATAGATTTAGAAAGAACGATTCTTCATGAATCCATGCTGATTACTGCTAATTATACAGTTCTCATTACTAAAATTTTGTGTATAGTCCTTTATCCCCTCCAAGAGTTTACATACTATTGATGATAGGCTAACTGATCTGTAATTCCCAGGGATGTATTTTGGGCCCTTTTTATATTTCAATATGTTTATTGAAGTAACAATATTATATAAGGCACAAGTGACAAAAACAGAAATGAAAATCGAGCACCCTCGGGTCGTGCTGCTTTTTATATAATAAAATAATAAGCATGAACTTTAAATCTTTGGATAATGAACAAAATTTAACGTAAAATGCATTTGGCAGGAGTGCCAATTAACCTAGCCATATAGCATAATACACATATATTTATATATATATATATATATATATATATATATATATATATATATATATATATATATATATATATATATATATATATATTAGAGAGAGAATTATATATTTTTTTTAAGTCATTCACTGTAGAGTCAAAACATCTCTAATCAAAAATCAACTGATTGCAGGTTGTCCCATCAAGCTACTTTAACCACTTTCAGACCGGACCATTTTGCTGGTAAATGACCAGAGGTCTTTTTACACTTTGGCACTGCGCTGCTTTAACTGGTAATTGCGCGGTCATGCAATGTTGTACCCAAACAAAATTTGCGTCCTTTTCTTCCCACAAATAGAGCTTTCTTTTGATGGTATTTGATTGCCTCTGCGATTTTTATTTTTTGCGATATAAACGTAAAAAGACCGCAAATTTTGAAAAAAAATGATATTTTCTACTTTTTGTTATTAGAAAAATCCAATAAACTCAATTTTAGTCATACATTTAGGCCAAAATGTATTCAGCCACATGTCTTTGGTAAAAAAAAAGTCAATAATTGTATATTTATTGGTTTGCGCAAAAGTTGTCACATCTACAAACTAAGGTACGTTTTCTGGAATTTACGCAGCTTTTAGTTTACGACTGCCTATCTCATTTCTTGAGGTGCTAAAATGGCAGGGCAGTACAAAACCCCCCCAAATGACCCCATTTTGGAAAGTAGACCCCCTAAGGAAATTGATAAGAGGCATGTTGAGCCCATTGAATATTTTATTTTTTTGCCTCAAGCGATTGAATAATGACAAAAAAAAACATTTTTTTTTTTTTTTACACAAAGTTGTCACTAAATGATATATTGCTCACACATGCTATGGGCGTATGTGAAATGACACCCCAAAATAAATTCTGCTGCTTCTCCTGAGTATGGGGATACCACATATGTGGGACTTTTTGGGAGCCTAGCCGCGTACGGGGCCCCGAAACCCAAGCACCGCCTTCAGGCTTTCTAAGGGCGTAAATTTTTGAGTTCACTTCTCACTACCTATTACAGTTTTGAAGGCCATAAAATGCCAAGATGGCACAAAACCCCCACAAATGACCCCATTTTAGAAAGTAGACACCCCAAGCTATTTGCTGAGAGGCATGTTGAGTTCATGGAATATTTTATATTTTGCCACAAGTTGCGGGAAAATTACAAACTTTTTTTTTTTTTTTTTTTTTTTTAACAAAGTTGTCACTAAATGATATATTGCTCATGCATGCCATGGGCATATGTGAAATGACACCCCAAAATAAATTCTGCTGCTTCTCCTGAGTACGGGGATACCACATATGTGGGACTTTTTGGGAGCCTAGCCGCGTACGGGGCCCCGAAAACCAAGCACCGCCTTCAGGCTTTCTAAGGGCGTTACAGTTTTGAAGGCCATAAAATGCCAAGATGGCACAAACCCCCCCCAAATGACCCCATTTTGGAAAGTAGACACCCCTAAATTTAGGGGTACACTAGTGAGACTAGGTAATAAATGGCGGGTGCCCTGAAACTATAAAAAAATAACTAACCAACCAGCGTCACCTGTAACAGTTATATGGTGATCACTGGTGAAAGGGTTAACTAGGGGGCAATTAGGGGGCTTTATGCGGTAGTATATGGGGGTCCCTGGCGCTATAAAAAGCTGCAGCGAACCTAAATACCTGCCTAACTAGCGTCACCTGTGACACTAATACAGCGATCAGAAAAACGATCGCTTATTAGGCTGGGTTCACACTGGAGCGATGCGGGAACGCCACGAATGCGCGGCGGGTTCCCGCATCGCATGCCTCCCGGCGGCAGTTCACACTGCCCTATGCGAACTGCTGGGAGTGTCAGTGAAATGTTACTGACACCCCCAGATCAGTTCGCATATCGCAGTGCGATCTGCAAACTCGGATTGCATGGTGTGAACACCCATGCGATCCGATTCTGCTGCGGGCCAAAAAAAGGGTCCCGTGCGAATTTGCGGCGGGTGCGGCGAATGGCTGAACTCGAATCGCACAGAGATCGGATGTGATTTGCACTGCAGTGCGGTGCGAATCACATCCGTTCTCATAAACCGCTGCAATGTGAACCCAGCCTTAGTGACACTGGCGACGGGGGGTGATCACGGGGTTAAACCTTTATTGGGGGGGTTAGGGGGGTACCTTAGAACTAAAGGGGGCTAACCCTAACTGCCCTAACAGTTATTAGTCACAAATGACACCCGCCGGGTGATCAGGGGGTTAAACCTTTATTAGGTAATAAATGGCGGGTGCCCTGAAACTATAAAAAAATAACTAACCAACCAGCGTCACCTGTAACAGTTATATGGTGATCACTGGTGAAAGGGTTAACTAGGGGGCAATCAGGGGGCTTTATGCGGTAGTATATGGGGGTCCCTGGCGCTATAAAAAGCTGCGGCGAACCTAAATACCTACCTGCCTAACTAGCGTCACCTGTGACACTAATACGGCGATCAGAAAAATGATCGCTTATTAGGCTGGGTTCACACTGGAGCGATGCGGAAACGCCGCGAATCCGCGGCGGGTTCCCGCATCGCATGCCTCCCGGCGGCAGTTCACACTGCCCTATGCGAACTGCTGGGAGTGTCAGTGAAATGTTACTGACACCCCCCGATCAGTTCGCATATCGCAGTGCGATCTGCAAACTCGGATCGCATGGTGTGAACACCCATGCGATCCGATTCTGCTGCGGGCCAAAAAAAGGGTCCCGTGCGAATTTGCGGCGGGTGCGGCGAATGGCTGAACTCGAATCGCACAGAGATCGGATGTGATTTGCACTGCAGTGCGGTGCGAATCACATTCGTTCTCATAAACCGCTGCAATGTGAACCCAGCCTTAGTGACACTGGCGACGGGGGGTGATCACGGGGTTAAACCTTTATTGGGGGGGTTAGGGGGGTACATTAGAACTAAAGGGGGCTAACTCTAACTGCCCTAACAGTTATTACAGTCACAAATGACACCAATGCAAAAAAAAAAAAAAAAAAAAAAAAAATGACATTGGTGTCACTGTGACTGGGGGGCAGGGGTAATTGGGGGGGGTGATCGGGGGGTAAAGGGGGGGTGTGAGTGTGCCTGGCATGTTCTACTGTGTGTGTGAGTGTTGGTGCAACTTACTGATCCGCTCTCCTCCGTGTCGGAACGAAAAATACCGACACGGAGGAGAGAATACATCACTTCCTCTCCTGTGTTTACATTACAGGAGAGGAAGTGATGTCACCGGGGATTTCTATTCGTCGGGAGCGATCGCGAGGGGGTGGCCATGAATGAATGGCCGTCCCCTCGTCCGGGATCGCTCCCGAACGAATACCGACCGCCGCAGGCACCGGGCGGGGGCCCGATCGGGCCCCCGACCCGCGGGAGGCAAGGGACGTACATGTATGTCCTTATGCCTGCCCGTGCCATTGTACCGACGTACATCGGCGTGCGGCGGTCGGCAACTGGTTAACTTATAGCATTAGGCATGACTTGCACAAGGCAAAAGATGTATGTTGTAAGGAACAGAGGGGGATTGGGAAGACTGGGGGGTTATGGATAGGCCCATTTAAAAAAAAAAAAATCGACTTCGAGGGTTGTGGCTCGGCGACCAGGGGCCACATAGACCCCAAATTGGGGGGTGTGTAGCTGAAGGTCCACCCCACTACTGATAAAAATTGGGGGCTCCTATCACCTATGGTCCTGGAAATACGGGGCTCCTTTCACAGTCTTGCAGAAGCTACAGAGCGGCCAGTTTAAATACAAGCTGGCATACTCTGTTTGCAGCAGACTGAGAGGATGAGCTCACAGTGCCTCTCCCCACTTCTTGTCAAAGGCACTGAGCTCAATGGGCAGCTTGGAGCCTGCAGAGTTTGACAGGCAGCACTGCCTGTCAAACTCGCCTATTGATTTCAAATGGGCACTCTGCGCAACTGCAAGCCAAACTTGCTCACAGTAGCAGCATATTCCAGCAATGTCAAACTACCATTCAGCGATGTAAAAAAAAGAGGTGGCAGTAGCACCTCATGAATGCCTGTCAGATGCTGCTATACCACTCGTTGAAAAGCAATACACTACTGATGACTTTTAGGAGGGCAGTAAGCATTACCTCAAATGTGAAAGAAACGTGAAACACATCATCAATTTCACACTTCTCACCAACCAGGTCACTCCCCAGCCACTTTCCATGTTAGCCACATCCCTTCAAATGATATCACAGGTGCCATTTCCCAACTTGCAGATGACAGACCCTACTCGAAAAGATATCACTCCCAGTTACTCCCTCCCACCCGCTGATTGATATCCCTCCATGACCATCTCACACCCCTTTGCTGACAGACCTCCCTCACCAGCCTGTCCCCTCACACCCTCTCACCTGCAGACCTGGGGATGGAAGAATCGCTCCCACAGTGTTATTGTGTTCTGCCAGTGGGGAGCCTTCCCAACCCACAGAATACAATGATCAGTTTTGCTAACTATAGCTGACAGTACTGATTGTTTTGGGAAAAACTTGACAGACTGGTCATACTCAAGTTGATTAATAGATTGACTTGTGTACAACCAGCTAGCCCATACATAGATTGAATATGGCTCTGCTTAATTTCAATTCATGTATGGCCCGCTTAACCACTAGGCAGTCCCTAAACATCCTTCCACAAACCTTTAAATTTTTGCTTCCCAGATTCCCTCATCCTCCTTACCTGTACATAGTGCCCACTGTCATACTCTCCACACTCCTCTTCTGTACATACTGCCCATTGTCATACCCTCCACATTCCTCTCCTGTACATACTGCTCAGTATCATACCCTCCAAACTCCTCTCCTGTACATACTGCCCACTGTCATACACTCCTCACCTGTACATACTGCCAACTATCGTTCTCTCCACACTCTTTTCCTGTACATACTGCCCTCATAATACCTTCCATTCTCCTCTCCTGTACATAGTGCCCTTATCATAACCTCCACACGCCTCTCCTGTACATACTGCCCCCATCATACCCTCCACACGCCTCACCTATACATACTGCCTACTGTCATACCCCCCCCCCCAAAACTCCTCTTCTGTACATAATGCCCCCTGTAATACCCTCCACACTCCTCTCCTGTGCATAGTACCCACTATCATACCCTCCACACTCCTCTCCTGTACATAGTGCCCACTGTTATATTCTCCACATTCCTCTCCCTCACCTGAATATACTTCCCACTTTTTTATCATCCATACTCCTCCCCTATGCCTCTTACCCACATACTTTTTTAAAATTATATTGAATATCCTCAGTGTTGCCAGCTCTAGAATGGGCACACTTTTGTTAGTACAACTATAGGAAATCTTCACAGTCCTCATATTTTTTTCTCCCCATTATTAGTACTCATTTAATTTTGTGATTACTACTGTGATGTGTAGAGGAGCATAGGGGATATCAGCTACTCTAAATATACCACTGGAAAAAAGTGTCACTGAAAATATTTTTGAAATGTTGGCACTGCCCAAGAGCCACCGGGTCAGTAGGCAGCCCCATGAGAGGCTCCTGGGATCCTGTGATATTAAAGCAGTAGTAAACTTTGCTAACATTACTACTTTTTAGAGGCTCAGAGGTAGGTTATGCTATAATGTACAAGTATGCACAGCATATTAGCACATTAGGGTACACTTACCTGTCAGACTGAGCCCTCCAGTGCTGCACTGTGATCAATCCAGTGGGTCTCGGGCATTTCCATCTTCACCCAGTCTTCCTTCCGGGTTCTGTGCCTTCGGTCACTTGCCTTGGCCGTGCTGTGTTGCTGTCACTTCCATGCATGCGCATCCTCTTTCTCATCCCCACTCTCCCTCTCATCCTCCCTCCCTTACCCCTCACCCCTCTCTGATCCCCTCTCTATTTTATTTTATTTGTTATAACAACAAATTTTTAGCATTTTTTTTTTTTTTATATAAAAAGCCCCACCATAATCCTCAGCACCAGGCCCATGAAGTTCTTAATCCGGCCCTGTGGGGGGTGCGAGGTAATTGGGAATCCCTGTATACATTTGTCAGCATAGAGATATATGTTCTGTCAAAGCATCTTATAGTTGGCAACAATAACCAGATCAACATAAATTTTAAGAAAAGAAAAGAGTAAAGGAAATCGAGAGAAAAAAGAGGAGAGAGGAAAGAGGGTCAGCCAGAAGCACTTTAAGGTGTAGATAGATGACGTATCCATGGGTCCCATGTAGCATCAAATTTCTTGGTAGAATTGCGAAGGACAAGAGGAGCCATCGACTGCTTCCAGTATTTAGCAATAGTTATTCTAGCTCAGCTGCCAAAAACATATATGTGGTTAGTATTTGCGACATACATGAGGATGGCCTCGGCAAACGGGGAACATTTATGCTCCCGTTGCCCACAACATATGCCATGTATATTAGGATGAGATCGAATTGCTACAGCTAGGGGTTCAATTGCTAGGACGAACAACAATGGGGAAAGCGGGCAACCCTGTCTCGTTCTGTGTTGGATAGGAAACTATGCTGATCTATAATCCCGAATGGAAACCTGGGCCGACGGGTTACTATAATGTTGCTTAAGCAAAAAGATAAAGGCAGAGCCAAATCCGAAAGCCTCCAGGATAGTAAATAAGTCCCAATTTAAACTGTCAAAGGCCTTATGAAGGTCCAATGAAAGAAGTAATAGTTCCCTCGATACAGGAGCATCACATTTAGAATGTACCACAGATAGACGCTATGGAGCGACGAATCTGATGCAACGTTTGGCGTTCAGTTATAAAGCCAGATTGGTCTTTGTGAATGTATTGTGCCAAAAAAGTACCAAGACATAACGCTAAAAGTTTTGTTAGGATTTTGAGATCGCAATTAATCAATAGATAGGACGATAATTAAAGATGTCTGTGGAGTCCTTGCAGGGTTTGGGAATGACAGGGATGTATGCCGTTTTCATCTAAAGGAACTTTTCCGCCATCTCGCACGAAATTAAGGTAGAGAGCCATGTGTGGCGTTAACTGTTCAGAAAATTTCTTATAGTAAATATTAGGATGGCCATCAGGGCCCGGTGATTTTTGTAATGACAATATCTTAATAGTGATATGTATTTCCTCACAGGTAATGGGTTGGTCCATAAGTTCTCTATGGGATTCCTTGAGAGATGGCAGAGATAAGGTTTGCAAAAAACTTAATGGAAACGGGAATGTGGCCCTGGGATGGGTTGTATAATTTAGTTTAAATATCTTGAAATTCCTGAAGAACCTTTTGGGGATGTTGCGAGAGATTGGCGTTTGAAAGTCTGATTTTTGAAAGGGCTACGTGTCAATGTTTAGGGGTAAGCTTACGTGCCAACAACAAACCCGGTCGGTCCTGCCCAGTGAAAAACGTATGATTAGTCCAGCGTAAATGTTTCTCTGCTTTTGTGGGGAGACAGATTACGTTCTGTATGTGCCTGTTCAAGTTTAGTCAACAAATCAGGGTGTGGGGAATGTTTTGTGTTGAGTAGCTAGGTCTTCATATTCCCTAATCTTGGTACGGAGCACTTCATCATGAGCTTTTTTAAGTTTAGATGCCAGTTGGATCAAGAAGACCCGTACAGAGGCCTTATGGGCCGCCCAGTTGATGGTGGGGGTGGTATCCTCTGCTTTATTAATATCAAAATAAGTTTTCAGGTGGGTAAGGATATCTAAACAGTAAGCTTCCTTACTAAGTATAGACTTTTTCAATCGCCAGTGGGACTTAACTAATCTGATAAAGTAGTGAACATCAATACTACGGGTTCGTGGTCAGACCAGGGTGTCGAAATTCTCTTAGCCAAGATCAATTTGGGTAGTAGACCTGAGGGGAGAAACACATGATCAATACGTGAATAATGATTATGGGCTCTGGAAAAGTGAGAATAGTCCTGAGTGGTAGGATTGGCCTCCCTCCAAGCATCAATAAGGTCATGATGGTGTACCAGCTGAGCAAATTTGCGGCTTTGTTTAGAAGGGGATTGAAGGTGAGAAAGATGGGACTTCTCTAATATGTGGTCCAGTGCCAAGTTTGAGTCCCCAGCTAAAATTACATCTCCCTCAAATTCTGTAGCCAAGGAATGAAGCAAAGAGTGGAAAAAGACCACCTGGTTTGTATTGGGGGGCATACTACACCAGGATCGTTATCAAATTTTCCCCCAGGTGCCCTTTTGCCAACAAGTAACACCCCTCTTTGTTCCGCAATATTTTGGATTCAGTAAATGAAAGCCATCTTGACAGACAGAGCGCCACCCCTCAATTTTTTTCCCTGTAGCATTGGCAAAATAACAAACAGGATAATTCTTGCGTATATACCGGGGAGTAAAAGTAGAGGTAAAATGTGTTTCCTGAAGGCCACAATATCAGCACCTATAGACTTATACGAATTAACCATTTTAATACGTTTAGACGGAGAACCCAGCCCTTGAACATTATGGGAAAGGACATGGACAAGGACAAAAAAAACTGTAAACTGGTAGACCCGCCTACCAACATATGGACATCATGGAAGTCCAGGCAAAATTCTGTCTGACCCTCAGGAAGGAAAAGGAGAAAAAGTTAAAAACAGAGAAAAGAGTAGAAAGAGAAAGAAGGATAAAATGATACAAGGTCTTAAAAACGCCCAGTATCAAAAGGTGCAGCATAGAGAAATTAAACAATGAAAAACACAAAATAATGTAACCACGTAGTCCAGAACCCAAGTTCTGGAAATATTGGAGTCTCCACCGAAGATAACCAATGGGAAGAGTCCGACAGATTAGGAGAGAGCATAGCCACCTCCCGGCACAAGTATAAAGTAGCAAGTAAAATGCCCTCCCAGACATACCTGCCCCCCCCCCCCCAAAAAAAAGAAACACAAATCCCAATATCGACAAGGCCAAGGTGTCCGAGAGAACAAAAGCACCAGGTTCAGAGACATATAGAAGAATAATAAAAATGCAGGCACCGGTTAATGTCCCACAAAAGGACCACTGAGAAGCCGCCAAAAAACAAACAATAAACAAAACAAAAAATAATCAACTGGTGCCAATCGGAGTTCTCAAGTAACTCGGCGTGAAGTCGCAGATTTATGTGACGATGTGAAGGACAGCTGGATCTTGGTTGTTTCCGAGACAAGGAATCGTGGGAGATGAATCCCAATTTCAGCAGTATTTTTTCTCCTTCCGCAAACGTGGAAAAAGAATATGATCTATTGTTGTAGGTAAATTGTAAACGGAAAGCATAGTTCCATCGGTAGCGAATGTCCCTTTGAACAAAAGATGAGAGCAAAAGTTTAAACGCTCTGTTTTTGAATGGTAGCTTGGGAGATGTCTGCAAAGATCTGAATTTTGTAGCCTTCAATTTCCAGCTCCGGGTGTTCCCTGGCATACCGCATGACCGATTCCTTGACCCTGAAGAAGTGAGGTTTCACGATCACCTCTCTGGGAGGCCCATCAGGTTTCAGAGGAACTAGAGCCCTGTGAATACAGTCAATTTCTAGATGGATTGTATCAATATTCGGGATAGCAGATTGCATTAAAGAATAGGTAATAGAGGAGAGATCTTTAACCATTTCCGGTAAACCACGGATACGGAAGTTGTATCATCTTGCATCAATTTTAGTGTAAGCTTCTTCCAGGCAATCATAAAATTCAGTAATCATGGTAGAATTTTGTGCCACTCTATGTACAGTGTCATCAACTTTGGATTCAATACTGTCTAGGTGACTTCCCAGCTCCTGGAAATCTTGTTTTAAGTCAGCGGCCAGTTTAGTGGTAGCTTTTTCCAACTTTTTGCAGCATAACGTGCAAGCAGAATTGTGTCTGGAGAATATGGCAGCGGTGCAGTTAAAGGAGCAAGGGGTTCTTCAGAACTACCAGGGTCTGCATCCTGGCTACTGGGCTGCATATTGTCACTGTCTGCATCTTGGTCACTGGTCTGGCTGAGGAAGATGTCAGCCATGTCCCTCTCAAGGGCAGAGGAAGTGTGGGAAGCATGACATGGAGATGGCAAAGGAGCCTGTGAAGGAGATCTGGTAGGGCTGGATGGAGCACAGGGAAGGTCAGTCAGCCCCCCTGAAGTCCGGATGGCTGCAGATGGAATCATGCTGTGTCCCCGAACCAGGGGGCTTCCCTTTATTCTCCTGTGGCTGCATCTGTCTTTTGTCCGTCCTCATAGCACTGGTGCCGGCCGCCATCTTGGAATCTTTCCAGGACCCACGAGGCGGGTAGCGGGAGTCGCTGAGGGTCTTTGCCGACCTGGTGGACATGGAGTGGCTCTCCGTGGTGTGCGCCCGCTGCCCCTGATGTCTTGCGGGCGTGAGCGGGGTAGGAGGGCTGCGAAGAAGGGTCAATGTGCCTGGAGTGTGAGGAGCAGTCTAGGTATGCATCCGCTCCCACGTTCTTCTTGGACCCTTTTTAAATATTGCTGCTACATTGGCTTTTCTCCAATCAGCTGGTACCATTCCAGTCAGTAGACTGTCAGTAAAAATTAGGAACAATGGTCTGGCAATTACTTGACTGAGTTCCCCAAGTACCCTCGGGTGCAAGCCATCTGGTCCCGGTGACTTATTAGGCCCCTTTCACACTAACGTCCCGTTCAGGCCCGCCTGTCAGTTTTTCAGGCGGACCTGAACGGGTGCTCCATAGAGCTCTATGGAGCGTCGGATGTCAGCGGTGACATGTCCGCTGACATCCGACCCGCTCCGATCCGAAAAAGTGTGACGGAGGAAAAAGCTATTTTTCCATCCGTCTGCGGATCGGATCGGGTGACGACGGGCACTGCGGTCCGTCGTCATCCGATCTCCCATAGGGGAGAGCGGCGCTGTGACAGGTCCGTCCCTGCACAGTGTGCGGAGACAGACCTGTCATCTCCCTGCTCAGCGGGGATCGGCGGAGTGATCCCCGCTGAGCAAACGGACATCCACGGGGCGGATCAGAACTGATCCGCCCCGTGTGAAAGGACCCTTAATGTTACGTTTCCCAAGTCTAATTTTAATTCTGTCCTCTGTTAACCATGGAGGTGCTTCCTGTGATGTGTCATGAGGATAAACACTGCAGTTTTGTTTACTGAAGCCCCCTGATTACTTTGTGAAGACTGAGGAGAAGAATAAATTCAATACCTTCACCATCTCCCCATCCTTTGTAATCAGATATCCTTCCTCATTCTTTATGGGGCCAATATGGTCTGCTCTCCCTTTTTTTACTGTTTAAATACTTAATGAATTTCTTGGGATTTTTTTTTTTTCGCTCTCCTCTGCTATGTGTCTTTAATGTTCTGTTTTATCCATTCTTGTTGAATTTTTTATAAAGTCTGAATGCTGATGATCTCTCAAACTTGTATTTTATGAAGGCCTTCTCCTTTGCTTTTATATGCATTTTTACATTGGAGTTAAGCCATCCAGGACTTTTGTTCGCTCTTTTTAATTTATTATGAGATGCATTGGCTAATGCCCTTATTTAATATGCTCTTAACGCAAACCCATCTCTCCTCCGTGTTCTTTGTCCCCAAGATTTTTTCCCAATTTATGCCTTCTAGCAAGGATTGTAGTTTAGGGAAGTTGGCTCTTTTGAAATTCAGTGTCTTTTTGTTCCCCTTATGTTTCCTATTTGTGTGATTTATACTGAAGCCAATTGACCTGTATTTCCACATCCATGATCAGGTCTGTATTGGTAATCAGTAGATCCAATAACGCTTTATTTCTAGTTGGTGCGTCTACCATCTGACACACAAAATTGTCCTGCAAGACATTTGGGAACTGGCAAGCCTTAGCTGAATGGGCAGTTCCATCCGCCCAGTCTATGTCTGGATAATTAAAATCTCCCATTATGATAACACTTCCCATCCTTGCTGCTAATCCAAATTGTAATAGATCTGTCTCCCCTTCCTCCCTCAGCTTAGGGGGCCTATAGCATACTCCCAGTATTATTTTCCCCTTAGCTTCATCCCTATGGGAGCTCTACCTGTAAGGATTCCACCTCATCCCTAGCTCCCTTTAGTGATGTCATCTCTCACATTCACTTGTACATTAGTCTTGATATATAGGCATACCCCTCCCCTTTTACCCTCTCTATGCTTGCGATAAAGGGTATACCTTTAAATGTTTGCCAGCCAATCATGAGAGCTGTTGAACCAGGTCTCTGAAATTCCAACAAAATCCGAATCCACCTCGTACAACAGTATCTCTAGTTCACCTTACTACTCTTACTTACCTTGGGTTTATGTGCTTTGGTCAACCTACCACTAATGCCCCCAATGCTACCCTCTGGAATATGTTCCACGCTGACTATCTCTACCTCTGGACCCCCCCATCACCTAGTTTAAAAACCCCCTCCTCTAACTTTTTGGCCATCTTCATTCCCAGCTAATCTGCACCCTCTTCATTTAAGTTCAGTCCATCCCTTCTATAGTACTGGTTATCGACTGAGAAATCGGCCCAGTCCTCCAGGAACCCAAACCCCTCCTTACTACACCAGCTCTTCAGCCACTTGTTTACTTCCATAATCTCCCTCTGCCTTTCTGTTGTGGCTCGATGTACCCTTAATATTCCTGAGAATACTACCTTGGAGGTCCTTTTCCTCAATTTAGCTAGCAAGTCCCTAAAATCATTCTTTAGGACACTCCATCTGCCTCTGACTTTGTCATTGGTGCCAACATGCACCATGACAGCTGGGTCTTCCCCAGCACCTCCCAGTAATCTGTCCACCAGTTTAACCACTTAAGCCCCAGAGCAATTTGCAGCCAAAGGACCAAGCCCCTTTTTGCGATTCGGCACTGCGCCGCTTTAACTGACAATTGTGCGGTAGTGCGACATGGCTCCCAAACAAAATTGACGCCCATTTTTTTCTCACAAATGGAGCTTTCTTTTGGTGGTATTTGATCACCTCTGCGGTTTTTATTTTTTGTGCTATAAACAAAAATAGTGACAATTTTGAAAAAAATGCAATATTACTTTTTTCTATAATATTCCCCAAAAATATTTAAAAAAAACATTTTTTTCCTCTGTTTAGGCCGATACGTATTCTTCTACATATTTTTGGTAAAAAAAAATTGCAATTAGCGGTTATTGATTGGTTTGTGGAAAAGTTATAGCGTTTACAAAATAGGGGATAGTTTTATAGCATTTTTATTAATTTTTTTTGTTACTAGTAATGGCGGCAATCAGCAATTTTTATTGTGACTGCGACTTTATGGTGGACACATTGGACATTTTTGGGACCATTGTCATTTATACAGCAATCAGTGCTATTTAAATGCACTGATTCCTGTGTAAATGACACTGGCAGTGAAGACGTTAACCACTAGGGGGCAGTGTAGGTGTTATGTATGGTGTTGTGTTTTTTTTTTATTGTAGGGGGCGTGGCCTGGCATGTGACATCACTGATCGTCCTCCTCTATAAAAGGGAACAGACGATCGGTGACAGCCACACTAGGAAGCACGGAGAGAGGTTTGTTTACACAGACTTCACCTCCTTCGGCTCTGTGACCCACGGTCACGGAGCTCAGGACCGGGTCAGGAGCGCGGCGGCGCGCTCCCGACCCATGGCTGGGCACTTAAAAAGCAATGTACAGGTATGTACTTGTTCCCAGCCGTGCCATTCTGCCAACGTACATCGGCGTGAGGCGATCCTTAAGTGGTTAAAGTGTGTGTGTGTGTGTGTGTGTGTACAATTTACGCTAAAATACCATTTATTATTTTATTGAGGCAGATAGAAATATTGAAATAGTTATATGCTCTTCTTGATCTTTTTCTATGTACAACATATTTCCTGACATCACTTCCTCATCCACACAAACTGTTCAATGAATGTACACATTTTTGTGCATTTACATCTAACAGAAAAACATGTTGCCATGTTGTATTTATTTGGTATTCTTTTTCATTGTTAGTCAAGTTTGGTGTTGCTTTCATGTGACAGCTTTTCATTGTATTTTAGAGACCGGCTGGAGTGCAGTGTTTGATGAACCAGTGAACTCTAAGCCTCCCACCCCATGTGTGGCTATAGATGTTGGCTCGAGTGTGTGGGATGCATCTGCTCCTGAGACTTCCACCCCTGAGGAGAAGGGATGGGCCAAATTCACTGACTTTCAGCCATTCTGTTGGTAAGCTGTTCAAAAGCTTAGTTGTATACCATACATTTCACGGTTTGCTCTCTCAGATAACCTACTCGTCTCTGTGCGACAATGTCGTTGTTAGATCTTTTTGAAGTGGATATGGTCTAGTACAAATTATTATAAAATCTGATGAAAATATCTGTGTTCGGAGCGGTCTTTCGATTTTCTGTTTTAGTATACTACTTTCAGCCAATGTAGACTGCTTAGATCAGGGGTCTCAAACAGGCGGCCCCCCAGCTGTTGCGAAACTACAAGACCCATGAGGCATTGCAAGGCTAACAGTTACAAGCATGACTCCCATAGGCAGAGGCATGATGGGACTTGTAGTTTCGCAACAGCTGGAGGGCCGCCAGTTTGAGACCCCTGGCTTAGATGTTTCTATTAGCAGAAAAAAATATTTTGGTTTAATACAGACTTTGTCCTTCCATCTTTCGATCCTGACAATAATTTATTACATTTAATTTGTATATATGGGGGGGAACAGTGCTCGTATAAATGAAGAATCTGAGGACAGTTCATACATATGACTGCCATAGTAGAAACTAAGAGGAATGAAAACCTGTGCAGAATTATTTTTGCTGTGTAGAAGCGGCACAGTGGTGTAGTGGGTAGCACTCTCACCTTGCAATAAGAAGGGTTGCTGGTTCGAATCCCAACCACGACACTACCTGCCTGGAGTTTGCATGTTCTCTCTGTGCCTGCGTGGGTTTCCTCTGGGTACTCCGGTTTCCGCCCACAATCCAAAGACATGCAGGTAGGTTAATTGGCTTCTGTCCAAAATTGGCCCTAGTATATGAATGGGGACTCCTTGAGGGTAGGTACTGATATGAGTGTGCAATGCACAGGGATAGGGACAATTGTAGACACTCACTCAGGTTAAACTGGATGGACTGGTGTCTTTATTCAACCTTAGCAACTATGAAACTATAAGCAGCTAGACTTAAAACACACACAATTTATACTATAGGCATTTTAGGCAATTTTTGTATTTTTTATAATTTGATGTCACTCAAAGTGATATAAAAGATAAAAAAAATCCTTAATTTAAAGTGGTTGTAAAATCTGAAGGTTTTTTTTTTTTATCTTAATGCATTCTATGCAAAAAAAAGTTAAAAGAAAAAAACAGTAGCTTGTCCTATCTCTATTTTAATTGGAAACGTGCACTGAAAGTTTGGTAGCTGGAGCCTGACAGATGGCATGCTGGGTATTGTCATGTGGTTTTAGGTACATGATGTGAATAATGTAAATTGCGCTGCTTGCATCTATAGCACGAGGAAATATGTAGTATTCCAAAGGACTGTGTAAAGACTTGTACATGTGAGCACTGGATGAAAAACCTTGTGTGATATAAAAGCGGTATATTTCAGAGGCTAGCTCGGCTTGAACCTACCGTGCAACATTTGAGCTAGTAAGCACAGGGGTATGTGTTCTGTGCCATTTTGTTCAGTCCAGTCTTTTAGACAAAAAGACACTGGGGTTCTTGGCTGGTGTCAACAATTCCTGCTAAATGAACAATTTTATGAACTGTATGTGCCTTAACGGCTATTGCTATGGGAAGACATCTCTGGTGTTTAGACACCTGATCACTCTCAGCCGCTATGATATAACTAACAGTGTGACAATTTTCTTAACTAGTGAAACGTCTCTAAATGATATATGCAGATAAAATGCATAGTCAGTGTGTTGTCCTGTTGGTTGCCTGTCAACAGTATGTGTAATTGCCTCTTTCTTGGCCTTTTACCACCTACCATCACTAGATTACATTTTTCTTTCAACTGATTGATTTGTTTAAAGAGATGCTCATTTCGCTCCCCGATGCCTTTTATTCTTTTTCCATAGCTCAGAGTCTGGACCCCGGTGTAGTTCTCCAGTGGATACAGAGAGCAGTGGTTCTGAGGGACACACCAAACAGAGTCAGGAAAAATTCTGTAAGTACTGCTTACACTTTGAAATGCCAACAAAAAAACGGCACCACTCCAAGCCCCTAAACATCTTATCGAGAAATCCATTGCTCAGTGTGCAAAAGCTCATCTAGCTCCATACAACCCTGATTCCAAATAAGTTGTCATTCTGTGTAAAAAGCTACATAAAAACCGAATGCAATTGTTTTCAAATCTCATAAAACCATATTTTATTTACAATAAAAAACAAACCAAATGTTTAAACTAAGAATGTAGAATTTTAAGAAACAAATATGGTAATTGTGAAATTGATAGCAGCAACATATCCCAAAAAAGTTGGGACAGGACAACAAAGTTGGCAAAGCAAGCGATACTAACCAGGAAGAGCGGGAAGAACATTTTGCAACTAATTAGGTTAATTGGCAACAGGTCAGTAACCTGGTTAGTTTAAATCCGATAGCAAAAATAAAGAAAAGCTTTTTATAATGACTCAAAGGATGTTCAACCAAGTGCTAAAAGTTCAATCTAACAGTTATGTCTAGGTGAACTGTAACCTACATGTTCAGAATTGAGGATCTGTATACTGTATTTTTGACAGATTGTAAATGGTTGTTGATCTTGTCAATATTTGATGTAGATCTCTATAATTGCTATGATAACAAATAATAAAAGTTTTGATTAAAAAAACAAAATAAGGGCATTAGCCAATGCATCCCATTGGGTAATAAATTTAAAAGAGAGAACAGACATTCCTGGATGGCTTAACTTCAATGTAAAAATGCATATAAAAGCAAAGGAGAAGGCCTTCAAAAAATACAAGGTTGAGGGATCTTCAGCATTTAAACTATAACAAATCTAACAAGAAATGTAAGGGGGCAAATTAGGGTGGCTAAGATAGAACACAAAAGACACACAGCAGAGGAGAGCAAAAAAAATAAAAAATCCCAAGAAAGTCTTTAAGTATGTAAATGCATTGCCAAGCTTACACAGCAAACAGAATATTGGCATGCATTAAAATGGGGATCAATGCCAGGGATAAAACAATATATATCCCGCTCTACAAGACTCTGATCCGGCATCACCTGCCATATGCTGTCCAGTTCTGGGCACCAGTCCTCAGGAAAGATGTACTGGAAATGGAGCAAGTACAAAGCAGGGCAACTAAGCTAATAAAGGGTCTGGAGGATATTGGTTATGAGGAAAGGTTGCGAGCACTGAACTTATTCTCTCTGGAGAAGAGACGCTTGAGAGGGATATGATTTAAATTTATAAATATCATACTGGTGACCCCACAATAGGGATAAAACTTTTTGCGTAAGGGAGTTTAACAAGACAGGTGGCCACTCATTAAAATTAGAAAAGAGGTTTAACCTTAAACTACGTAGAGGGTTCTTTACTTTAAAAGTGGCAATAATGTGGAATTCCCTTTGACAGGCATTGGTCCCAGCAGGGAGCATCGATTGTTTCCAAATATGATTAGATATGCACCTGAACAACCGCAACATACAGGGATATACAATGTAATACTGACATATAATCACACACATAGATTGGACTTGATGACACTTTTATCATTATTAATGTTTTTTTATAGCACAGCTCTGTTTGTTGATAATTTGCTCCTTTTAACCAAAATGAGTTAATGCTCAAGTGCTAAACGTGCCAAAATGACACTGCTCCTGGAGCACTGGCTGTGGGTTTTTCTCCTGCCTTTTAAAGCCTCTGCCACTAAACGTTGCTAAAAGTCTATGTGTGCATGGGCACACGGGCTAATATGCAGGGGCATTTAGAGATGAGGGAAAACAAAAAGCCAGATGCCCTTAGGAGTAGCTGCAAAAATGTCCAGAGTGCAAGAGTCCTAAAACGGATTTGTTCCACTACAACCAAATTGTACTTAAAAGTTTAAATGTAATTCATAAAATGGTTGTTTTGTCTTCTTTCAGTTAGTGCCGCATCTCCTTGCGTATGGAATGTGTGTGTAGCCAGGAAAGCCCCAGTTGTTGGTTCAGATAGTAGTTCCTCTGGTGGCTCAGACAGTGAGGAGGAAGAAAAATCCAATATAGTAACTGAAACCATCAGCACTGGAGCTGGACATGAAACTATCAGACTCACAATGGACACCAAGAATGAGAAGGCCACATTTAGTAGGTAAGTTATCATTCATTTTGTTTGGATAGGTGTGCATTTTCAGATAGAAATTATTATGTTTTAGGAGCTGTGGTCAGGAGGTCTGTTTTGCTCATTAAAGTGGATGTAAACCCTCACATATACCCAGTGAAGTGAACAGCCTCAGATGATACACAGGGATGAAACAAATCTCCCTACACAAGTTTTACATGTATGTCCACTGTGAACTGTAGAAAGTGCATGTTCTGTTAGAATTTTCTCTTCCTGATTCACCTGTGGGTGTGGATTCTTTGCTATACACTGAGACAGCTTAAGGCACACATCCACTCTCCACAGAGACTTGCAGAGCTGTGCTGTGAATAGGCCTGCTGTCTGCTGATCTATTAATAGCCCCCACCCTGACACAAATTTCAGGCTGCTTTTATCACAGTTAACTTCTGACACGTTCTGTCAACATGCTGATAACAGAAGAACTGAGCAGGAGAAAGCCACTGGACTTAGTGCTTCAAAGAGAGATAAGAAAACACTGTAGATAAGTACCCAGCTCAAATTTCATGAACGGGGTTTACATCCACTTTAACGTGAATTAACTTAAAGGTTGCTTGGGAAAGTATTTGCACTGTACAAAAACAATGTAATGCACTTTTAGAGGTGCACTTTTGAATTGAGAATTGTGTAGATGAATTTCATATGTAACAAGTGTAAATCTGATGCATTCTATCTAGCATGTCATTAAATGTAATGGACAGGGAAAAAATGGAGCAGACTCGATGTACCACTTGGTCTTTTTTATTTGTTTTGCAGTCAATCTCTTATGTTTCTGGGCAAGGTAAAAAAAAAACCTTCTGCATGCAGCTCTTCCCCCCAGCCTCACACTAAATACTTACCTGAGACCAGTCTTGATCCAGGTGCTTTTGACTCTCTCCCTCGGACACAGCAGTGGAGACCATTGGCTCCTGTCAGTCATAGCCAGCAAGGAGAGAGCGTGGGTGGGGCCTAGCCATGCTGTGTGTGTCTTATTAACACACACACAGCTCGGAAGCAAGCACATATGAGTGCCCTCATAGCATACGGCTTGCTATAAGGGCACTCGGCTGGGAGGGAGGAGCCAGGAGCATCGACGAGGGACCTGAGAAAATGGGGACCGGGCTTGCTCTGTGCAATTCCATGGCACAGAGTAGGTAAGTATAACATGATTGTTATTTTTAAAAATGTATTAAAAATCTGTCTTTACAATTATTCTGTTCTTTAAAATACTGGGATCTACACCATAATCCTCACTATTTCACTGTTTTCTTAATTATCTTCTCTTTTCTGTGATATTCTCTATCTCTTCTCACTCCTGTTGTGGGTACTGCTCAGAATCTTTACTCCTGCAGGGTATGTACAGCATGCCAGGAAAATATTCAAAATGCTCCAAACACTTAAAGGAGCAGGGAGAGTCTCATTTCTTTATCCACTCTCATCTGAATGTTTGGCTAATCCACCAAATATTGTATGACTGACTCACTATCCATCTCATACATCAACTCGTCATTCTTGGTCTATAGAGAACTGTTGCTAATTTTAATGTTCAATTCAATTATTTTGGAGTTGTACTGTAGCGCAACTGAGAAATCACTATAGTTAAACCATATCGCAGTGCAAGCATCAATGATCTTGTTAGGACCTTGTCCATCGAGCCAGAGCTTTTTGTCCTTTTTGGTATGTCCTTACTCGTGAGGTTAAAAAAAAAAAAAAAAAAGTTAAGAATTTGTGTACATACAATGACAAGAAAAAGTATGCAAGTAAACTCCTTGAAATTAACTTGTTTTCTGCAGTAATTTGCCATAAGGCCTGGTTCATACCTATGCTATAGTGGATGTACAAAATATAACTGGATACTAACATTTATAGGTGACGTTGTTCCAGGGATTGCCTCTCAGGGTATCAGAAAGTAATTTTTTTTTCCCCCTGGGATTTTTTTTTGTCTTCCTTTGGGTGGGGGTGTGTGTGTTTTTTTTTTTTTTTTTTTTTAAGGTTGAATTAGATGGGCATTTGTTTTGTTTTTTTGTTTTTTTTAACCTAACTATGTAACTATGATCCATTTCTGCAGTGTGTTTTGCATGTGCGTTTTCACTCTTTATTTAGTTTTTTATACTTTTTTTTTTTTTGCCAAAGATTAAAAAATGCAAAACCCATCAAAAACCCACTACATGCTTTTCTGCAGCATCTCCATTGTAGTCTCTTGGAAAAAAACACACTGTTTTTCATTTAACAGAAGTCCCTGATCCTTTCCAATAATGCAACGGCATAGATGTGAACGTGTCCCATAGGAAACAATGTTAAATGTACTGTAGTGCATTTTTGTAAAAAGCACCAAAGTGTGCTTAGGCGTGAATCGGGCCTTAAAGTGATAATGACGTGAATTGTTTTAAAAAAAAAAATAGCATACATGTCATACTTGCCTGCTCTGTGCAGTCCCAATCCTCCTCCTCTAAAGTTCCCCAATGGCACTCCTGGCCCCTTCCCTCTGCCAAGTTGCTCCCAAGCCACGGCTCTGCGTGTCCATGCATGTCCATTACACACAAAGCTGTAGCTCGGCCCTGCTCCCCCCCCTCTCGAGAGCCAAGGCTCTCGTGCACATCGCTGGAGTAAGATCGGGCTCAAGTATAGATTGGGGGGCGGGGGGAGGGGTATGGTGGACTGCTACACAGAGAAGGTTATTTACCTTCATGCATAAAACCGCCAGCCTTTGATGAGGATCAGATCACTTTTTGGCAAATTACTGTAGAAAAACAAGTAATTGTAGGAGATTCACATTTCTTTCAAGATCTTGAACTCTGGGTTTTCATTCCGAAATGGATTGTATAGAGGAATGTTTACTTGGATTTATTTCTTTTGCCTTGCTTCCTTTTTATGCAGGCAAACAAGTCAATGGAAAAGCAGTTTGAATGCAAAATAATGCATGGGAAAGCCATTGCAAGTGTGTGTGTATGTATGTATGTATATATATATATATGTGTGTGTGTGTGTGTGTGTGTGTGTGTATATATATATATATATATAAATACTGTACTGTTCTATACTCTGCAAATGTTTTAGGCAGATGTTAAAAAATGCTGTAAATTAAGAATGCTTTCAGAAATAGAAGTGCTAATAGTTTATAGTCTTACCGCATTTGACTTGCTATCTAATATACACAAACTCTAAAGCTGGCCATACATGATTCTTTATTTTATTTTATTTTTTCTTTATTTTTATTTTTTTCAGTTAGTGGGCTGAATAAAAAAATAAAAATGAACAGTTTCCTCTATCCAAACAAGCAAGGTGGATGGAGGAATCTCCCCCGTCGGGGCATTGTATTCTGACAGCTGGACTCTGTCAGAATGTTTATTCACTTCAACAGCTGTCAGAATGTTATTGTCACTGATTGACCAAAGTTTTTCAACCATTCCTCATAAAGCGATCTAATGACAGACTTCTGTCATACAGAAATGGCTACACATAGATTGAAATTTGTTTGGTCCCTGTTAAACTGGCCGAGTTTCAATCCATCTATGGCCAGCTAGCTTTAGGCTGGGATCTACTCATGGCAAGTAAATGTATTTCTATAACGTGTGGTTGAAGAACATTTGGATGAAGCCTGCTCTGACAGACATGTGGGCGATCTTTGCTGGGCTCTGCTCCTAAACAAGTTAGCTGCCTGGCTGTCATGCGAATCCAATGGCTTCAACACTTTCTAATGCATTGACTTGGAACACACATCTAGATCAAGAGTTCGGACTTAATTGTGGTTTGCTTGTTCCTAGTCTGAAAGTCGAAAAAAACATGTAGCAGGGATGGAAGGGATGTTTTAGCCAAGTAATATCTGGAAAGGTTCTGGAAGCTTGCATACGTGTGCTTTGTTCTGTACAGCAAAAAACACAGTTATTTGCCACTTTCTGTGAGAGATTTTCTGATGATGATACTTGACTTGAAATTTAAGTTTGTGTCGACCCTTGCATTTAAAGGCATAGATCATCTTTACCAAAAAATGCTTATGCAGGTAAGAGGTGTCTGTAGATAAAACAGACTGTGCAGCTTTGACCAAAGTTGAATAATACCATTGCTTTGGGTGTAGGCCAATTATGTTCCTTCTGAAGTCTTGACTGATCCTCCAGAGATCACATCATCCCTGTTATGGTAATGCATACAGGGCATTCAAAAAGCTGTGAGTGGCAGCCATGTTGCTTAGTTCACCAATGACATTTTGTCAGAATAAGAACCAGAGCAGCAGAGACCCTCATCCTTCAATTTTTACAATCAAAAAACTTATAGCTGTATTCCAAACAACCTTATCAAAACTTTGATAGGCCTAGCAGAATCTAACCCCAATACATGTCTCAGTGCCCTCATAAAACCTTCAAGCTTGCACGTTTGACTAATTAAGAAAGCAAGTCGATTTTCTTTCCTTTTTATTGTCTGTCAGTGCAGTAGCTACATTCATTAGTAAATACAAATTTCTGTCTATCTCGTACTTAACCATTCAAACCTTAGTGTAGTTCATAACACCTGAGATAATAACAGTACCGCCAGGATAAGGGCATTTTTACCCATATCAAATATAGGCCCAAGCACCACTATATTAGAAGGTATGGGCGTCCAAAGGGACACATTACCTCTCTTAGATGAAATGGACATCTGACACTTCATATTTATATAAATTCAAAAGATCATTTCATGCTGAACAATAATATACAGGTTAGCTGACTCTCTATCTTATTAAATGGTCACATAATTTCTGACAGCACCCTCCTCAAGGTCCAGAAAATAGACTGCATCCACAACTTAAGAAAAGGATAGGGTTTTTTTTTTGGCTATTCATACTTACCTAGGTGGATGCAGCATCAGACTGATGCTGCATCTGTCCCCTGCCGCCTCTTCACTGGGAACGGATCTACCAAACACAGCCAATGGCTCGGTTCTCTCACCTCCCTGAGCAGAGAGATGCTGCCTGTCAGTCAGCATCTCTCCTGCTCTGCTCCTCCACGCTCATTGGAGCACTGAGCTGTGGAGAGGTAGGAAGCAGCTGTCTCAGCGGCTCACCGAGAGGCTGAGACTGCTATCAGTCCAGGCAGCTGGTGGATCCAGACTTCCTAAGTCGGGTTGACGCGCTTCCTGCACTGATACTGGTAATGTCAGGGGAGAGGGGACTTCAGACCGTTCTCTGCAGAAAACTGGTCCCAGGAGTGCAAAACGAATTGCACTCCTGTGACCCATAGTAGAAGCTCAGCCTAAAAAGCTCAGGCTGGACTTTAAGGATTTTCTGCCTCTTGAAGAGCACTACTTAGTGTGAATCTCTGGACATGTCTGTCTGTGGTGACAGTGTGTGTATTACAGACATGTTTGTGAACGTTTTCACCTTTGCAAGTCCAAATTCTCCCCAAACTAAGATTATCCTCCCAGTGCAAATTCACCATCCCAACACAAATCCTTGGCCCTCCCTAATCCCTCTTCCTAACACAAATCCCCCCAATCATCCCTACTAGCACACATTTTGGTAAATATGAACTATGCCTTTAAGCAGAGCTAAAGAGAGTGTTTATTAGGGAAAGTTTTACATCCTGAGGCTTAATTTCCACAGCTAGAAAAATGTTGCTGATGTCATAACAAATGTGTTTTCTAGGAAAAAAGTTCCTCAGTAATGGTCAATAAAATACTTGCATATGGATGCGTTTAAACGTGTAAAGATGCAGAAGTGTACATACAGTATCTCACAAAAGTGAGTAAACTCCTCACATTTTTGTAAATATTTTATTATATCTTCATGTGGCAACACTGAAGAAATTACACTTTGCTACAATGTAAATTAGTGAGTGTACAGCTTGTTTAACAGTGTAAATTTGATGTCCCCTCAAAATAACACAACACACAGCCATTAATGTCCAAATGGCTGGTAACAAAAGTGAGTACCCCCTAAGTGAAAATGTCCAAATTGGGCCCAATTAGCTATTTTTCCTGCCCACTGTCTTGTGACTTGTTAGTGTTACAGGGTCTCAGATGTGAATGGGAAGCAGGTGTGTTAAATATGGCGTTATCACTCTCGCTCTTGACTGCTCTCACACTGGAAGTTCAACATGGCACCTCATGTCAAAGAACTCTCTGAGGATCTGAAAAAAGAATTGTTGCTCTACATAAAGATGGCCTAGACTATAAGATTGCCAAGACCCTGAAACTGAGCTGCAGCACGGTGACCATACATCGGTTAAAAAGGACAGATTCCACTCAGAACAGGCCTCGCCATGGTCGACCAGACACGTTGGGTGTGCGTGCTCAACATTATGTCCAGAGGTTGTCTTTGGTAAATAGACGTATGAGTGGTGCCAGCATTGCTGTAGAGGTTGAAGCGGGGGGTCAGCCTGTCAGTGCTTTGACCATATGCCACACGCTGCACCAAATTGGTCTGCATGGCTGTCGTCCCAAAAGGCAGCCTTTTCTAAAGACGAAGCACAAGAAAGCCCAGAAACAGTTTGTTGAAGACAGGCAGACTAAGGACATGGATTACTGGAACCATGTCCTGTGGTCTGAAGATAAACTTGTTTTGGTTCAGATGGTGTCAAGCATGTGTGGCGGCAAACGGCTGAGGAGTACAAAGACAAGTGTGCCTTGCCTACAGTCAAGCATGGTAATGGGAGTGTCATGGTCTGGAGCTGCATGAGTGCTGCCGGCACTGGGGAGCTACAGTTCATTGAGGGAACCATGAATGCCAACATATACTGTGACATACTGAAGCAGAGCATGAGCCCCTCCCAGCAGAGACTGGGCAGTATGCCAACATAAGAACCCCAAACACACCTCCCAGGATGACCACTGCCTTGCTAAATAAGCTGAGGGTAAAGGTAATGGACTGGCTAAGCATGTCTTCAGACCTAAACCCTATTGAGAATCTGTGGGGCATCTTCAAACGGAAGGTGGGGGAGTGTAAGGTCTCTAACATCCACCACCTCCGTGATGTCATCATGGAGGAGTGGAAGAGGACTCCAGTGGCAACCTGTGAAGCTCTGGTGAACTCCATGTCCAAGAGGGTTAAGGCAGTGCTGGAAAATAATGGTGACCTCACAAAATATTGACACTTTGGGCCCAATTTGAACATTTTCACTTAGGGTGTACTCACTTTTATTGCAAGCGGTTTAGACATTAATGGCTGTGTTGTTGTTTTGAAGGGACAGCGTATTGACATTGTTATACAAGCTGTACACTCACTATTTTACATTGTAGCAAAGTGTCGTTTCTTCAGTGTTGTCACATGAAAAGATATAATAAAATATTTACAAAAATTTGAGGGGTGTACTCACTCTTGTGAGATACTGTAACTTGTTCTAATGATTTATTTTTCCCCTTTGCTTATACTTAATTTAGAAATGTAAAAGGCATGTTCTTAGATGCAGATTTTTGGTTTCTGTGTTATGGATCTGCATGCAGTGCATGTTTATTCACCTGTGTGAATGGCTCCACTGAAAATAATGCAGCTGTATTCAGATCCATAAAAAGAAAAAAAAAATTGTATGTGTGGTGGTGTGTGTTTTTTTTTTTTTTTTTTTTTTTTTTTTGTTTTTTTAACAACCCTTTTAAGCCTTAGGGTCTTGGATTTTAGTCCGATTTTTAGAAATAGATCAGTCGTTGTCTGATTCTAGATATATTTTGTCCGAGTCTGCAAAGGGCTTTGGTTATAGCGATGGCCAGAGGAGCATACCTGCCAATCAGTTTAAATACCGTGGTACGCATTAATGGGATCATGCAGAGGTTAAAGAGGACACTAAAACTGTCCGACATTCAGTCCATGTGTATGTAAAAAAAAAAGAAAGCAGCACCATCTAAGTGCAGCGTGATAAAAACATTTTGATATATGACAGACAATTTTAAACTCACAAGATTGTAATGATTACAGCACATGTGAAATGGTATAGGAAGTTCATCCTCTCCTGGGTGAAGGCAGTCGGTTTGCAGATGGAAAGGCAGCTAATGTTTCCGGCTACGCTGGTGGTTCCCAAAGCTTCCTGATTCTCAGATTCGGCTCAGGGGCAGTTGGACACGTCACTTCCGGATGATAAGAGAGTGGGGAGGAGCACACGTTTGGAGCATGCATGCTCCTTCATCAGGCAATGATGGAGCATGCATCCTGGTGGAAGGTTGCCTCTCCACCTGCGAGCTGACCGTCTTCCCCCAGAAGTGGATGAACTTCCTATACCATTTCACATGCGCTGTATTCTCTACAATCTTGTGAGTTTAAAATTGTCTGTCCTGTATCAATTTTTTTTTATCATGCTGCTCTTAGATGGCACTGTTCTCTTCTTTGTTTTTTACTGTCTACAGAGCCCCTTCTAGCTTGTTATGAGCCGCCAGCCATCCAGAGTCAGCCCATCTGTGACCATCTACACATCTCTTGCTGCATTTGAAATCTCATGCATGGACACCCCACTATAGAGAGTAGGTTAATCGCTCATCTCTCTCTATTTGAGCTGACAGAGTGCACATAAATACATGTATACAATATTTCTGTGCTTGGTCCATGTGTATGGCAGCCAGTCCAGCAGAAGCCGGCCCGTTTCTGTTGGATCTGAGCGCTGACCAGAGTGCTCTAGCGGTGGTCTGACCCCCTGTCAAAACACAATAGCTCAAAGGGGGAGATCGCTGTGCTAACACTGGATTGGTAGTACAGCGGCTCCAACTGGAACTGTCAGCTTTTTTTCATTCAACCTGCTGGTTTGAACGGAAAATAACTATTGATGTGTACTAGGCTTAAGAAACTCTCTGCTCCAGCACTTCCTCATCCTTCCCTCATAAGCAGCAGCAGGACACTCCCCCCCCCTTGATTCCCCAAAGTGGAAGTGGACCCTGGATGTAATGTCAGGCTCATGTCTCGCAGTTTGAGAGCTACAAGCTGTCTGCCGCAGTGGCAGATGGGATTTGTAGTTTCTTCATTTACAGATTGCTGTGAATTAATATTGCGGGTTCACAGGCGTGAGTCTTGAGCAACTGCTCTGATTTTTAATGTGATGGAGGGTGCAGAGGAGAGGAGCCCCATTTCTGTTACAGGAAAGGGGTGTAGGAGAGGTTCTGGAGAATGTTACCCCCTAAATATGGGTGTAACATGCTTCTATAGTGAACGTAGCCTTTAATATCAGATATAAATGCAAAGGGAACAAGCTTTCAGTTACACAATAAGTAGATTGCCATTTGTAATTAATACATTTAGCAACATCTATAGGAATTCCAAAGCTAATCTGCTTCAAGCGTCCAAATCTGAATTATATAGTGGTTTCATGTTCAAGCATTACAAAGTTGAAACAAGTTAGATTAACAAACAAAATGGCCATAAAATGGAACTTTACCCATAACAACTTTCTTAAAAAAATAATTTTCTTTAGTAAGAAACCTACATTTTGCTTCAATAATTATGCTGCCAAAATGTGTGTGCTGTAAATTGCCTCCAGCATTGTTGTTTTCTCTCCTTGCCAGAGGCTGCCATTTTTCTGAGGCCCAGAGCCCCTGAGCAGCAGTAAATCTTTAGGCTGTCAGCACATCGGCCTCTAATGGCTCTGATTTTCAGCTCAGTGGCAAAAATGGAGAGCAGCTGAGCATGTGCAGAGCAGGGTGAAAAAATTAATACCCAATTTTAAACAATTTATTTCTAGTATTTTACATAGCTATATCTGCAAAAAGGGCCAGCCTTAGGTGATCTAGCAGGATGTCATTTTCTGGCTAAAGTTCCTTTTTTAAAGTGTCAGCTGAATGTCATGTTAACAGTCAGAGAAACTCCTCTCCAGTGGAATGTTAGAGAAGAGATGGGTAGAGCTTGAAAGAGAGAAGGAACAAGAGTCCGGGTATGAAAAAGATAAGATAAGAGATGGGACTGGTATAAGCAGTGATGGCACTTTTACCCTAAAACCAGGTGCACAGGGAGCAAGGAAAGGAACCAAAACTATAGGCTAGGCTCCACATGCTTCTGTTTGCATTTCTGAAATTTATAGTACCGGTATTATCCAAGGTTCCCAGATCTTTAAGGAGGGATGGAGTGGGGGTCATTTGATGTATGCAAGTGCCAGTATTGTATTTTTTTTTTTTTTTTACTCTTGATTTTAGTTAAAGGTCTATTTTTGTCAGTCACATACATGCAGGACCACCTGGTGTACACAGGCTAGAAATGGTGGTGGTTCAAGGTGTGCCCTAGCAGTGGCTATTATTTGATAGATCCCAGTCCCTGAGATTCTCCCTCCTCCTGGCAAGTGTTTGAAGTGTGCTGGATGTCCTCAGGGTGGTAGATAACTTGCATTGCATGTCCCACACATTTCACTACCTTTGCACTGCTTTGCATGGTGGGCATGTATTTAACAATGCAAACAGCTGGTCTGTTTAGTGTCCTTTGTGCAAGCAATATACCCAAGCTGCTTTTTCACCAATATTGAACTGTATATGAAATTGATAAATGAATCTGCTTTGGACGGATTAACAATTGCGATGTGTTTTTATTGTCACATAATCTCTTCTTGTGAGATAACTATTATTTGCTCCTTAATAATAAATATATATTCAAGAGTTAAATAAAAAATTAGCCTAGACTGATGGTTCCTATTTTTATATTGTTGTGACCGATTCCAAATAGACATATCAAGTACCCTGTTTTCGCTTTGAGGTTGTCAAGCATGTCTGCACCAAAAATACCAATAAATACATGAAAAAAATCACACAATAGATTTATAAGGGTGTGTTTTTTTTTTTTTTTTTCCCTTCTCTTTAATACCAAAATAAAAAAAAAGAATATAATAGATATGTTGAAACATTTGTGGGACGTTTGAATTTTGGGCTGAAAGATTTTAAAAATATTTATAGACAATAAATAGAGTGACTAGAATTTTTTTTGCATTTTGTCCCTTTTCATATTTTGTCGTGATCGGCTCTCGAAAGCTCTGTACTATTAGATTATCATACGATTGTTTCAAAAGCGATATTTTTCATCTGATTTTCTGATCATGTGTAAGTATGTGAACACCTTGGAATGAACTGGTTTTCTGCAGTAATTTGCCATAAAATGTGATTTTTCTTTTGTGATCCTCATCCAAGGCACACGGTTCGAATCTCCGCTGGTTCAGCAGGAACAGATTTGAACCGATAATGGGCACAACCAACCTTCTGTATTCTCTTAAGGCTATTGCTAATTATCGTGTTGATGGGGGAATTGTGCAAATTTCTTTCCTGCAACCCGTGTATGGCCGACCTAAGTCACAACAATAGACAAACACAATGTGCTTAAGCTGATAACATAAAAACAATTCTAATTGCTCATGTCTTTATTGGACAAACCCATTAAATATTCTCGGTACTGTAGGAAAAAGTAAGTGAACCCTTGAATAATAGCTGGTCAAACCTCCTTTGGCAGCAATGACTTCAAGCAAGCACTTTCAGCAGCTCTGGATCAGACCTGCACAATGTTCAAGAGGGATTTTTGACCATTCCTCTTTACAAAACTGCTTCAGCTCCGACTAATTTGTAGGATGGCTGGTGTGAATGGCTCTGGAAGTCATTCCTCAGAATCTTTATGGGGTAAGGTCTGGGCTCTAAGTGAGCCACTCCAAAAGGCACATTTTCTTTTTCTGAAGCCAGTATGTGGTGAATTTACTTCAGTGCTTAGGGCCACTGTCCTGTGGCATCACCCAACTAAGCTTTAGCTGGCAGACAGCCAGCCTGACATTATCCAGCAGGATATTTTGGTAAACTTTTTTGGAGAGCAGCGGTTTCATCCGTGGTGTTCTGTACCCTGCCTGTTCAAAGACTTGCGTATGGTAAACTCATAAACAAGGATGTTTGCCAGTTCCAGTGATGTCTTCAAGGGTTTAGCTGTTACTCGTGGCTTCTTTACATCATCTGCTTTTTGCCTTTGGAGTCATCTTGGCTTGGCCCCCACTTCTAGGAATAGTAGCCACAGTACTAAATTGTCTCCGTTTTATAGACCATTTGTCTAACTGTAGACTGATGATGCCTAAACGCTTTGAGATTGCTTTGTATCCCTTTCCAGCTTGATACAGATCAGCTCCTCTTGATCATGTCTTCAGAGAGCTCCTTTTTGTGAGGCATGGTTCACATCAGCTGATGCTTCTTGTAAACAGTAATCTTAAAATGTTTGAGTGTCTTATATCCAAGTAGCTGTACAACACACATCCAAACGCATTTTGTGAATTGGACTCCAGGTGTGCAAACTACTGACTTCAATTCGCTTTTGTTAAAGTCTTTACTTTTTCTCCAGCACTGTAGATGTTTAATGGTTGTGTTCAAGAAGGACTTAAAAAATTACAATTGTGTTGTTTTTTTTTTCTTCACCTAAAGCACATTGTGTTTGTCTAATGTTGTGTCTTGGCTAAGGATCCGATAACATTTTATGGCAAATTACTGCACAAAACTTAATTCGTTGGTGTTCACATACTTATGCCTAGGACACATGAGCGGAAAATCTGACAAAAAATACAGCTTTCAAAGCAATCGTACGATAATCTGATCGTTAGTACACAGCTTTTGAGAGCTGATCATGACAGTTCATTCGAAATTAACCAAAGGGACAAACACGAAAATGTTCTTGGCTCTTGGTACTTTCTGTATAAACAGATGTTTTGTTATGCTGTTTTTACAGAAGTTAACCAGATTTCTAACAGCCTACGTTTAGATATTTTTTTTTTATTTACTTTGGCAAGTTTACCTAGGTTGTCTGAGAACAATCTCAGACCTAAATCAGCTGAGAGGCTCTCTGAGGTCTGACAGCTACAGTTTCCTTAATTCATGCGTATAATACATATACTGCCTTCCAGCTCCTAACAGCAATAACATTATTAAATACAGAACTCTGTTACTGTTTACATTCTTTTTTTTAGCTACCGGGCCCTTTTATGTAGACTCTGTATTTTTAGCATGGGGTTAAATAGACCTTTTTTTTTACCGTGTTCCAGGAGCTACAATAATCCTCAGGCAGAGTAAGTGAAGACTGATAAAGGGCAAATTTAAGCTTTTCATATGAGACTGCACTGATAATTCAGGACTAAATATCGAGATTCCTAAATAAAGCTGGCCATAGACAGGTTAAAATTTAGACAAATTTCGATCCCTGTGTGGCCATCTCCAGTTAATCATTACTGCGACTTCCATTGAATGGACAAGCTGGTATACATTTGTCAATTAGTGGCTGCTACTGCTGATCAGTGTATTTTTACAGCAGAGAATCCCGCTGTCAGAATACAATGTCCTGGCAGATAAGGGGGTCAGTTCATCCATCTCGTTTGTGTGAATGGAGGATTTTTGTTAATTTTTTTTTTTCTGCATTCAGCCTGCTGCTGGGGAAAAAAAAAACCTTGTGTATAGCTTAAAGTGGTTGCAAAAGTATGATTTAATCTGGCTTAAGGTAAAAACACCTGTGTGCAGCCTCCGCTCCCCTACAGCACCCCTTTTTGTACTTGTATACTTACTTGAGCTCTCAGCAGGAGCCATTGGCTCCTGCTGCTGTCAATCAATTCCTGTGTCAATAAAGCAGGGGACAGGGCCAAGCCTCGCTGTCTGGATCGAGCCCCCAGTTGTGTCACAATAGGACGTGGCTTCCTATGGTAACGCACCAAGAAGAGGAGGAGCCAGGGTTGCCAGCGGGGGCCTGAGAAGTGGAGGATCGAGGCTGCTCTGTTTGTTTTTTTTAAATTAGGTTTACAATTCACTTTTAACACCTTTTCTCTTACCTTTTAAAAGAGACTGAATCCCTTTTTAAAAGGTAAATTCACCTTTACAGAAAATCTGTAAGGTGAACTTACACTGGACCCCCTCCACATCTCACTCTGTCCTGCTAACCTGGAGTGCGGTGATCTCCTGTTCTGATAGATCATACAGCCACTTTACCAGGGTTTGAAATCCCTGTGGCTTTCTCTCCTCTTCACTTTCGGTGACAGGACAGGCTATGCGGCAAAGGACTGCGGTCAGCACCGCACCTGTGATGGTGTCTCCCAATTAGAATGCTCCTATACGTACCTCCTGACAAGGTACGTGTAGTAGATAGTAGTACGTGTAGTAGATTACACAGAGGGGATTTATAAGCCTGGGACCGGTGAAGTGGCTAAATGAGTGCTCACAGCGGGAGATCGCCATGCTCCAAGTCAGTGGGACTGGGGGGGGGGTTTCCTTTGCAAGTTCATCTTACAGATTTTTCTGTAAAGGTGAACTTTCCCTTTTAAGGTGGACTTGTATTTATAGGAGAAGTATAGCTCAAACTTCTTTGGCTATATTTCTATGAATCACGGGAGTGCAATTCGTTCTGCACTCCTGTGACTCGTTTTCAGCCGACAGCAAGTGCCACAGAGCCTGTCCAGGCTTTGAAAAGATCCCAACCATATGGTCCGGATCCACCCAGATCCCTGGACTGGCACCTGGCTCAGCCTCAGTGATCCGCTGAGAGCCTGAGCCAGCCGTCTGGCCCCACCCCCTTCACAGCTCAGTGCTCCAGTGAGTGTTGAAGAGTCAGACTCGGTCATCGGCTCTCTGCTCAGAGCAGAGAGGGAGAACTGAGTGATCAAGCGGTGTTTGATTGCTCAGTTCTTACTACAAAGCTGGCGGGGGACAGATGTGGCATTAGATTGAAGCTGCATCAACCTAGGTGAGTATGTGTTTTAGACAGCCCTACTTCTTTTTTTAAATGTTAACATAAAGGTAAATTAACAGACCTGTAAGGGGGATGCAAAATTAGTAGAAGTGCTAAAATATTAACCTTTTTTAGCGTTTGGCTTTCATTTTCATAGAGGCGCAGGGCTTTACAGTCCCCTGATAAAGTGAAGGAAACAGCTTCAGCATGACGGGGAGAGCAATCAAGATGCAGCAGGTGAGGTAGGTGGAGGAACCATAGGTCTATAGGCAGCACAGAAGGTAATAGTAAAGATGTGAGGAGCCACAGACAGAGGCATCAGCAGCACAAAAGGGACGAGTTCAAGAGGCAGCAGGAGAGGTGACCTAGGTCAACAGCAGCAGCACACTGAGGAAGCATCAAACAGACTGTAAGCAGCCACAAATCCACAGACCGCAGCACAGGTTTGGGTGGTGGGGAAGGGGCGTCAGGAGTCAGCAGTACGTAAACAATATCTTGATAGAATAAACTTTGAGCAAGGAGAGACAAATGTCTGTGCATAGTTTTAAAATGTGTTCCCCTGTAGTCCATATACTTTGTATTCCAGGCTACTTTAACCAGCAACCTCTTGACACTTTTTGCAAGCTTTGCCTCCCACATTTTTTCTTTGGCCAGAAAGGCAGCTTGTTATAGTGATGGGACAGTAGGAATGTGCAGGAGGCTGTGGAGCCAGCCATTAAAAGAGTTGAAACCTGCCTGGATTTGGGGCATTTGAGCTACAGAAGGATAAAAAAAAATGTGCAGCCATTTGGTGACTGCGTTGGAGTGCTGGAGTCGGACAGTACTGTTTAGGTATGGACAGGTGTACGTTAGAAGAAACCTGTACTGAGAGCTCTGTTTTAGATTATCACATACTGGTTATAGTGCTGCCAGCAGGTGTAACATATAGAAGAAAGCAGGGATGTCTCCAAATGGTTACATGACCTGAGTGCTGCAGTGACAGAAGACCGCGTTGCTTGTACCAATCTTTCACAACAGAACAAAACCGGCACATTGAATGCCCAAACAGGGATTTGTTTTTGAGCCAGCTGTAAACCACTAGTCATCCCGGCCTGTTGAAGTGGCTTGTGTATGGCTTTAAAATGTTGCATCCTTTGTTGAAAAAAGGGCTCCTGTTCGACCACTTTATGTTCAGAAGGTTTTGTGATATTGAGAACCTGCTGGGGTGGGAACAAGCTTGAATATGCCTAGTGTCTAGGAATTAAGACAGAAATTTACTCCTGTAAATCTAGAGGTGTTTGGGTGGATTTTGAATTTTCTTGAAGTCCTCACTGATTCCATCACTTCACCTAGAATAGATGGGGCTGGTTTTGCATACTAACCAGACCAAGCTGTTCCTTATGTCTGGAAAAACTATGGAAATTACAACTTCAGGTTCACCTGCTGGCAGCAGATGGTTGTCCATTCGCTATTGCATTTTTTTTTTTTTTTTGGCCTTTAAAGAAATCCATATGCCCAACACCACTGCAAATGTTTGCCCTACATGACCCTTTTGCAGGAATAATTCTCCTCTGGACAGGTAGATGGTAAATTTCCTGACAGAGTCCTCTTTAGTTTGGGGACTCTGCTTTACCCCTGCTGCTAATCAGAAAGTTTATTTTCTCTGCACTGGAAAATGAGTTTCCATCCTCCACTACTGGGGGGGGGGGGGGTGGTTCTGGATCACCAGACTCCTCAGGGTTCTTGGAGACTGGAGCAGTCCCTGCTTGTCATCAATGTGCTTGGAACATCAAGTGATCAGATGGGCTATTCTCCGTCGCCCCTCGTGTAAAGCCATCATTGTTGTTGTGACTCTTCTTCTGGTATTGTCAGTGTTGCAAAAACTGATTTATCGTACATCATGGGACACAGAGCCAAAGTAATGGGTTATGGGCCACCTTCAGGTGTTGACACTGGTATACCCAATTAAGGAAGTTCACTCCCTATATAACCCCTCTTCCTTCCAGGAGCACATCCGTCTTTCCACCAGTGTTTAAGGTGTTTGTCACAAGTGAAAATGTGCTCTGAGGAGCTCTAGGAGGGATCCATGCTGGATTTAAATAACCTCCACAGCTGGATCCATCCAAGTCTCTGAGACCACTGGATGGTACCCGGGCCTCGCATAGAAGAGCGAGGTTTTGCCTGTAACGCTTCTCTTTGAGGGCTGGACCCTAGGAACCTGGACTTTTTGGTCTTGCTACATTACCTACAGTTGTCCTGAGGTCTTGTATTACCCTCAGGCGATCACGTAGAAAAACAATCCGATTATTCCTCTGTGGAGGAAACAGTTGATGGACCTTATGCAACCTCGCAATCTGAGATATTGATGGTAAAAACTCTTACGGAGATGGTTCATTCCACTTTCATGCTACCCCCTAGCAGTGAGCTGAAAGCTTGGTCCCTTCCTTGGGTTCTTTAAAACCCTTACAGCCTTTTCATGCGTTTCCGGTCCATGCATTACTAGAAAAGCTTATTTATGCTGAATGGGATCATCCAGATAAGCATTTTCTCCCCTCAAAGAGTTTCTCAGTTCTCTATCCCATGGAGGAGAAATTCACGAAAGATGGAAAGTACCAGCAGTAGACGCTGCGATTTCCAGCATCAATAAAAATTTAACTTATCCAGTAGACCATGCACAAATGCTTAAGGATCCAACAGATAAAGTTAGAATTTCTGTTAAATCCTCTTTTTTCCTTGGCAGGTGCCATTTGTCAGCCTGCAGTCGCTGCAATAGGCATCTGTCAATCCCTAAAGTACCAGTTTCAAAGAGGCCCTTAGAGAGGTCCCATGAGGCCCGTGAGTTAGCTGAACTACCAAAGGCGCTATGTTTTGCCATAGAGGCCATGAAAGACTCTATTCACCAAGCGTTCCGCCTTGCGCTTGTGCTAAAACACATGCGTAGTGCCCTGTGGTTAAAAAGTTGGTCAGCAGAAGCACCTTGCAAAAAGCTTCTGACTAGTTTGCCTTTTAATGGGGAGCGACTGTTTGGGGAGGATTTGGTCAAATGCATCCAAATGATTTCTAGTGGGAAAGGTACTCTTTTTTTTTTTTGCCCAAAAGAAAGTATAAACGTCCTTTTATTTAAACTGACTCCTTACGCTGCGCCAGGGGCAGCTGCAGTGGCGACGGCCTCCACCGTCAGACTCTAGAGGAGAAAAAATTCAGCCCCTGTATACATGATTGAAAATGCATTTTTCCTCCGCCCTGCAGGGCCTAGAAGGTAAATTGATGACTTAACCGCATCCGCTATCCAAAAAGGATAGGAAGCGTGTTAGACCCCCCTCCCCCACCTTAGACCTCTTATCAAGGGAACAGTGGGTAGAAAATGAGGGGTTACCCTCAGGTGATCAGGAAGAAAGGCAAACCGATTACTCCTCTGTGGAGGGAACAACTTGAGCTGAACCTTTTTCAGCCTTGCAATCTGAGAGATTGCTGTTACAAATCTCTTACAGAGATGGTTTGTGCCTCTTTCAAGCTACCTCTAGTAGAGTCAGCTAATCTGTTTCTTCTTAGGTTCCTTAAAACCTTCACTACCTTTTTCATGTGTTTCCTGTACATGTACAGATCTATGTAGAAATTCAACAGATCCATTCTAGATCTAAAAGAATCTAAATCAGTTCCTGAAGATCCGCTCTTTTCTATGGAGTCAATCAGGTCAGTAGTTTCTATTATACAAGGAGGAAGACTTCTGGTATCTATCGGCATCAGGGATGCATATCTGCATGTCCACATTTCCCACTAACCAAAGGTTTCTGCAGTTCGAAGTAGAACAGCAGCATTTCAGTTTGTAGCCTTGCCCTTCGGACCAGCTACAGCACCCCTAGTGTTCACAAAAGTGCTAGCCCCACCTCTAGCCAGGTTAAGGGCACAGTGCATAAACAGTCTTGGCATACCTAGATGATCTATTGCTAATAGACCAATCGGTGTTCGAAGTAAAGTGTACGCATTACAACCATGTACCTGGAAAAGTCTGGGTTGCCTTCTCAACCTAGAGAAGTCTCCCTTAAAACTGCCTAAAAAGCTGGAGTATTTGGGTGAGATCATAGATACAGCCCAGAAAAAGGTGTTCTTGCTCAGGTAAAAAAAAAAAACTCCATAAGCGAGTTGGTGCGGAGGGTCAGGTCAAAAGCAGATCCTTCCATTCACCTTTGCATGAGGTTGTTAGGACAGATGGTGGCTTCATTCGAAGCAGTTCCCTATGCCCAGTTCCATTTGAGACTGCTACATAACGATCCAAGCTTTGGACTTGCCAATGTGGCTGTCCCAAAGGATATCCCAAAGCCTCAATTGGTGGTTACTAAAGAATCTGCTAAAAGGTAAATCCTTCAGACCAGTTATCTGGAAAGTGGTAAGGACAGAGAAGGCAACTGTCCAAGGACAGTGTTCAAGAACCGAAAGAGCCTTGGCCATCAACATCCTAGAGCAGTGATGGAGAACCTTGGCACTCCAGATGTTTTGGAACTACGTTTCCCATGATGCTCACACACTCTGCAGTGTAGTTGAGCATCATGGGAAATGTAGTTCCAAAACATCTGGGGTACCATAGGTTCACCATCACTGTCCTAGAGATTCGGGTAGTGCGTCTGGCTCTGAAAGCCTGGACTTCCAGGTTAAAGGATTGTGCTGTCAGGATCCAATACATCAGTGCCGCGGCTGTGGCCTATATCAATCACCAAGTGGGCATCAAGAGTCTCTCAGCGCAGAGAGAGGTGAACCATATTCTAACTTGGGCAGAAAGAAATATTCCTTGCCTATCGGCAGTCTTCATTCTAAGAATAGAGAATTGGCAGGCGGACTACTTAAGTCGCCAGCAGATTATTCCCAGGGGAATGGTGTCTTCACCTCAACATATTTTCGGGCTGTTTGAGGGACTCCAGACGTAGATCTTCTAGCATCCAGTTCAATATAAAGTTAGTCAACTTTGTGTCCAGAGCAAAGGATCCATTCGCATGCAGAACAGATGCGTTGGTGATACCGTGGGATCAGTTCTCACTGATCTATGCATTTCCCCCTATTCAGTTGCTGCTTTGACGACTTTGCTTTGACTGCAGGATCAAGCTGCAAAGAAAATCTGTAATTCTGGCAGCACCAGCATGGCCCAGAAGGTCATGGTAATCGTAAAGATGGCAGTGAAGGATCCATGGTTCCTTCCACTAAGGCTAGACCTGTTCTCATAGGGGCCGATATTCCATCCTACTTTATGAATGCTAAATTTAACAGCCTGACTATTGAAACCCACAGTCTGAAGAAACGTGGACTTTCTGGGTCAGTTATCTCTACTTTAATTAATGCAAGGAAACCAGCTTCTAGAACTATACATTATAGAGTCTGGAAGGCTTATGTTTCCTGGTGTGAATCCAGGGGGTTGGCACCCTCTTAGATATATCATAGGCAGAATTCTTGCCTTTCTACAATTAGGCATAGAGATGAAGTTGGCCTTGATTACTATTAAGGTCCAAGTCTCAGCCTTATCGATTTTATTTCAGAGACCGCTTGCTATACATTCTTTAGTCCAGGGTTTCATGCAAGGGGTGATGCGGATTAATCCACCAGTTAAATCACTTTTGAGCCCTTGGGACTTGAACTTAGTTTTGTCAGTGTTATAAAAACAGCCATTTGAACCGATACATCATACTCCCTTAGTCCTTCTGACAAGGAAGCGGGTATTTTTGGTTGCTATATCCTCAGCAAGGAGGGTTTCGGAATTGGCTGCTCTTTCATGTAAAGAGCCATATTTGATTATTCATGTGGACAGAGTGGTGTTGCGCCCTCATCCAGACTTTTTACCAAAAGTGGTTTCAGGTTTTCACCTGAACCAAGATATTGTCCTACCATCTTTTTTTTTTTTTTTTTGTTTTTGTTTTTTTCCCAAAACCATGTTCCAGCGAAGAGAAGTCACTACATTGTATTGATGTGGTGAGAGCAAATCTATTTAAAGACAACTGCTCAGATTTGTAAGGCTAATGTCCTATTTATTCTGCCAGAGGGTCCTAAGAAAGGGCATGCAGCTTCAAAATCCACTGTCGCTAAATGGATTCAGCAAGTTAAAATTCAAACTTCTATTTTAAGGGGTACGATTCCCCCTTTTCAAGTTAAGGTGCACTCTACCAGGGTGGTTTGTGCTTCTTGGGCAGTGCGTCACCAGGCTCCATGGCTCAGATCTGTAAGGCTGCAACTTGGTCTTCAGTGCATACATTCAAAAAATGTTATCAGGTGGATGTAAGGCGGTATGAAGATATCGCCTTCGGGCGCAGTGTGCTGCGGGCAGCAGTATAAGTCCTCAAGTCTGGGGGTACCCTGCGGGTTGTCTCTCCCTCCCCTCAAGTAGAATTGCTATGGGACATCCCATTAAGTAATTAGGCACTGTGTCCCATGATGTACGATAAAGAAAATAGGATTTTTATAACGGCTTACCTGTAAAATCCTTTTCTCTGAGCACATCATGGGACACAGAGGTCCCTCCCCTCTTTCGGATTTAAGTATATTGCTTTGCTACAAAAAATGATGTGTTCCTGGAAGGAGGAGGGGTTATATAGGGAGTGAACTTTTTTTAATTGGGTATACCAGTGTCATAACCCATTAGCAATTACTTTGGCTCTGTTTCCCATGATGTACTCCCAAGAAAAGGATTTTACAGGTAAGCGGTTATAAAAAGCCTATGTTTTTTTTTTAAGAACATTAAGTAGATCCCGCTGTTAAAGTTTTCTCAGAAAGTAGCAATTTTAGTAACCATTATTTTGGCATGTAGTGTCTCCAAACTGGCTAAGTTGTCTTGCAAGCCTCTGTTTTTGGCCCTTCATAAAAATTACATCAATCTAAGACTTTCCTGCCTAAGGTGATAACCGCTTTCCACACTTGAATCTTTAAAGAAATTTTTATTTCTATAGTTTCCTGCCAAACCATTCCACCCAAAGGAAATTACCTTACATTCTTTAGTTGTAGTCAGAGAGGTTAGGGTGTATTTGAATGTCCAGGTTACTGAAGTCAGATTCCTGATTCATGGTTGTATAGGGCCCACATAAGGGCCTTAGAGTATGAACTGCTATCTCATGCTGCATATGACAAACTAATGTCCAAGCATATGCTATTGAGCACAGAGAACCATTGTTTCTGTCTACAGCACATTCTACAAGACTGGTAAGTGCATGCTGGGCTTTCCACTATTAAGCATTGATTTCTCAGGCTTGTAAGCTGACCACTTAGTAATCACTTATGTTCACTAAGTTTTTGAAAGATGGATGTGGCAACAGGCTGATACCAGTTTTGCAGGCAGTAGTCTGACTGGCCTGTATCATTTTATTTTGAGATTAGTTTGGTTTTCCATTTAATTTTTGCTTGCCCAGTTGTGGCACTGCTACTGTCCCAGTAGGTGATGACCTAAAGCAGAACGGTGTTCTCCAATGAACAATAGTGAAAATATATATATTTTTTTTTTTGTACTAGCTGTAAGAGTATTTTCTCTGCATTCATTGGTGGACAACATCTTCCCCTCTGGCTAGGCTGCTGTTGTGTGCTTTAAATATTTTGCACTGCTATGTCAATTAGTTTGTTATACAATTTGAAGGGGCTGCCCCTGGGCTATATTTTGTGTTTTTTAGTGGTACCTAGCCACCTCCTCCTGCAGGTAGCATTATACCCAGGAGGGTGATGATTAAAGCAGAGCAATGTCCAACAATGAATGCAGATAAAGGGATTTTTGGTGAGTACACAAATCCAAGTCTTCTCAGAAGAGAATGTCAGCAGTGCCCCCCCCCCCATACTACTACTAAAAAAAACTATTATTTGGGGCCCATTGTTTCTTTTTTGATTTGAAGGTGTACACTTTTTTTAATTTTATTTGTAATTTTGTGGGGGGTGTTTTTTGTGTAATACCTTTTTAATTTTACTATGTGAAGTTAGCCTTTTTGTATACCATCTGATGGTTTCAAGGATAAAGAAGAAATATTTGTAGATTTCATACATAGCTTGATAAAAATAGGTTTTAGTCATTCTCCTAATAAAATAAATAAAAATGTTATACTATTTATTTTAAACACAGTTCATGTGCATGTGTAGGGATTTTTTTTTTTTTGCACAGGGCTTTTAAATGTCTGAATTTTTAACATTTTATTCTTTCACGTAAATATGGTGAAATATTGGCTGCCAATTGTTACATCCATTTTTATAGCAGTAACTTCTCCCACAGTAATCCTGATGGCTTAGTCATTGATCAGTTGACAATTGCGGACGTCAGATGTGCAAATGAAAACCATCCTTGTAGTAGTAGCCAGGAGGATGCATCCCAAGAGCAGTGTTCAGTTGCTGCATGCATCAAAAATACGCAAGGCTCTTGCAGAGAAAAAGGGTAACCAATTTTATAGAACTGATATTTTTGGTCTGTAGGGTTAGAGTTTAATTTCAGGTTTTTGTCCAGCTGTCCTTATTCTTTGTGGTATATACTCCATAAGTACCTATGGAAAAGTTGAAGGAGAAGTATGGGAATCTGTATTCACCACCCCCCCTCTTTTACTTGCCTAGGTGGATGCAGCATGGGACCGATGCTGCATCTGTCCCCCGGCGTCTCTGCACTGTCAATCGGCAGCTCTCCTGCTCTGCTCCTCCATGGAGCACTGAGCTGTGGAGGGGCAGGGAGCAGCTGTCTTAGCAGCTCGCTGAGAGGCTGAGATGGCCATCAGCCCAGGCACCTAGCAGATCCAGACGTCCAGAGTCCGGATGACGTGATGCCTAGACTGATCTCTCTGTGTGACGTCAGCAGAGAGCGGCCTTTAGACCACTCTCTGCTGAAAACGAGTCACAGGAGTACAAAACTAATAGCACTCCTGTGACCCAAAGGAGAAACCCAGCCTAACATGCTCAGGCTGGTCTTCTCCTTTTAAAGTGAATGTAAAGTTTCTTGGAAAAAAGTCAAACTATGTGCAATAGTGATTATAAGGGAAAACCTTTTACTGAAAAAAAAAACATTCTTCACTGCATCCTAGGCTAGGGATAGACACTTCTTATGAAGATCGGTAGGTTTGCCACTGTCACATACCCCTGCTGCTTTTGTTCAGAATGTACAGGACTGGTCACGGGCAAGTCAACAGCAGTCTGACCACATGCCCTCTGACATCATCTGTGCTGTCCTTTAGATTTAGACTAGAAGACCGATGCAAAATGGTCACTCTAGAAAGGATCTCCTTCTGTGGTCAGATTGAAACAAAAAAGAATTGGAACCGGCACGATCACCAGGTGTTTTCCAGCTAAGGAAGAAATAAAAATACAACAACCTAAATTTTCAGATAAGTCAACACAGTGCACAAATAGAAAATTATGTTTTGGGTAACATACACTTTAACCGCTTCCCGACCGCCTTACGCAGATATACTGCGGCAGAAGGGCACGTACAGGCAGATTAACGTACCTGTGCGTTGCGCTTTAAGAGGCAGGTTGCGGATGTGGCCATTGGGAGCTCCGTGACCGCGGGTCCCGCAGACTCTGTCCGTGGGCATACCCGCGACCGTCTCATAGTGAGGAAGAATGTAAACAAGCATCTCCCCGTTCTGCCTACTGATCAGCTCTCCCTGTAATCGGGAGTGCTGATCAGTGACTTGTCACACACAGCCCCTCCCCCCCAGTTAGAATCACTTCCTAGGACACACTTAACCCCTACAGCGCCACCTAGTGGTTAACCCCTTCACTGCCAGTCACATTTTTATAGTTATCAATGCAATATTTTAGCATTGATCTCTGTATTAATGCCAGTGTCCCAAAAATGTGTCAAAATTGTCCGATGTGTCCGCCGTAATGTCGCAATCACGATAAAAATCACTGAGCGCCGCCATTGCTAGTAAAAAAAAAATCATTAAAACTATCCCCTATTTTGTAGACACTATAACTTTTGCGCAAATCAATCAAACGCTTATTGTGTTTTTTTGGTTTTTTTTTTTAACAAAAATATGTATAAGAATACGTATCTGCCTAAACTGAGGAAAACATTTTTTTTTAAATATTTTTTGTTTATATTTATTATAGCAAAATGTAAAAGAAGCGTTTTTTTGTTTTTTTTTAAATTGACGCTTTTTTTGTTTATAGAGCAAAAAATAAACCGCTGAGGTGATCAAATTTGTGAGGTGATCAAAGAAATCTCTATTTGTGGGGGGGAAAAAAAGGACGTTTTTTTTGGGAGCCACGTTGCATGACCGCGCAATTGTCAGTTAAAGTGGCGCAGTGCCGAATCGCAAAAAGTGCTCTGGTCAGGAAGAGGGTAAATTCTTCTGGGGCTGAAGTGGTGAAGGATTCATGCACACATAGCTTTTACAGGCATTTACTATGCCTAACATAATTTCCCAGCACTTTCCTTTTTTCCTCGTTTTCCTTTCATTTTACGGGGAGCCACATCTGCAACATACAGCCTGCTATACAAATGAATGGCTGTAGGTGACCATGCTCTTGTAAACACTGATGATTTTTTGCCTCGGTGTTTACGAAGGCACAGCAGTGTGCAACCATTCACTTGTATGGCAAGTTGTTTACAACCAGTGTGCCTACACAGCCCTGAGAAAGCACTCTAGACAGAAAATGTATATAAAAGCCCCGTGTTCATGAACCTTAAGGACTGGCAACAGGCAGCCTGACTTCTCAGAGGAAAAACCCAACTAAGTTATGGATGTGGAGGGGAAGGCCCAGCTAATGATTAATTAATACTTATCCAGTATAAGTTCAGGTATGGATGTGGAGGGAAGACCCAGCTAAGCTTTAAAGCTAGGCTGGGGCAATGCCAATCTAGATAGCTGCCATTTAGTGATCAGCTTGGTTCTCTTGATTGAAGAGGAAAAAATTGTGTCTCACCCTGCTCTGCACTTGTTCAGCTGCTCTCTATTTTTAAGCACTACGACGAATTTAGAGGCCAATCAGAAAGCCCAAAAATGTTGTGCTGCTTAGGGTCTTAGAGGCTGCTTAGAGAACCTCCAGCAAGAAAAAACAGGATTAATGCTGGGAGCAATTGGCACACACTAATTTTGGTAGCATAATTAGTAATGTGGAATGTATCTTGCTGGCTAAAGAACATTCGTTTTTATCAAGCGGTTATGGGTAAACCACGTTATACATAGGTTGGTCTGTGATGAAGATTAGGCAGTTGTGCTCCCTTTTTGGCACAAGGTTAATATCTTTGCATTGCTTTGAACTTGATTCCTAATTTTAGTAATATATTAAAGAGGACAAACTGTGAATAAAATTTATACTTTTTTCCTACAATAACACTGTTTTTTAATAAACACTGATCAAAGCAAAAAAAGTGTTTTGTAATTGTCCGAGTGTTTTTGTCCATGGATTGCATATAAAATAAAATCATATTTGTGGGATAAGGTCACCCAAATGATGTCGTAGAAAACCCTTAGCTACACTTCGTGAAGAGCTAAAATAAATCCTACAGAAGTTGTACCTGCAGCCTACAGTTTTCCAAAACGCACCTTTTCACAGGATCTGTCAACTCTGAAAAGCAAGGGCAAGGATCATAACTAGGGAGGGTTATAACCCCTGTCAGGTCCCCCCCGGCAGTCTGTGTCCCATTGCTGAGATTTCCATTCACTTCCTGTCCCATAGCTAAACAGTAGGTGAGAGGAAATCCCTACAAATTAGGGGAATTCCTTGGGGGATCCTCAAGTCACCAGAACGAATGTTGTCATTGGAAGATTTCCCTTCTATTACTTTTCTAGGGACAACCCAAAATTTGGGATTTTATTTTACTTTCACTTTCAACGATTTTTGAAAGAGACACAGCAATCCAAACCTGACGGGTTCTAATCCCTCTCCACTCTATCCAAAGCAAAAAAAAAAAAGTTTTGCCTTTAGTTATACTTTAAGTCTCACACAGCAGGGCTCAGTGAAGAGAGCTCTGAGCCTAGATTGGAGAGAAGGGGCACACTCCCTCCTTACATAACATGGGGAACATGCACAGCTGTGGCTGCCAATCACAGGCTGTGTGCTGAAGCTCTCTTCCCCATCACCAATTATCTCTTGGAGTATGGAAAAGTTGTCAGAGGTGACTCATGCATGTGTAAACTGATGCCTATCTTCAGGGAGTTTCGCAGTCTGGCTAACCTCCTGAATGTAGTCCTATTCCCTGGGCAAGAGGCACTACCTGCCTACCCCCTTGTTCGTTCTTGATCCATTCTTCGTATTAGGGACACCTGGTACCCTACCCCCTTTTCCCTTCTGAACGCTCCCCCATCCCTTACCCCTGGCTCAGTTATGGGCATTGCATTTTTCTGATATTTTTAATGTCCTTGCATACATTATTCCTGTGTCACTGTTCCATTTCTGGGTCCAGCTGGCCACTGGGATGCTTTGCTTCCTGATATTCTGTAAATGATCTTGTTGAACAGTTTTGTATTTGAGTCTGTTTTCGGACTCCCACCTAGCTACTTTATATGCCTTCCCAGCCTTGCACACTAACAACCACTTTCATAATCGTAATGATTTATGTGACCATCCATATTGTGTATTGCTGGGCCTGTATACATGTAGATCTAATTGTGTGATCCTCTTTGCTGCTTGGCTATTTTACGCGTTTCTGTTTCTTTGGTTGTAAACTGCAACTTTTATGGAAAATAAAGGAATTGCAATAAAATGGTGACTTATGCACTTAACCGGAAAGAGGCAGAGAGAAATTTCCTCCAGTGTTTTGAATAGACGAGTACACAGTATAGAAGGACGTGCTTTGTTTATATTTCATATCTGAGGTTTACAGCCACTTTAACCACTTAGGGCCGGTTCACACAGGGGGCGATGCGAGGCGACATCGACTTGCCTCGCCGCGACCTGCCGCGACCTCAGCGACGACTTGCAAATGACTTCTGTATAGAAGTCAATGCAAGTCGCCCCGAGGTCGCCCAAAAGTAGTACAGGAACCTTTTTTCTGAGTCGGAGCGACTCGAGTCGCTCCTCTTAGAACGGTTCCATTGTACAGAACGGGGGCGACTTGTCAGGTCGCGGCACGGCAAGTCGTGTCGCCTCGTGTCGCCCCCTGTGTGAACCGGCCCTTAAGGACCAAGCCTCTTTTTGAGACTTGTTTACAAATTAAAATCGTTTTATTTATTTTTTTGATAGAAAATTACTTGGAACCCCCAAACATTATACAGGTTTTTTTTTTTAGACACCCTAGGGAATAAAATGGTGGTCGTTGCAATACTTTGTCACACCGTATTTGCACAGCGGTCTTACAATCGCAATTTTTGGGAAAATGTGTGTCGACTTTCAGTATTTTTTAAACTTTTTGTCCTTCTTTCTATCCCATTACAGCCATGAAGACGTTGCCCTGAATTCTGAGACTGCACTGAACGGGCCTGCATGACATAGCTGTTGCTGTTCCAAACTATATCTGGTGTGAGGCAGGACCTCTTACTCCCAGGGAACTTTATGCAAATGAAGAGACATCTGATTTGTTTGGAGAACTGTATGCCAGAACTACAGAAATTGAAAGCTGGTAGATGTTGTAAAACAAAATGGTCTGAGTTTGACAGCTTGGAAATCTGTCTGTAGGAGTGTATGTTAAACATAACCCCTATGGATGCTTTGACATGAAAACTGCCTCATGCTTATGCAGCTTCTTCCATATATTTTGTTGTCATAGCTATCTCTCTGCTGTAGAAGAGTAACGGGGCAGCTGGAAAATGAGCATGGACAAGTTATTGGTGCAACCCTGTCTGCAAACACCATAAGGGTACTTCCTTATTGTTTTTAGCAATAATTCCCCTTCGTTTTATCAGACGCTTTCCATGCTTGCAGACGTGAGCTTATCCAGCTGTATGGAACTGTTTATTAAATCAGAAGCTGGTCTTGAGCTTGCCAGGAACACAGGATGCTGGTACAGACGGCCATCAGTCTTATTTCTGTTTCCATGCACTTTATCATGCAATTTTTCTCAAGCACCTTTTAATAATGAAATCGACATCATTTTTAGTTTAATATCTTGTTTGAAAAGGTTTTTTTTTGGGGGTCTGCTTTGTTTTATCAGGGAATAGCACAGTCCATACCCATGGAGTTCATAAAATGGACATCATTTTACAGGTATTGCTTGGTCAGTAGTTCTTGCAGCAACAATGAAAACCTTTTTGCTTCCCAGTCAACAATGCACATTAAGGCTTAATGTACACGGAACATTTTGCAACCTCTCCTGAACGATTCCACTTGACAGAAAGTAAACTGACGTTTAAAAACATCTAGTGCTTTTGTGTTTAGAAGCGTGTTTTCTTTTTTTTTTTTTTTTTTTAATAGTCAAAAATGAAAACGTCTGTAAACAAAGCGCGGCTAACCGCATTTACACATGTTTACAAGCTGTTACAAGCATTTGGCGTTTCAAATGCCTCTGAACATCCGCCCTGAACGCTTTTTTTTTTTTTTTGCTTTCCAAAAAATGCTTCTAAACGCAACTGCCTAGAAAGGCTATAAACGACCCTGTGTACATGTACTGATAAGGTAACATTGAGGAGAGTTCAGGGGCAGCTAAAAAGAAAAACAACCAACTGCTCCTAAACGTCCGTTTACCATCAGCAGTGTACATGAAGCTTTACAGTTGTATTGTCCTAACATTCCCTTTGTCGTGTATGTGATGAGAAAAAAAAAACCCCAAAGGGCAAAGTTAAGTGGAGTATTGAGGTTAATGGGATATAACAGAACAGCAGTGGAACTGAGGAGGGTTACTAAAACAGATGCAGCTGTGCTAAGTAACCAATTAGCTTCTAGGTTTTATTATCAAAGCTTAATTGAACAAGCTAAAGTTCTAAGCTGATTGGTTACTATATGTACAGCTGCACCAGATTCCATGTGCACCAGTTTTAGTAAATCTAACCCTATGCATTTGTGCATATACTAAACTCTTTTCAATTATTTGGATAGATGCCACATTGAGCTTTTTGGATTTGTGATGGAAGAATTGCATATACAAAACAGTTTCTGCTTATGGTGGTTGTGTATCAAATGTGCACTGTATAAACCTTTTAACTTATGTGTTAAGGCTTGTTCACACAATGTGGCATTCTCTCCCAGTTTGGCCAAAAAAGAAGGCATTCAGAAGGTGGCAGTATAGTGTCCCAAATGCTCAGCAGCCGCTTCTGTGGCGTTCTCTGAAAAGCAGTTCACCGCGGATCGCTTTTCGAAGGGAACGGTCTACTACCCATGTAAATGACCTCTTGGCTGTTTGATTTGGGTGTTGGATACGTTTCTCATGAAATCAAATATGTTAGTAGCATTTTCCTTTACTGTATATTGATTACAGTAGCATTCTTCTAATTTTTAATTGATGGAAGGTTAAAGTACCCTTTTGGCTCCATTCTGGTTGGTTTAGAACCCGTAGCGACAGGCTTTAACGATGGCACCAGTTTGAGATGCTTCTGAGATCATTCAGAATTCACCGGCAGGTACATTTGACATGCAGTTGGCGGCTTTCCATAATTTCACGCATTTTTTTTAATTCTTCTCGACTTGTATGGGAATGCAAGATGGGTCTGTTATGACCAAAAGCCTGTCTACACAACCCTTAATTCTATACAAAGTTTGCAGACTCTCAGTCAGTGCTTCCTTTAGCCTGGATTTTAAGGTTTTCCATAGATTCTATGGAGCTTATATGTGAAGTTAGATCTAACAAGGCACTAGACTGTTTGAACCTCCTTCATCATTACAGTAGAGGGTGGATTTAGCAGGAAGGGGCGTAGCTTTATATCACCAGTGACCTGTATATGTATGAAATGTTTCGCAACATTTCTGCTTTTGCAGTGGTGTACAATTAAATGTAAATGTACAGCGTAGTAACAATGTAGATGGGAAGATCAGCTCGTTCATACATCCACCCCATTGTTCCTGGACTGTATTGAAGACTAGGGGCTGCAGGTCAGCAGTACTCTGCGTGTGGCTACACATTGACGGCACATGGTTAATTACCTTTACATAGTACACTTGGTCCCCATTAATACATGCAGCATGCTGAAAGTTCTACACCCCCGATCTGCAGTAAGTAGCCCTTCGTCCTTTCATCATCTCTGCAGTAGATTCCAGTTTTCTTACTTTTTTTTTTTTAGCCTTTTATGATGAATAATAAAAAATAAAAAAACATTATGTAAAATGTGGGTTTTTAAATTGTATTTTAAGGCTTGGATAATTATGTGATTTTGTTTTCATATATTTATATTTGCAGGAAGCAGTGTGTTTATTACACATAATTGATTTTTTTTTTTTTTTGATCTTTTTTTAGCTTGTAACTATGTGTAAATGTTTGGCACAAATATTTTTACAATTTGGTCAGCTTATATGATCTCTAAGCAACATAGTTTAAGATTGGCATTTTGAGGATCAGCTTGTGCCCTGCCATATCCCAGTACTACTGACTCACATGGCCAGTGTTGGGTTGCTTTATTGAAGTTTGCATCTGTTAAATAGTTATATCTTTTTTTTTTCAAATGCTTTGTTTCTTTTCAGACAGAATTCTCCCTCTAAGTGGAATTTTCTCTTTGTAAATAAAAGGCTTAGAATACATATGACCCTTAAAAATGTGACAATGTATGGGATAAGAAAAAAGCCTAGCCAAGCTTTAGGACCTGACGTTCAGAAAAACTCTGAAATGAAAGTGTTTAATTCTGGCCCATACTGTTCTATCCAGTCAGTACAGAGAAAAGCACAGCACTACTGGGTACGATTAATATTATGATACAAGCACATAAATATGTGTGGGGCATTGTTTTGTGGCTAAATTGTCATCTAATTTACTGCTGGCCAATGTTTCTGCTTCAGAAGTACATTGTGTGCATACATTATACAATTTTCTTATTCAATTTCCTTTAAATTTACTTTCAACTATGTATTGCAAGGACCTGCCTGAGTGCATACAAATTGAAAGTGTTTAGGTCTGACCTCTATATTATTAGCTATGACTAAGCAACAATGATGTTGTGAAATGCGTCAGCTGTCCTGCTTCTGTTGTCGCATCAACGTTGACTATTCATAACAATAAAGGCTTTTATCGGAGTGCGGCTGTCCAGAATCCATTTCTTCTCTATATTATATGGTTTTGGTAAATCTAAAGGGAAATTGTACAAGAAAATCATATAATGTATGGCCAGCCTTAGAGAAAACAAACACTTTATTTCACGAAGTGTGGTGACTGAGATGTATGGCATTGTTTGCTATGAGCAATAAAGAAATGTGTTTTCAGCTTCAACTTGCCAACTCAGGATGGCCTAATTTGTAATTGTTCTAACAATTAGATGTGTTGCTTAGAGTATCGAGTTTATTTGCAAATTCAGTTTTCTGTTTATTTGTAAAAATTCTAGCTAAAAATGAATGCATTGACCTAAACGTTTTTCACAGAATATCCAATCAGCTGTTTTGTGTCATTCCATTCTGTGGCAAAGGAGAATCATCCACCTTTTTTGGTCTGACATCTTTTGTTTGAATTGCCAAATTTTTGGAACATGAATCGTAGTAAGCAATTTTATTCACAGAAAGTACCTATTTTCAGATTGTCAGAATTTTAGACTCACAAGTTATTACCATTACATGTAAGATTTCTATACTGTGCCTGTTTCAAAAAGTGCTTGTGTATACATCTTCTGCATATTTAAAGCTGAATATATATATATATATATGTGTGTGTGTTCCAAGGGTAGCCACGGCACCCTTGGAGTAAATGCCCAGGTGCTCGCCCACAAAGAAATCCATATAATTCCAAAATTGGTATAGAGGTGTGTGTATGTATGTATATGTGTGTGTGTGTGTATGTATGTGTGTGTGTGTATATATATATATATATATATATATATATATATATATATATATATATATGTGTATATATATATATATGTGTGTGTATGTGATTAAATTGATCAGACCACTTTAGCTAAAAATGTTTATCAAGAATGCTGAAGAATCTATTCTCAGCCACAGGGCTGCTTAACACTGTCACAAATTTAAATGAAATTTAAATGAACAGAATTATAAATTCTTTGGCAGCTTAGGCCACTCTGATATGTAATTCAGCTGTGAATAGCTGTGTGCTTGGATTTCCTTGTATACTATTTAAACACTTAAGATGGGATTATCTGTTTTGTCACATGGAACAGAAAAAGAGAGACTTAGGCCGCGTACACACGGGCGGACTGTTCGCCAACTTTGTCCGCTGAACAGTGTTTCAGCGGACAGTCCGCTCGTGTGTGGGCTTCAGCGGACAGTTTCAGCGGACAGACTGACGAACAAAGTTTTTCGGAATTTCCGTAAGACAGTCCGCTGAAACTTGGTTTTGTCCGTCCAAACTTGGTTTCAGCGGACGGTCCGCTCGTGTGTAGGCAAGTTGGATGGACTAAGTATCGCGCATACTCAGAAAGGGTTTACACGGCCGAAGGTTGCATTGCAGTGTATAGGACGTCGTTTTTCTAGTCCCGTCGTACGTGCCGTTCACGTCATCGCGCACGCTTTCAGCGGACTGTTCGTTCATCGTGTGTGGTCAAGTCCGTTCATGCAAATTTTGAGCGGACTGTTTGTCGGATTGTTTGACGAACAAAGTTGGGCGAACACTCCGCCCGTGTGTACGCGGCCTAAGGACTCTTGCTGCTCTTCTAAAAAATAAGCTGCGGTGGATTTCTTTTCAGAAGGAGGTTGACAGATGCCTGAGAGGCAGTATATTGATCCTTGGCCACCATTTTTAACCCTGCAAAGCCTCCTGCGCTGCAACCATGTCAATTGTGCGTGGTTGAGGTGCCATCCCTATTCACTTGAATGGGTTCTGTTTGGTAGCGCTATTGACTGCCAAATGTGACAGATTATAGTTCTTGCTGTGGCATGCATACAAGCCCCTCTGTCCATTGTATAAGGTTAAGGGAGGCAGTCGAAGGGCAGTTCAACCACCTAGTTTTACAGCCCCTATCTTTAAGATGAATGATTGAACTAAAGGTTTGGGCTTTGCTTTTCTTTTTTACATCAGAAATTTTCCCAATCGGTAGCAAATCTGAGGTTGATTTGATCATCTTTCATCATAGCTTACAGTGATTTCTACTGTGTTAATCACCGACCACAAACCCTAAGCAATTAAAAATGAGTATGTGATGGAAATGCATGAGCACAGGTCAGAATGACTCTAAGATATAGGCAGCTAATGTTTTTATGCAGTGCCTATACAGTTGAGCTCATGCCTGTATTTTGTGCCCTTCCAAGGCTCCATATGGGTGTGTTAGGGAGAAGATGGATGCAAAATGTTGATTTGAGAGAAACTTGCCATTGGCGTCTAATCTTCATTGCTTATATATCAGAATGTATTTATTGGGTTGATATGCAGTTTTCAAAGTGGTGTTTGTGATCAGTTTAATTGACTACCATACATTTTCTTGGTAGCCAAACCACACTATGAAAATTTTAAAATGACTTTTTTAGGTGCTTAACAAGCCACAAAATCTGCAGACGAATTCCTTTCCAGTTTTTTGTTTCATAATTTGGATCCTCCAAAAATCTATATCGTTGAAAGTATATGTATTTTTTTTCCTTTTTAAGAGTGTTTTACTTGTCCAGTGCCAACAGTAACTCAACTGGTAGAGTTATTAACATAGTAAGACAAATGTGTATAACTGTTGATATGTGTACAGCAAATGGGATGTCTGGGATTTAGGTCACTTTACAGGCAGCCTGTCCTGTGTTGGCGTATGGACTGAAAGGTGGCAGGAAGTTAACTTTGTGTTGCAAATATCAAACACGCATGCAACCAAAAAAAAACAACACAAACTTTTTTTAAAACGCAAGAAGTTTAGACTACTTATTTTTTTATTTTTTGCTGCCTTGCAGGTCTGTGTACTGGGAAATTTTCTTTGTATTCTATAAACTGTCCTGCCCTTGTGCACTTTTTTTTACTTTTGCTAGGTATAAATTGACTGATTTGCCATGTTCACTTTGCAAAATATTCCTTTCCATGAAATTACATTAGTGTATGTATTTTGTTCTTATAGTTGCACATATTCATTTATAAACATAGATCCCTACTACGTATGTTTGGTGGTCCTAAAAAGGGTTATAGCTTTTGACCTTATGCAGCTGAACTTAAGTTTTATGACTTTAATGGCTCATTGCTTCATGTGTCTGCCAAGGCCCTATGGGTTGGTTTACTAAAGACAAATAGGATGTTCACTTTGCACTGGAAATTTCACTTAGCTTAGCGAATGAGGTGAAACTGTGCTGGCTTCAATCATCCAATCATGTGCAAGCAAATATGTTGGGAGGCATTTAATAAAACTGGAGCAGACAGACTCTGGGGCAGTATTGCATAGAAACCAAACCGCCTCTAACTTCAAGCAGAACTTTACTCTCTCAAACATTAAGTATTGTTAATCCTTATAGCATTAGTAAATGGATAGGGAAGTATATTATATTTACTTGTTTTAAACTTTTTTATTTTTACATTTTTTCAGATGATTCTTGGATTCTGGCCTAGACCAAAATGTCATGCATCCTATGAATATTTGTGGGCATTTTTTTTCTTTTGTCTGAAGGAAGGGCTTTCTCAGTCAAGCACTCTCCTTCCTGCATTTCTGAGCTAAAGGCAGATGGATTCCAGGAAGTAAATGCTACATGCATCATCTGCCCTTACTCGAAATGGCCGCAGCTAGAAATGCTAGGTGGATCTTGTGATTTCTCAACTAAATAAAGCATGATTGCTTTTAATATAAAAAATTTGTGAAATTGTGTTTTCAGTTTGTGGTGCTCAGATACAATTTGGTTCCGCTTTAACCACCTCAGCTCTGGAAAATTTTACCTCCCTTATGACCAGGGCATTTTTTTGCTTTTTAGCACTGTGCCACTTTAAAGTGGTTGTATACTCAATTTTTTAACTTTTACCTACAGGAAAGTCTATAATAAGGCTTATCTGTAGGTAAAAAAAATATCTCCTAAACCTGTACGGTTTAGGAGATATTCCCCTCGGTATGCGCCGCTGACTGCAGCGGAGCATGCGCACAAGGGGATTCTCGGCCTGAAAATCCGGCAGTGGCCGGCCGGCCGGAATGAAATCTCCCGCACGCATGCGCGGGAGTGACGATATCGCGGCTCCGGCCACTCACAGCGCCGGAGCCGCGATACCCGGAAGAAACGCAGAGGGAGCATGTCAGCTCCCTCAGCGTGGATCGGGCCAGATGTCGGGGCCTCGTTCTAAGGTAAGTATTTCATAATGAGCTAGTATGCGGTGCATACTAGCTCATTATGCCTTTTGCTTTGCAGGTGTTAAAAAAAAAAATAAATTGCGGGTTTACTACCGCTTTAACTGGTAATCTCGCGGGCATGCAATACTTTACCCAAATCGACTTTATATAATTTTTTTTTTTTTTCACACAAATAGAGCTTTCTTTTTGTGGTATTTGATCACCACTGGGTTTATTTTTCATTTAAACAAAAAAAATAAAAAAATTTTGAAAAAGAAGCTATTTTTACATTCTGCTATAAAACCCCTAAAAACAAAAATCAAATAAAATCATAAATTTTGGCCAAAATGTGTTCCACTATGTGTCTTTGGTAAAAAAAAAATTTTTAAAAAATTCCAACAAGTGTATGTTGATTGGTTTGCGTGAATGTTATAGCGCCTACAAACTATGGTATTTATATTGGAATTTTTCTTTTGTTATACTAGTAATGATGGTGAGTAGCGACTTATAATTTGACTGCGATAATGCGGCATGCAATCTGACACTGATGCTGGAGGGAAAATGACTAAAGCCTCGTACGCATGCTTTGATTTTCGGACGACAGAACGTCTGATTTTTGTGGCATGCTAGTCTCATGTCGAAAGTGAAGAGGTTACTAACAATAGAATAATTTTCGTTTTGTATTCTGTCAATGTCAAAAGTGGCATAATGTGTTGAATAGTTTTCCTATGTCTTCTTTCATTTCTGAGCATGTGTAGTCTTGCGCTTACGTGCACCCTAAACCCTGAAACAGACAGTAACGGTCCAGTATGTCCCTTTACCTGTATGGGCCACCCGTCCACAGTACACTGCGGGTGGGCAGTCCTTAGAGGTTAAGTTTTGAAAATTAAAACTAGAAACTGGTTGCCATGCACATATGCTCCTGATTTTGTTGGATCTTATCTTGGTAAACTCCATTCTGTGTTTTATTTTCTTTGCACATAATTGGTTATTCTTTGCTTGGTGAATTGTGATCACGTTGAAAATTCCCATGCAAACTGAACAGCCCATTTGAATCATCCCCTCTATATCCTCTTATTATTGGTAATGGATATGTCAAGGCTGCTGGGATACACACACACACACAGGGGTTTATTTACTAATGTTGGAGAGTGCAAAATCAGGCTCACTTCTGCATAGAAACCAATCATCTTCCAGGTTTTGTTGCAGACGCTTAACCGCTTCAGCCCCTGAAGATTTTACCCCCTTCCTGACCAGAGCACTTTTTGCGATTCGGCACTGCGTCGCTTTAACTGACAATTGCGCGGTCGTGCGACATGGCACCCAAACAATATTGACGTCCTTTTTTTCCCACAAGTAGAGCTTTCTTTTGGTGGAATTTGATCACCTCTTCAGTTATTATTTTTTTGCGCTATAAACAAAAAAGCAAAAATTTTGAAGAAAACGCATTATTTTTTGCTATATCCCCTAAAAATATATATATATATGAAAAAAACTATTTTTTTCCTCAGTTTAGTCCGATATGTATTCTACATATTTTTGGTAAAAAGAAAGTGTATATTGATTGGTTTGCGCAAAAGTTATAGCGTCTACAAAATAGGGGATCGTTTTATGGAATTTTTGTTATTCATTTTTTTTTTTATTATTAGTAATGGTGCCGATCAACAATTTTTATCGGGACTGCGACATTATGGCAGACACATCGGACATTTTTGATGCTATTTTGGGACCATTGTAATTTATACAGCGATCAGTGCTATAAAAATGCATTGATTACTGTGTAAATTACACTGGCAGGGAAGGGGTTAACCACTAGGGGCGATGAAGGGGTTAAGTGTGTCCTAGGGAATGATTCTAACTGGGGGGATGGGCTACTAGTCACATGACAGCGATCACTGCTCTCTGACTGTCATGACACAAGCCAGAATGGGGAAGTGCTTTGTTTACATAGGCACTTCCCCGTTCTGAGGCTCCGTGACACGATCACCGGGAGACCGGCAGACAGAGAGTCCACTGGACCTGCGGGCATGGTCACGCTGTACATGGCCGGTGTGCGCGCCTGCTATCCCCAGGTCTTAAAGGGGACATACAGGTACGCCCATTTGCCCACCGCTGCCATTGTGCCAACGTATATAGGCGTGCGGCAACTGGTTAGTTGAACATGCTGAGGTTAGAAGCTGATTGACTGCCATGCACAGGTGCACCAGATTGTGAGTGCTCCAACTTTGGTAAATCTACCCAACAGTTTCATGTGTGTAATATTCTGCTGTCTGGGGGAAAAAAGTTCTGAAGAATAATATTGCAGTTGTGCAGATATTTAAAAACTGGAGAAAAGTAAAAGTTATCTTTGCTAACTGGCCCGGGTTAAATGACAGGTAAATGGAATCAGTTCTACAGAATTCACACAAATAGTGACTATTAATACTATTTCATACATATTTCACAGATGCAGTAAACAATGTCTTTTTTTAGTTTAGACCATATCAGAAAGACAAAGCACTTGTCTGCTGTATAAATGCTCACACTAGTCATAGGCAGGCATTTACAGAACATTTATCCAGAATATAATCATTTTTGAACAAGTCTTCCACAAATGCTGGTTGTAGAAATGGAAATAAACTTGAATCAAACCCAGTCACAGCAGTAACATGGTTTCTGTGTGTTCTGAAATGGTCCATTCTTGTACTGCTCAGGTGGGTTTGTTTTTTTACTTTTTGTGCTTACTTGATGAAAACAATTTCATATTGTAACTGATGGATTTTTTTTAAAGGGTATTATTAGCTGTGTAAGTGGCTTTTTAATTTTATGGTGTGTGTGTGTGTGTGTGTGTGTGTGTATATGTATATGTGTGTATATATATATATATATATATATATATATATATATGTATGTGTGTGTGTGTATATGTATGTATGTATGTGTGTATATATATATATATATATATATATATATATATATATATATATATATATGAAGCTAATCACAAAGAGTTGTTCGATATACGACATTGTAATGATTCTCAGGCTGGGTTCACACTGGAGAACACAGTGGCTCACAGCAGGAGTCCACTACGTCTCCATTCGCCATTTCAGGTCCGATTTGAGCCCGAATTTTAGGCTGAATTTTGACCTGAAACGGACCGAAAGACACACAGGACTCCTGTGCAATTTGCACCGGAGCCGCTGCGAAGATGTGTGAACCGGCTCCATAAAGAGCCGGTCACAATCTTCTTCTATGCGAATTGGATGCAGAGAAAACCCACATCCAATTCACACCAGTGTGAACCCAGCCTAAAAGTGACAGTATCACTTTTCATGAACTGGAACATGCTTTTCGTACTGATTATCTGACTCCCAACTCGCCACAACAGTGTTCCTACAACCCTGAGGTACAGCTAATGCTTTTCAGTCATTACAATTCTGAGAATATCTAATATGTTTAGTAAAGAAGGCTAAGCAAGTGCTGCAAAATAATATGTTTGTTCTAAGGCCTGGTTCACACCTATGCAGATTGCAGTTGATGCATATTCCAGGTGCATTTTGCATTTTTCAATACACTTTTTTGATCCATTGAAGTCGATGGAACCAAAAACACAACCTGCTGGTCCCTGGCCCTTTCCATAAAATGCAGATGTGAACGTGACCTATATATCCATCAGCTTGTTTGCCACAGTTGTTACATTTTGTATCAATTAACCCTCCCTAGATTGTAAGCTCTAATGAGCAGGGTCCTCCGATTTTTCTTGTACTAAATTGTAATGTCTACCTTAATTTTGTTAAGTGCTACGCAAGCTGTTGGCGCTATATAAATCCTGTATAATATAACCCATGTTATATGGACTGTAGTGAGTTTCTGAAAACACACTAAAAATGCATAGGTGTGAACCAGGCCTTACAGTATAAAGGCAATGATCTAAGATGCAAAGCACAACTAAAATTTACCTTCTGTCTGGCAAGTAAATAGAACATTCTAATTTGAGCTGTGTTGGGTTTAGTTGTGTACAGTGTAGGGACAAAAACCCCACATCTTCTTTTATCCTAGTTCTATAATGCCACTCAATCTGAAACAGTATATAGGCTTCATGTTATCTATTACATTTGTATTCTAAGTTCCACCTAAGCAAATCCATCTGCAAATCCTAGGGCAGAACTGCATTTTGTGCCAGCTCTGTAGTCCAGTGCATCGTCATACACATTGTTATGATATTGACCTCCAGCAACAGAGGGTAGGTTGTGTTTTTCCAAGCAATGTTCTGTGTATGTATATGTGTATATACTTAGATAAAGATATATATAGGATCCATGTGTTCTGCCTTTTTTCCTTGTTATATTTTTCAGAGTAATAATCTATATATAGCTATGTGCAAACTGTTTTATATATATTTGTATATACATATTATGTATTCATTGTAAACTCTGCTTGTGGTGCATTTTCAGTTTTCCATATAAATGGTATGTTTGTTTTATTTTGTAATGCATCTTTTGTCCATTTTTTTCCTCCTGTACAGCTTGTGAGATGAAGTAAACCAGCGGTTACCTTACTGCTCCTTCAGTATATCTGATAGTAATGTTGATTTTGCAATTTTAGAACATTTAACACACAGGAAAGTAACGCTGACCAACAGCCATTGTTGCTGTTTGAAGGAAAGAAAATCATTCCATTTCCCCATTAACACATTCGCTGGGAATCCCTCTCTGCTGTGCTGTTGTATTCTGTCAGCAAGGAATCATACGAAAAAACACCAACATGCTGGTTGTACTGAAGTTCATCTTTGAAGTTGGCTTTAGTAAAACCAGCAGGCCCATACATGGATCAAAATTTGTCTGGCTCCTACTAACCCAAATTTTGATATGGCTAGCTTTTGTCGATAAAAAATACAATTTGTGTACAGTAAAACATTGGTTTGAGAGTAACTTGGTTTGAGAGCGTTTTACAAGACAAGCAAAATGTTTTTTAATTCATTTTAACTTGATAAACAAGCGATGTCTTGATATACAAGAAGCATCATGTCACAATTGAGTATAAGCAATAAGAGAGGTGCTTCTAAGTGTAGCAATATGGTTACATTTAATGAAGGTACAATATTTAGCAGCTCACGTGGTTGATGATTAAAACAGGCACATCTAAAGCCTCCTACACACTATCAGACTTTCCAACGATAAATATTCGATGTGAGCCTGTTGACGGTAAATCCGACCGTGTATGTTACATCGGACAATTGTCTGACTTTCCGCCAGCAAATGTTGGCTAGCAGGTTTTCTAATTTTTTACGCTGACAAATGTGTGTTGGCCTTTTGTACACACACTTGGAAAATCCGAAGTACAAACACGCATGCTCAGAAGCAAGGACGAGCCAGACGCAGTCGGTCTTGTAAACTAGCGTTCGTAATGGAGAATTAACATTTGTGACGTGGCAAATTATGAAATCTCGAAATGCAGCACACATTTTGTTCTTCCTTAATGGAATAATAATGAAGCTGCTTTGCTGTTTATACTGATGGAGTTATTGCAAACAAATTTTCAAAGACTTTTTTTTTTCTAGTGATGTCAAGAATAATATTTTTATTTTTATACCACAACACCATTATCATGTAGTTTTTAAGATCAAAGCTACAACTGGGTTGGTGTCCATTTTACATTGTATTTTTTTTTTAATGTAACTACCTACTCCAAAACTGTAATTTGAAGTAAAACACATAGCCAAGTATTGTGCATTAAAAAAGAAAACAAATACAATTAGATATGCTATCTTAACCATAAATTGAATTCTATGCATCCAAAAATATATCAAATCATTATTCAATAGGGCTGTGGAAATTAAAGATTAATTCCTCGATTAATCGCTAATTTTTTTGATCGATCAAAATGTTTTGGATCAATGAAAATCCTTTTGACCGGTACTCACCTCTCTGCCAGCTTCCGGGTCTTCGGGGAGTTCTGTCGGAGATCCGGTGATGTCACGGACATCAACGTTACCGGACTCCTCCCCCCCCCCCCTTCCCCAAGTGCCTCCGTCTGCCAACTAAGAGAATGGAGGAGGAGTCTGGTGACGTAGAAGTTCTGATTGAACGTAGCGTGTACAGGGGAGGAGCTATGCATGACATCATCCGCTGATGCCCTACGGAACTAACACGATTATCGGCTTTACATGCTGTGTTTTTTTTTATCATCTTTGTGAGTAGATTGTGTTTGTACACAAATGTAATCTTATACTTAAGCGGTAAGCACTTAGATCTTTTCTTTCTACCCATGACCTGGCATCCTTGCTGAGATCTAAGGAGATGTGAGAGAGGTTTATGGCCCATGTTAACCCTTTTGATACCCGCTTGCATGACCACCTGTTTGCACAGGGGTCCATGCCATAAAGTGAGAGTGATTAGTTAGACCGGAGGTGAAGGGATTGTCACAATACTGTGGGAAAAAAAATTACGTCAGTGCTACAGTTTGAATTTAAAACGTATTTGTGTGAACTGTGAAGTTTAGTCATGGACTGTGGAAACTAGTGTCAAGTGATTGTATATAGTGTATACCACATTTACCACTGACTAATGCAGAGTTGCAGTGCAAGGAGATCAGCTAAAAGTAGTTGGATCTGTATGTGCGTTATAATTAATCGAAATTAGTAGATTAATCGAACACTGAAATTTTAATCAGTAGCAGCTCTAAAATTCAACCAAAAAAATATCAAAGCAATAACTCCAAGACCAATAATAAATAACACGTTATCTCCTCCGATTCTGCAACATGTCTGGTTGATGAATGGCCGGTCAGAAACCAACTTAAAAGCATGAATCAATACTCGCCAAACTTCTACTAACACAAAATTAGCTGAAGGAGCACAAAGGGTGGTGCTAAAGAGCTAAAAAAAAAACCTGTACATTCACGATTGTGTGCCGTGTGTATGCAAGAAAAGTTTGGGCCAACACCCTTCAGACAAAAGTCCATGGTTTTGTTGGCCAACAATCCAATCATGTGTATGAGGCATTAGTGTGCAAGCATCTGGGCTAAAGCTGTCCACATAGACCCTCCTTCGCACTGCCATAGACTTCGTCCCTTCCACGCTGTGCTCCACGAGGGCTTCAAGCCTAATTTTCAGATCGCTCCACTGCAGGGTAGTCTTCCAGGTCACGATTGCAGACTGACAGCGGTGAGAGCTGGCAATGCAGAGGATGGTTTATGTGGACAGCTTTTCACTGATGCTTGCATTAGATGTGCCTGTTTTAATCCTCAACCATGCGAGTTGCTAAATGTAACCATATTGCTACACTTACAGGCACCTCTCTTCTCTTTTATACGCTATAGCTCCTGCTGGATTTTGATTCTAATCCCCATGTGGAGGCTGAACATTTTATGGTTATACAACCTATCAGATGTGGAACGAATCATCTGAGTTTCCATTATTTCTTATGGGGAAATTTGCTTTGATATACAAGTGCTTTGAATTACAATCATGTTTCCAAAACCAATTATGCTTGCAATTCAAGGTTTTACTCTATTTTGTTTAACCAATTTTTCACTTTTTTAGCTATTCAAACGTCGTGGCTGCTTGTTGCTTTGTTTAACCACTTGCCTACCGGACACTTACACCCACTTCCTGCCAAAGCCATTTTTCAGCTTTCAGCACTGTCGCACTTTGACAATTGCGCGGTCATGCTACACTGTACCCAAACAATTTATAATTTTCTTCACACAAATAGTTTTATTTTGGTGGTATTTAATCACAAAAAAGTTTTTGAAAAAAGTTTACTTTTTTTCTGTCAGTAAATTTTGTAACTAAGTCATTTTTCGCCTTCACTGAGCTGCGCTGATGAGGCAGCGCTGATGGCCTGAATTGGTGGGCATTGATGAGGTGGCACTTATGGGCACTGATTAGGTGCCCATAAGTTCACCTATGATTGAGGAAAAGGACCTCCAAGGTAGTATTCCTGAGAAGGTACATCAAGCCACACCAGAAAGGCAGAGGGAGATTAGGGACGTAAGCAAGTGGCTGAAGTGCTGGTGTAGTAAGTAGGGGGTTGGGTTCCTGGTGGACTGGACTGACTTCTCAGTCCATAACCAGTACTATAGAAGGGATGGACTGCACCTAAATGAGGAAGGTGAAAATCAGCTGGTAATGAAGATGGGCAAAAGGTTAGAAGGGTTTTTAAACTAGGCGATGTGGGGGGGGGTCAAGAGGTAAAGATAGCGTGGAACATATTCCAGCGGGTAGTATTGGGGGCATTAGTGGCAGTTTGACCAAAGTACATAAACCCAAGGTAAGTATAGTAGTAAGTCCTAGTTGTAATCTCAGAACACCCAATAAGAGGGTAATATGCGACCAGTCTAAACTATGTGACATGTTCACCAGTGCTAGGAGCCTGGTGCACAAGATGGGTGAACTAGAGTTACTGTTGTACAAGGAGGATTTGGATTTTTTGGGAATTTGAGACCTGGTTCAACAGCTCTCATGATCGGCTGGAAACCATTCAAGGGTATACACTTTATCGCAAGGATAGAGGGGGTAAAAAATGGGGAGGAGTATACCTATATATCAAGAATAATGTACAAGTGAATGTGAGCGATGACATTACTTAGGAAGGAGGTGGAATCCTTATGGGTCCCTTTCCAAAGGGATAAGGCTAAGGGGAAAATAATACTGGGAGTATGCTATAGGCCCCCCTAACCTGAGGGAGGAATGGTAGACAGATCTCCCATCGCAATTTGGATTAGCAGCAAGGATGGGAAGTGCTAACATAACAGGGGATTTTAATTATCCAGCCAGACTGGGTGGAGGGAACCACGTATTCATCTAAGGCTCGCCAATTCCTAAATGTCTTGCAGGACAATGGTCAGATGGTAGACACACCAACTAGAAATAAAGCATACTGGATCTAATTACCAACAATACAGACATGATCATGGATGTAGAAATATGGGGCAATTTAGATCACACCAATCACAGCTCAGTTGCGTTTAGTATAAATCGCACAAATAGGAAACATAAGGGGAATACAAAGACACTGAATTTCAAAAGAGCCAACTTCCCTAAACTACAAACCTTGCTAGAAGGCATAAATTGGGATAAAATCTTAGGAACAAAGAACACGGAGGAGAGATGGGTTTGCTTTTAGAGCATATTAACCACTTGACCACTGGGCACTTAAACACCCTTAATAACCAGACCAATTTTTAGCTTTCGGTGCTCTCACATTTTGAATGACAATTAGTCATGTAACACTGTACCCATATGAAATTTGTCATTTTTTTCACACAAATAGAGCTTTCTTTTGGTGGTATTTAATCACCGCTGGGTTTTTTATTTTTTGTGCTATAAAAGAAAAAAGACCGAAAATTTTGTAAAAAAATAAAAAAATAATTGAATTTTTTTTTTAGTAATTTTTCTTCATAAATTTTGGTCAAAATTTATACCACTACATATCTTTGGTAAAAATAAGTACAAATTGGTGGATATTATTTGGTCTTTGTGAAAGTTAGAGAGTCCACAAGCTATGGTACCAATATCTGAAAATTGATCACACCTGAAGTACTGACGGCCTATCTAATTTCTTGAGACCCTAACATGCCAGAAAAGTACAAATACCCCCCAACTGACCCCTTTTTGGAAGAAGACAATTCCAAGGTATTTAGTAAGAGGCGTGATGAGTTTTTTGAAGTTGTAATTTTTTCCCACATTTCTTTGCAAAATCATGATTTTTTTTTTTTTTTTTACAAAATTGTCATATCCGTTTTTTTTCGCACACACAGCATATGCATACCACAAATTACACCCCAAAACACATTCTATTACTCCCGAGTATGGCGATGCCACATGTGTGAGACTTTTACACAGCTTGGCCACATACAGAGGCCCAGCATGCAGGGAGCACCATCAGGCGTTCTAGAGCACCCAGGCCAATTCTAACATGATTTATTTGCTAGAAAATTACATAGAGCCCCAAAACATTATATATGTTTTTTTTTTTTTTAGCAAAGACCCTAGAGAATACAATGGTGGTCATTCCAACTTTTTATCTCGCATGGTATTTGCGCAGCAATTTTTCTAATGTGTTTTTTTGGGGAAAAAAAAATGTTGTGCTTAAAAAAAAAAAAAAAGTTAACCCAATGTTTTTGCATAATGTGAAAGATGAAGTTACGCCGAGTAACTAGATACCTAACATGTCACCCCTCAAAATTGCACACGCTTGTGGAATGGCGCCAAACGTCGCTACTTAAAAATCCCCATAGGCGACGCTTGAATTTTTTTTTTTACTGGTTACATATTTTGAGTTAGAGGAGGCCTAGAGCCAGAATTATTGCTCTCGCTCTAATGTTCGCAGTGATAACTCACATGTGTGGTTTGAACACTGTTTTCATATGTGAGCGGGACTTGCGTGTGCATTAACTTCTGCATGCGAGCACATGGGGACAAGGGCGCTTGCTTTAAAATTAATTTTTATTGTCCATTTTACTTTATTTTAGTTTGACATTTTTTTTTCCCCAAAAATAAATTTTTTGATCACTTTTATTCCTATTACAAAGAATGTAAACATCCCTTGTAATAGGAATATGGCATGACAGGTCCTCTTTACAGTGAGATCTAGGGTCAATAAGACCCCATATCTCACCTCCTAGGCTGGGAAGCCTGAAATAAAAAAAACGATTCTGGCTTTGATCGTATTGGGGAGTCGGTAGATGCACCGGAGGGCCTCCTGTAAGAACGATCAAGCAGCCGCTATGATTGTTCTTATGGTGTAGGGAATCACCGGCTGAAAAAGCTAATATCTGAATGATGCCTGTAGCTACACCCATCATTCAGATATCCCGCACAAAATCAAGGACATCATATGGCGGGTGGGCGGGAAGTGGTTAAAATGCTTTTTTTTTTTAACTCAAAGTTGTCCATTTATACAATATTTCTAACACATAGCATGTACATACCAAAAATGACACCCCAAAATATATTCTCCTACTCCTCCTGAGTACGGCGATAACACGTATGAGACTTCCACAACCTGGCAACATCCAGAGGCCGAGTACAGCCGAGCATGGCTGGGTATTGCAGGGTATCACCGAGTATGGCTGGGTATGGCAATTTATGGCAGAGTATTGGCAGTGTATTACAGGCTATGGCGGGGCATTGCTTAGTATTGCAGAGTATTGGCAGGGCATCGCTGGGTATTGCAGCGTATTGGCAGGGAATTGAGGGGTTGTCTGTGAGCAGCGCTGTGGGCACTGCAGATCCAGCCCACAGCGTTGCTGACACCGATCTCTACCCCTCCGCTGTACAGAGAGGGGAGGGAGGGAGGAACCGGCATCATAACATGACGTCAGTTTGTTTACAAGTGATCGCGATCACATGGTAAACAGCCGCGATGATCAGTGATGCTCCGGGTCGGGCAGTCACCGATACTCTCGAGTGCACGCCCCAGGGGGCGCGCGAGACCAGAATTCTGGGAGGATGTCATATGAAGGCCTCCCAGAGTTAAGCAACCGCCCTGTAGCCGTCATTTGGCTACGGGCCGGTTGTTAAGTGGTTAAAGAAGAAGTAAACCCTGATGAGTTTATTTCCTCTTTCATTCCCTGCAAAGGCAAAGCATAATGGACTACTATGCATCGCATAGTAGTCCATTATGTGTCACTTACCTGACACAGGAGCCAGCGATGTCACCGCTGTCCCCTGTAGTCCGGCGCATCCATCTTTTCGGTGGGGTCTCGCAGCTCCGCCGCTGTCATTCAGCGAAGCCGCGATGACGTCACTCCCGCACATGCGCACGGGAGCCGACACGCGCGGCAGCTCCGTTGTTGGAAATGCCGCGTTCAGTGCGCCTGCGCGCCGGTGCCTGTCTTCGGGCAACTATCTCCTAAACCGTATAGGTTTAGGAGATATTTCTTGGACCTACAGGTAAGCCTTAATCTAGACTTACCTGTAGGTCAAAGTGGTTTGTAAGGGTTTACAACCACTTTAAATAAGGGCATTAGCCAATGCATCCCATTGGGTAATACATTTAAAAGAGTGAACAAAAGTCCTGGATGGCTTAACTCCAGTGTAAAAATGCATATAAAAGCAAAGGAGAAGGCCTTCAAAAAATACAATGTTGCGGGATCATCAGCATTCAGACTTTATAAAGAATGCAACAAGAAATGTAAGGGTGCAATAAGGACGGCTAAGATAGAACATAGCGGAGGAGAGCAAAAAAAATCCCAAGAAATTCTTTATGTAAATGGTAAAAAAAAGGACAGACCATATTGGCCCCTTAAAGAATGAGGAAGGACATCTGGTTACAAAGGATGGGGAGGTGGCGAAGGTATTGAATTTATTCTCAGTCTTCACAAGGGAATTGAGGGGGGCTTCAGTAACCAAAACTGCAGTGTTTTATCCTCATGACACATTACAGGAAGCACCTCCATGGTTAACAGAGGATAAAATTAGACTTGGGAAACTTGACATTAATCACTGGGACCTGATGGCGGCTACTTGGAGAACTCAGTCAAGTAATTGCCAGACTATTCTTCCTAATTTTTTACTGACAGTCTACTGACTGGGATGGTGCCAGCTGATTGGAGAAAAGCCAATGTAGCACCAATATTTAAAAAGGGCCCAAAATACATCCCTGGGAATTATAGACCATTTAGCCTAACATCATTAGTATGTAAACTCTTGGAGGGAACGATAAGGGACTATTTACAATATTTTAGTAATGAGAACGGTATCAGCAGTAATCAGCATGGATGCATGAAGAATTGTTCTTGCCAAACCAATCTATTAATCTTCTATGAGGAGGTGAATTGCCATCTAGATAAAGGAAGGCCTGTAGACATGGTGTATCTGGATTTTGCAAAAGCATTTGACACAGTTCCCCATAAACGTTTACTGTACAAAATAAGATTTGTTGGCATGGACCATAGGGTGAGTACATGGATTGAAAACTGGCTATAAGGATGAGTTCAGAGGGTGGTGATAAATGGGGAGTACTCAGAATGGTCAGGGGTGGGTAGTGGGGTCCCCCAGGGTTCTGTGCTGGGAACAATCCTGTTTAATTTGTTCATAAACGACAAGGAGGATGGGGTAAACAGTTCATTCTCTGTATTTGCGGACAATACTAAGCTAAGCAGGGCAATAACTTCTCCGCACGATGTGGAAGCCTTGCAAAAAGATCTGAACAAATTAATGGGGTGGGCAACTACATGGCAAATGAGGTTCAATGTAAAATAATGCATAGGTGATAGGCTCACCAATGGCATGCAATGCCAAGCTGTTACTAACAAAGCAAACAGAATATTGGCATGCTTTAAAAAGGGGATTGATTCCAGAGATAAAGCGATAATTCTCCCGCTCTACAAGACTCTGGTTCGGCCACACCTAGTGTATGCTGTCCAGTTCTGGGCACCAGTCCTCAGGAAGGATGGTACTGGAAATGGAGCGAGTACAAAGAAGGGCAAGAAAGCTAATAAAGGGTCTGGAGGATATTCGTTATGAGGAAAGTTGCGAGCACTGAACGTATTCTCTCTGGATAAGAGATGCTTGAGCGAGGATATGATTTCATTATACAAATACCAAAATATTGGTGTATACTGCGCTGTGACGAGGACTTTGATTAAGCCACCAACACAGCTTCTAGACAAAAGCGTGGAAAACGGAAACAAACAATTTTGTGTAGCGCTATATCAAAGTGTCAGGAAAAATGTGTCAACATGCATATATCTGAAACCATCTAAATATATCAAATGCTACGGCATGAACACAAAAAATGTGAAATTAAACATTTAAGCAAAAAATAAATATATGTGAAGGAGAATATATGTGGACATTTTTTATTTTTTTTCTAGATATAGTCATTCGCAACCTCTTTAACAGAAAGTGCAAATACTAGATGAGTCCCACAAAGTCCAACATCCAGTGTCAAATTGCAAGAAAAAAAAATCAGGAAAGGCTTCAAGAAAAACTTTCAAGGTGTGTTCTTCATACATAGAACACCACCACCGTGAGACTGGGGGAGGCTTACCGGAGGACTTGGACTTGGCTAGGCATATGCCCCCCAATTCGTGTAGGCTTATAGCTGGAAATCAACCCAACAGGTATAAATAGTCCACAAATTCGGCTCACACCACACAGGGGTCACCATCTCTTTATCAGCGATGCTGTGAATGGGGGGGGGGTCCACACCCCAGATGATGACTCTGTGGTCGAAATACGTTGGGTGGACTCCTTTACAGACATCGCTTGCAACTTTTATATCTATGTGCCGTTTGACTTCTTCAAAATGTGAGTGTTCCTTTATATGCCTTATTGATTAAAACGCTTTTTTGACAATATTACGCCATGTCGGATTCCTATTTTTATGGGTTTTATATACAATACCGTGACCTTATCTTCTACTAGATAACAAATTATCACTAAATTGATGCTGTGGTGTGAGCCGAGTTTGTGGACTATCTATACCTGTTGGGTTGATGTCCAGCTATAAGCCTACACGACTTGGGGGGCATATGCCTAGCGAAGTCCAAGTCCTCCGGTAAGCCTCCCCCAGTCTCACGGTGGCGGTGCTCTATGTATGAAGAACATACCTTGAAAGTTTTCCTTGAGGCCTTTTCCTGATTTTTTTTTTTTTTTCTTGCAATTTGACACTGGATGTTGGACTTTGTGGGACTCATCTAGTATTTGCACTTTCTGTTAGAGGTTGTGAATGACTATATCTAAAAAAAAAAAAAAAAATTCCACGTATATTCTCTTTCACATATATTTATTTTTTGTTTAAATGTTTGATTTGACATTTTTTGTGCTCGTGCAGTAGCATTTGATATCTATTTATTTAGATGGTTTCAGATGTATGCATGTTGACACATTTTGCCTGATACTTTGATATAGCACTACACAAAATTGTCTGTTTCAATATACAAATACCATACTGGTGACCCCACAATAGGGATAAAACTTTTTCGCAGAAGGGAGTTTAACAAGACTCGTGGCCACTCATTAAAATTAGAAGGAAAGAGGTTTAACCTTAAACTATGTAGAGGGTTCTTTACTGTAAGAGCGGTAAGGATGTGGAATTCCCTTCCACAGGCGGCATCACTAATGGGCACTGGTGGCACTGGTGGGCATTGATTTGTGACGCTATATTCCAATATTGTAATCGGGGCACTGATGATCAGTTCCCTGATTAATTCCTAGATCTTTCCCTGCGTGGAGATGCTGCTGATAGGCTCTCCTTCACACACACTGTCAGTGCGAGGCGAGGAGAGCAGATTATCGGCACTAACTTGTTTTACATGTGACCGGCTGTAATTGGACACAGCAGATCACATGGTCAAAGTCTCGGATGTGGCTCTTTCCAGAGGTTGGGGTCGCGCCATGTTCCAACAATGCGGCGAGATTGCCGTGTGAGAACGCCACACCCCTCCCTGCTGTCGGGCAGGTAAAGAGCTGATGTTTCTAACAATTACGATTTCAGTGATGGTTTGAACAGTGAAAATACAATTTTTGTACTTATTATAAAATCTCATTTTATTTTTTTGGGAGTCCATTTAGGAAAAGTTTTTAACCTTCTAGTTTTATTAAGCCTACATTAGTACTGGACATTGGCAAAAAAAAAATCATAGGCTAGCCAAGGATAATCTCTTCTACTACAAGCATCCCTCAATTTTGTTGGAAAGCAGTACCAGAAACCAGTGTCTCTCAACAGTCTCCATAAAAAGGATTTTCTCTTAAGTTCATCGACTGACACAGCTCCTTTCTTAGACCTTCGGGTTGTTACGCCACCTTCAGGAGAGGACTAGGCAGAACATGTTATAACAAAACTAGAACTTTCTAGTTCCACCCAATGGGCAGTCCCTTAGGTAATAACCCCCCAGCCTGCCTCCTGCAGCTTCATTTTTTTCTGCCTAGTGAAGAAGGACCTAGGAACCCTGGGGGCCCATCGGTCTGTGGATTTTTCTGTAGAAGTTTGCCTTTTGCTCAAGATCCTGTGATCTGCTATCAACAGCCGGCTGGGTGACAGGCTGGATACCCTTATCCTTGTAGTCTCCCCAGCCTGTGCAGACCAAAGCTCTGTGCTGGGTCAGCCACGACATTTCCCCCAGCTCCAGGGGTGGCGGGTGGGCGTAATGCTCTGGGGCACACACATAATCGGGCTACTGATGTATGCGTCACAGCGTGCCTGACCCGCAGCCACCCCGTACTAATTGGAGAGTGAGTCTGTGATGGAATGTCTCCCAGCTTGTCAGGACTGGTAAGTACAGCTCTCCCTGCCTCGTGGGGCTGAGCATCTGGGTATTCCCTGGGAGGTCAATTCGGGGGTCCCTCATCTCCCTCTCTTCTCTCCCTGTCTCCATCTTCCCTCCCCCTTCCCTATCTTCCCTCCCCCCTTCCCTGTGGGGGATGCTGCGTGGGCTTCTGAGTGGTGTGTGTGCCATAGACGGGCTCTCCGGCGGGGGCTCTTACCTGGGGTGGGGACTACGCTGAATAGCTGTCTGCTGATCATTGTAGCGCTGTTTACCGCCATTTCTCTGAATGTTTTTTCACTGTCCTTCATTGCATACAGTGTTTTCCGGCCATTTTTGGTGTGACCAGGGAGCAGCACTCTATTTTAGTCCAGCGGCCATTTTCCCTGTGATTATGCCCTTTATACTGGATCCTCGGCGGCCATTCTGTTAAACCCTGAACATGTTTTTCAGCTTCAGCGCTGTACAGTGGCGCTCAGCACAGCATGTTTTTTTCTCTTAAGCATCTGGGAGCTGACACAGGCACACCTATCTGGACGGCGCAGAACTCGGTCAGGGTGGTGAGTCCTGCGGTGGGGGCTCCTCAGCCTGCAGCAGTTAGGAGGGTGGTGGGACCATCACTGTCCTAAGTCCCCAACAGGTGGCAGACAGGTTAGGGTCAGCATGGCTTCAGAAACTGGTGTTTCTTCCCCCAAAATCCAGACAATTGGAACCGGTTCGCCTGCAGACAATGCAATGCCTCTGGGTGCTTTGTCAGCGGTCCTTAATACGTTCGTTGCCAAGATGGAGGCGGGTGGGCGGAAAGGTGGTAAAAAAAAAAAAGCTCCCGCCCCCCCCCCCCGTCCTCCGGGGAGAGCTCTGATGCAGACTCGGACCCTGCTGAGGCTGTTGACCCCTGTTCTGTCATTTCAGATGACACTGACCAGGACCATTCGGACAGTGAGGATGATTCCCCATCCAGGTCTGTGCGTGATAAAGTGCTTGTTGGCTCACTTATCACAGCTGTGCGTGATACCCTGAAAATTCAGGATACAGCAGATCCCTCTGCTGATGTAGTGGTCCCTTTTGGGTCCTGTAAGCCAGCCCGTACACCTAAGGTGTTTCCGTATCTGACTTATTTCGATAAGTTCATATACAAGGAATGGTGTCAACCGCAACTGAGTGGCTTTTCAAAAAAAAAATGGTCGGCTCCTCCGGTTGTGGACCCCCCAGTATCCAGGTTAAACAAAGTAACCATGATCCCGGTAGAGGGGACCTTTAAGGACCCCACGGACAAGAAGGCCAAGGCAGTGGCCCATTCCTTGTTTACGGTTGTGGGGTCAGCAACGCGACCAGTACTGGCATCCACACTTGTGTCGCAGACACTTACTGAGTGGGCAAAACTTTTGCACCGCAAATTGGGGGACCAACAGGCTTCTCCAGTCTGCATGGAACTAGCAGACCAGTTAATGCAAGGCCTTAAGTATGTTTGTGACGCGGCCCTGGATACCCTCCCTCTGTTATCCAGGGCAACAGTGTCAGTGTTGCTGAGGCGCCTGATTTGGCTAAAATGCTGGTCGGCTGACCCCAGGCATCTAAAAAAGCCCTGACGGATTTACCCTTCCTTGGTGAGCGGCTTTTTGGAGCTTCGTTAGATGACATTATTAAAAATGCCACAGGTGGTAAGAGTACTCTACTCCCACAGGCCAGGAAGGCTAAGGAGCCACACCGTAGGCAAGGGCCCTCATTTTCCGCTCACAATCGGCTTTTTCGTCCGCCCGGGGGTACAGTTAAACGCCCCCAGCCTGACAGGACGACCTCTGACGGACAAAAATGTCCCTGGAACCGCAAGCCTGCGAGCAAAAGTGCTACCGCACGAAGGTTTGCAACGCGGGTGGGGGGTCGCCTTCGGGAGTTTGCAGCCTGGTGGGCCTTTCGGCTGCCTGACCAATGGATCTGTGATCTGATTTCCTCCGGCTACAAGATAGTTCCTTTCTTGGCCACCAAACAGATTATTCCCCTCCTGCATTCCCGTACTCCTGGCTCGCCGGGAGGCCCTGATGGGGGCAGTAAGGGACCTGCTGAGTCATGGGGTGATAGTACCTGTTCCCAGAGCCGGAAAGATTCCAGGGGTTCTACTCCAATCTGTAGTCCCCAAAAAGGAAGGGGTACGTCCAATCTTGGACCTAAAAGCCCTCAATTACTTTGTAAAAGTACAGAGGTTCAGAATGGAATCAGTTCGCTCAGTAGTCGCTGCACTCCATTAAAGGGACTCCCTGGCGTCCTTAGACATCCAGGATGTATACCTGCACATACCCATATGCCTCCGGCATCAGAAGTTTCTGCGATTTTCAGTCAGGGAGGCCCACTACCAGTTTGTGGCTCTCCTTTTTGGTTTGGCATCAGCCCCCCCCGAGTCTTTACCAAGGTATTGGCTCCTGTTTTGGCGTTGCTGCGACAACTCGGGATTGCGATCGTAGGTTACCTAGACGATCTCCTTCTGAGAGCATCTTCCACCTCAGAATTAGAGGACGACGTGGCAATCGCCATGCAGGCCATGCAGGAATTTGGGTGGCTGTTGAACCTAAAAAAGTTGGTGGTCGTACCGACTAAGCGTTTGGAGTACCTATGCTTTTACTGCTGGACTCCATGGAAGCGAGAGTTTTTCTCCCTTCAGACAAGCTGCAGACTCTCAGTCCTGGGGCTCATTGTGGCATCCTTAGAGGCAGTACCATATGCCCAGTTTCACACCAGAGTCTTTCAGAAGGAGATCTTGACGAAATGGGACAAATCTCCATTATCCCTGGATCGGCAGATTCAGATGAGTCAGTTAGTCAGGGACTCCCTGCTCTGATGGCTGAGATCCCTGGCACTTCAGTCCGGGAAGTTGTTCCTACCGCTACATTGGACAGTGATCACAATGGACGCCCGCCTAACCGGCTGGGGTAGGATAATGGGAGTTCAGTAGACCCAGGGCCTCTGATCGGAGGAGGAATCCAAGTTGCCGATCAATGTGCTCGAGCTGTGAGCGATCAAGCTATGCCTTTCCACATGGCCGAGACTTTGAGGGCGTCCGATCAGGATCCAGTCAGACAACAACAACGCCACGGTGGTCGCATATGTCAATCACCAAGGAAGAGCAAGAAGTTTGGCCGCCGCATGGGGGGTTGCTCACATCCTTCAGTGTGCAGAGCGACATGTACCGGCCCTATCGGCCATTTACATCCAGGGAGTAAAGAACTGGCAGGCGGACTATGAAAGTCACCAGATGCTGGACCCAGGAGAAAGGGCGTTGCATTCAGAGGTGTTCAGGCTACTGTGCCTGCGATGGGGCACACCAGACGTGGATCTTTTGGCCTCCCGTCTCAATCGGAAGGTGCCAAGATTCGTATCCTGGACAAGAGATCCTTGGGCAGACGTGCTGGTGGCTACGTGGGATCAGTAGCAGCTGATCTATGCCTTTCCTCCACTGAAACGGTTACCACGTCTGCTCCGCAGAGTGGAGGCCGAGGGGATTCCCAGTAATTCTGACTGCCCCAAATTGGCCTCAGCATCCCTGGTACGCAGACCTAGTGTGCCTGGTGGCTACGCACCATGGCGACTGCTGTTACGAGAGGACCTTCTGTCTCAAGATCTGATTCTCCATCCTGCTTTACCAACCCAGGTACGAAATGTAAAGGAATATTACACTTTCACTTTAAGCATTATTAAAATCACTCCTCCCGAAAAAACTGTAGTTTTTAAAACTTTTTTTGCATTGATGCATGTCCCCTGGGGCAGGACCCAGGTCCCCAAACACTTTTTAAGACAATAACTTGCATATTAGCCTTTAAAATTAGCACTTTCCCATAGACTTTAATAGGGTTCTAAAGTTCACACGAAGTTTAGATCTGTTTGCAGGTTCAGGTGCTAACTGATCCGGGGGCTGTTCGGCTCATCCTTTATGGTGCATCGGCTGATGCCTGTTTTGGCTGCAAAGTTTGGCAGGCGGCCGTGTAATTCGCAATTGCACTAAATATTTTTTCTGGCTTTTTAGTAAATGCACTATTGCATTTGTTACCGCAAGTTTTGAGGCGGTTTGTGAGGTAGTGACTCCCAGATTGAGGAGCATTCAGTTTTTTTTTTTGTGGGGAAAAAAGTTCTCTGCTGTTCCCACGCTCTATTTTTTTTTTTTTGTGGGTGAAGTTTTATACTGGTTCCCACATGTCATTGTGGGTGAAGTTTTATGCTTTTTCCCCACCTTGTTTTGGCACTGCTTGGGCAAGTCCTGATGGTCTAAGAAAGGAGCTGTGTCCGTCGGTGAACATAAGAGAAAATAGGATTTCTCTGTACTCACCGTAAAAACTTTCACCGTAGTTCACCGACTGACACAGCACCCTCCCCTCCTATTTTTTTTACGTTATACTGCATGTTGACGTACTGAAGCTGCAGGAGGCAGGGTGGGGGGTTGTTGCCTAAGGGACCGCCCCTTGGGCGAACTAGAATGTTATAGTTTTGTGTTAACAACATGTTCTGCCTAGTCCTCTCCTGAAGGTGGTGTAACAACCCGATGGTCTAAGAAAGTAGCTGTGTCAGTCGGTGAAATACACAGAATAGGTTTCAATCTATGTACTCACCCTATGCTATGGTCCATGCCAACGGACCTTATTTTGTACGTTTATAGGAAACTGTGTCAAATGCTTTTGCAAAATCCAGATACACCATGTCTACGGGCCTTCCTTTATCTAGATGGCAAATCGCCTCCTCATCGAAGATTAAGATATTGGTTTGGCAGGAACAATTCTTCATGAATCCATGCTGATTACTGCTAATGATACTGTTCTCTTTACTAAAATCTTGTATATAGTCCCTTATCCCCTCCAAGAGTTTACATACTGTGTTGATGTTGGGCTAACTGGTCTGTAATTCCCAGGGGTATACTTTGGGCCTTTTTTAAATATTGGTGCTACATTGGCTTTTCCTCAATCAGCTGGTATCATTCCAGTCAATAGACTGTCAGTAAAAATGAGGAACAATTGTCTGTCGATTACTTAACTGGGTTCCCTAAGTCTCCTTGGGTGCAAGGCTCCTGGGAGAAATTGAGCTAAAAGAACCACTTCAAAGGCGGATACCAGCACTTGCATACAGCTTTTCAGGGAGGATATACATTGGGATTTTAAAGTTGAAAAACATGAGTTCGCAGTTTCATTAACTTCTTCTGGGGCAGGCATACCTTGGCTTGGAGTGTATCCAGAGGAGCCCCCAAATATTGTGATAGAATCAGAGATGACCTTTCAAATGTTCATGAGCCACAGGGTGATCAACATATTTGAATTTAAAGGATAGGTTCATAATTTGGAACATTTAACCTGTTCCTGCAGCCTCTCAGTGACAGCGGGCAGCTACCTTCTCCAGGTTTCTGCTCCCACTATTTGAACATAATGTGGCTGTGTGGGGCTCAGCCATGTCATTCATCCACAGTCCTTTGTCATTGTCTTTTCCTGTCATTGTGCATCTGCCTGCCCATACATGATACAAGCAGATACACTGACAGGTCTGCAGGAGTCATGCATCAGCAAATTGTGGGAGCAATGCTTTCCAGGCTCCAAGTAAAAAAAAAAAAAAAAGTTTTTATTTTTATTTATTTTTTTTAAAGCTGAGCGTATCTTTTGAGATTAGGGATGTCTGCTCTCATAGCAACAGACTGTTCAAGTATCTAATAATTGGGATACACCTGAGGTAGGGTTCTTAAAGGAGGTAGTGTCTTCTATGGGAATGATTAGAGCTTTATTTCAGACATAGGTGGGTCTACTATTGGAAATGTAGCCATATTTGTGACAAAAACCTCAATAAAAAGGTAGTGTCAGTAACAACTTGGGGATGTTTAAATGTCTGACAACTCACACTGTTCTGCTTTTTTTTCCCCCAATCTTGCCACATGCCAAGCTTAACCCAGTGCAAAGTAGGCAGATTGCCTGCAGCTATAGGGCTAGAACCAGACATGATTGCCCTTTAGGCTGGGTTCACACCGGAGCGATGCGGGAACGCCACGAATCCGCGGCGTTTTCCCGCATCGCATGCCTCCCGCCGGCAGTTCACACTGCCCTATGCGGACTGCTGGGAGTGTCAGTGAAATGTTAATGACACCCCCAGATCAGTTCGCATATCGCAGTGCGATCTGCAAACTCGGACAGGAATCGGATCGCATGGTGTGAACACCCATGCGATCCGATTCTGCTGCGGACCAAAAAAAGGGTCCCATGCGAGTTTGCGGCGGGTGCGATGCGAATTCAGCCATACTATCTGTATGGCTGAACTCGCATCACATAGAGATCGGATGTGATTTGCACTGCAGTGCGGTGCGAATCACATGCGGTTCTCGCTGCCGCAGCGGTGTGAACCCAGCCTAAAGGAAAGAGAGCTAGCCCACTCCCCCAGGGATACTCACAGATGAGAAGAGAATTAGAGGATAGTTGTGTGACTGCAGGCTGCGACACTGCAATCCATTTGGTCCCTGCTGCTGAAAGAGAAGCGATACACTGAGATTTGTGTATATGTTTAACCACTTGCCGACCGCCGCACGACGATGTACGTCCATTTTTTGAAGAGGGATATCTCGGTAACGGCAGCAGCTGCTGCCACAACCGAGATATCCATCTCTTCAGGCGGCGGTTGGCTGTACGATAACGGTGGTCTCCGCGGCGGATTCGCCGCGAGATCACCGCTATCGGCGGCGGGAGAGGTGCCACCCCCCCTCCCGCCGCCCTCCCGCACCTTCCGCCGCTTACCGGAGCCGTCGGTAGCGGCGGAGGCGATCGGGTCCTTCCGTCTGCTGGGCATAGAGACAAGTGAGGCTAAGATGGCCCCCACTCGTCTCTATACCATAAGAGGGCGGAAGCGACGTCAAAACGTCACTTCCGCCCATACATCTTAAAGGTATATTTTTTTTTTTAAATGTCAGATTTTCTTTTTTTTTTTTTTTTTTTTGCATTTTTTTTTTTGCATTTTAGCCCAAATATGAGATCTGAGGACCTTTTGACCCCAGATCTCATATTTAAGAGGACCTGTCATGCTTTTTTCTATTACAAGGGATGTTTACATTCCTTGTAATAGGAATAAAAGTGATCCATTTTTTTTTTTTTAAAGTGTAAAAATAAATAAAATAAATTAAAATAAATAAGAAAAAATTTTTTTTTTTTTTTTAAAACACCCCGTTACGACGAGCTTGCGCACAGAAGCGAGCGCATACGTGAGTAGCGCCCGCATATGAAAACTGTGGTCAAACCACACATGTGAGGTATCGCCGCGATTGGTAGAGCGAGAGCAATAATTCTAGCCCTAGACCTCCTCTGTAACGCAAAAAATGCAACCTGTAGAATTTTTTAAATGTCGCTTATGGAGATTTTTGAGGCTAAAAGTTTGACGCCATTCCACGAGCGGGCGCAATTTTGAAGCGTGACATGTTGGGTATCAATTTACTCGGCATACCATTATCTTTCACAGTATAAAAAAAAATTGGGCTAATTTTACTGTTGTCTTATTTTTTTATTCAAAAAAGTGAATTTTTCCCAAAAAAAGTGCGCTTCTAAGACCGCTGCGCAAATACGGTGTGAAAAAAAGTATTTCAATGACCGCCATTTTATTCTCTAGGGTGTTAGAAAAAAAACAATATAAAATGTTTGGGGGTTCTAAGTAATTTTCTAGCAAAAAAAACTGTTTTAAACATGGAAACACCAAGTCCGAAAAAGAGGCCTGGTCCTTAAGTGGTTAAAGAAGAAGAAAAAATAAAATAAAGGGTGACCACCTTTTCAATGCTTGTCTGCTCCTCTGAAAGATCCCTATGCGGAAAGAAAACAGTTGGAAGAAAGCTGGAGGTATGCTTGCACACTATGGCAATCTGTGCTGAATCGTCCAAAGTCCTGGTCCAAGAGGAGCAGTAGGAAAAATAAATTAACATTTTTTGCAGGTAAAAAAAAGATAGTTTTTTTTTTTTTGTGTTTTGTTGTTTTGTTTTTTCAGCAGCAGCCTTGACAGTATTGCACCAGGGATCAGCAGATCATTGGTGCAATGAAGGACTCCTGCAGCCTGTCAGTCTGTACATCATACCGAGAGGCAGTTTCACACTGACAGGAACAATCAATGAACTACCAGAGTGTTCAACAGCACTGTGGTAGTTCATTGAGGCCGGGTTCACACTATTACTACAAACGAAAATAAATGTTTCTCTTCTATTCACCGACCAACACAGCTCCTCTCTGTAACTAAATGGGTTGTTAGCCCTATTACTGGAGATACTAGGCAAGTTGTAATATGACACTTCAGAACTTTTAGTTCCGCCCATGAGGCGTTTCCTAGGCCACAACCCCACAGCCTGCACAGGCAGAACTCAGTTTTTTCTTGCCTAGTGAGGAGATAAGAACTAGGAACCCTGTGGGCCCATAGGTCTGTGTTTTTTTGATGCAGAAGCTTGGCTTTTTGCGCAAGATGAATGATCCTGTGATCTATCAACAGCTGGCTGGGTGACAGGCTGATTCACTTATCTTTGTAGTCTCCCCAGTCCGGCCATCGAGCATGTGCAGGTCGCAGCTAAGGCTCGGCAGGCCATGACATACCTCAGCTCCAGAGGTGGTCGGTGAGCTTTATGCTCCGGGGCATACATATGACCGGGCTACTAATGTCTGCGTCACAGTATGCCGAGGCCAGTAGTCTTCCCTGTAGTGATGGACGAACGTTTCGCCCGGCGGTCGTTTCGCGGCGAATTTCCGACATTCGCGGTCCGCACGTTCGAACGCCTTTTTCCGTCGTTCGCCGCGGCGGACTTACGTGTTTAATGTATACAAGAACTTTAACCTTTGGTGACACGTTTATCATGTGATACAGGACAGCCAATTGAGACATGACAGCACATGGACACTTGTACATTCCCCCTAACCTATAAATACACCCGATCCGGTGGCCATTTTACATTCTTTCTTCTGTTACGATAGGGACAGGTTCCTGTGTGGAGTAGGGAGAGATAAACCACTAGCTATTTGGTACACAAAAGTTCTTTTCAGGACTGGTATAGGTGTTAGGTGTTGATAGGTTTGCTGTGCTGCTGATTCTTGCAGCAGCCTGAGTGTCTTTTGTTAGTTTAGAGAAAGGGAAAGGACGGTGTATGCTACAGGGACAGCCAGATTAGTCTTTCATCATCATCATCATCATCATCATCATTAGCTTTTACTATCAAGGTCCACAAAAGAGCTGTTCCAGTAACCACTAATCGTTCTCTTTTTTTGCCAATTTGTATAGGGACAGGAAGGAAGCAGTGTTGTCAGGCAGTGAGGGTAATTTTAAAGACTTGCTGTTATTATTAGTTCCACAAAGGTTCTTTTCAGGACTGGTATCAGTGGTACAGTAATAGGCTTGTACATGTATAATATTCTTTCTTCCAAATATAGAAAGGATATTATACTTGACTGCTGCCCTTCTGCTGCAGTCTGCTAAACATTCACAACTCACTTGTTCCACAAAAGTTCTTATAAGGACTGGTAACTTGGTATAGGGTGCTACGGTACATAGGCTTGAGTGCGGTACAGTCTGCTGTTCTGTAAGGACCGCTATCGGTCCACAATAGATAGGGTTGACGTGCACCACTGCTGACCGCTGCCCTATACTGCAGCAGTCCTTCAGCGGTATAGGGACTGACGTACAGTCTGCTAATCACTAACACACAACCTGCTTGTTCCACAAAAGTTCTTATAAGGACTGGTAACTTGGTATAGGGTGCTACGGTACATAGGCTTGAGTGCGGTACAGTCTGCTGTTCTGTAAGGACCGCTATCGGTCCACAATAGATAGGGTTGACGTGCACCACTGCTGACCGCTGCCCTATACTGCAGCAGTCCTTCAGCCGTATAGGGACTGACGTACAGTCTGCTAAACACTAATACACAACCTGCTTGGTCCACAAAAGTTCTTATAAGGACTGGTAACTTGGTATAGGGTGCTACGGTACATAGGCTTGAGTGCGGTACAGTCTGCTGTTCTGTAAGGACCGCTATAGGTCCACAATAGATAGGGTTGACGTGCACCACTGCTGACCGCTCACCTATACTGCAGCAGTCCTTCAGCGGTATAGGGACTGACGTACAGTCTGCTAATCACTAACACACAACCTGCTTGTTCCACAAAAGTTCTTATAAGGACTGGTAACTTGGTATAGGGTGCTACGGTACATAGGCTTGAGTGCGGTACAGTCTGCTGTTCTGTAAGGACCGCTATCGGTCCACAATAGATAGGGTTGACGTGCACCACTGCTGACCGCTCACCTATACTGCAGCAGTCCTTCAGCGGTATAGGGACTGACGTACAGTCTGCTAATCACTAACACACAACCTGCTTGTTCCACAAAAGTTCTTATAAGGACTGGTAACTTGGTATAGGGTGCTACGGTACATAGGCTTGAGTGCGGTACAGTCTGCTGTTCTGTAAGGACCGCTATCGGTCCACAATAGATAGGGTTGACGTGCACCACTGCTGACCGCTGCCCTATACTGCAGCAGTCCTTCAGCGGTATAGGGACTGACGTACAGTCTGCTAAACACTAATACACAACCTGCTTGGTCCACAAAAGTTCTTATAAGGACTGGTAACTTGGTATAGGGTGCTACGGTACATAGGCTTGAGTGCGGTACAGTCTGCTGTTCTGTAAGGACCGCTATCGGTCCACAATAGATAGGGTTGACGTGCACCACTGCTGACCGCTGCCCTATACTGCAGCAGTCCTTCAGCGGTATAGGGACTGACGTACAGTCTGCTAAACACTAATACACAACCTGCTTGGTCCACAAAAGTTCTTATAAGGACTGGTAACTTGGTATAGGGTGCTACGGTACATAGGCTTGAGTGCGGTACAGTCTGCTGTTCTGTAAGGACCGCTATCGGTCCACAATAGATAGGGTTGACGTGCACCACTGCTGACCGCTCACCTATACTGCAGCAGTCCTTCAGCGGTATAGGGACTGACGTACAGTCTGCTAATCACTAACACACAACCTGCTTGTTCCACAAAAGTTCTTATAAGGACTGGTAACTTGGTATAGGGTGCTACGGTACATAGGCTTGAGTGCGGTACAGTCTGCTGTTCTGTAAGGACCGCTATCGGTCCACAATAGATAGGGTTGACGTGCACCACTGCTGACCGCTGCCCTATACTGCAGCAGTCCTTCAGCGGTATAGGGACTGACGTACAGTCTGCTAAACACTAATACACAACCTGCTTGGTCCACAAAAGTTCTTATAAGGACTGGTAACTTGGTATAGGGTGCTACGGTACATAGGCTTGAGTGCGGTACAGTCTGCTGTTCTGTAAGGACCGCTATCGGTCCACAATAGATAGGGTTGACGTGCACCACTGCTGACCGCTCACCTATACTGCAGCAGTCCTTCAGCGGTATAGGGACTGACGTACAGTCTGCTAAACACTAATACACAACCTGCTTGGTCCACAAAAGTTCTTATAAGGACTGGTAACTTGGTATAGGGTGCTACGGTACATAGGCTTGAGTGCGGTACAGTCTGCTGTTCTGTAAGGACCGCTATAGGTCCACAATAGATAGGGTTGACGTGCACCACTGCTGACCGCTCACCTATACTGCAGCAGTCCTTCAGCGGTATAGGGACTGACGTACAGTCTGCTAATCACTAACACACAACCTGCTTGTTCCACAAAAGTTCTTATAAGGACTGGTAACTTGGTATAGGGTGCTACGGTACATAGGCTTGAGTGCGGTACAGTCTGCTGTTCTGTAAGGACCGCTATCGGTCCACAATAGATAGGGTTGACGTGCACCACTGCTGACCGCTGCCCTATACTGCAGCAGTCCTTCAGCGGTATAGGGACTGACGTACAGTCTGCTAAACACTAATACACAACCTGCTTGGTCCACAAAAGTTCTTATAAGGACTGGTAACTTGGTATAGGGTGCTACGGTACATAGGCTTGAGTGCGGTACAGTCTGCTGTTCTGTAAGGACCGCTATCGGTCCACAATAGATAGGGTTGACGTGCACCACTGCTGACCGCTCACCTATACTGCAGCAGTCCTTCAGCGGTATAGGGACTGACGTACAGTCTGCTAATCACTAACACACAACCTGCTTGTTCCACAAAAGTTCTTATAAGGACTGGTAACTTGGTATAGGGTGCTACGGTACATAGGCTTGAGTGCGGTACAGTCTGCTGTTCTGTAAGGACCGCTATCGGTCCACAATAGATAGGGTTGACGTGCACCACTGCTGACCGCTGCCCTATACTGCAGCAGTCCTTCAGCGGTATAGGGACTGACGTACAGTCTGCTAAACACTAATACACAACCTGCTTGGTCCACAAAAGTTCTTATAAGGACTGGTAACTTGGTATAGGGTGCTACGGTACATAGGCTTGAGTGCGGTACAGTCTGCTGTTCTGTAAGGACCGCTATAGGTCCACAATAGATAGGGTTGACGTGCACCACTGCTGACCGCTCACCTATACTGCAGCAGTCCTTCAGCGGTATAGGGACTGACGTACAGTCTGCTAATCACTAACACACAACCTGCTTGTTCCACAAAAGTTCTTATAAGGACTGGTAACTTGGTATAGGGTGCTACGGTACATAGGCTTGAGTGCGGTACAGTCTGCTGTTCTGTAAGGACCGCTATCGGTCCACAATAGATAGGGTTGACGTGCACCACTGCTGACCGCTGCCCTATACTGCAGCAGTCCTTCAGCGGTATAGGGACTGACGTACAGTCTGCTAAACACTAATACACAACCTGCTTGGTCCACAAAAGTTCTTATAAGGACTGGTAACTTGGTATAGGGTGCTACGGTACATAGGCTTGAGTGCGGTACAGTCTGCTGTTCTGTAAGGACCGCTATCGGTCCACAATAGATAGGGTTGACGTGCACCACTGCTGACCGCTGCCCTATACTGCAGCAGTCCTTCATCGGTATAGGGACTAAGAGTTTTGTCACAGGGTCATTTAAAAAATGACAGGCAGAGGAAGAGGCAGGCCCTTCCGCAGGGGTGGTAGGGGTAGGGCAGGAGCAACAGGCTTGAGCCAAAGTGGGAAGTTGCAGAAGGTGCGTTCAATTACTTTAAAGGATGCACCAGACTTGGTTGAGTGGCTCGCTCAGCCTTACTCTTCTGCACCCTCCTCATCCTCTCGATCTGCACCCTCTTCTTCACTCTCTGCTATGTGCACCCCCAAAGACACTACCACCAACAACACGACCACCACCACCACCACCACATACCTTCCGCTTGAGTCACTGGAATTATTTTCCGATCCATATCAAGAGGACATTTCTGATGCGCAGCCACTCTTGGTATTGGATCAGGAAGAGGAGGTAGCAACAAGCGCTACTCAGCAGTCTGACGCCAGTACCCAGATCAGCCCAAGGAGGAGGTTGGTCCCCGGTGTTGCTGCCTACTCCGAGATCTCTACTTATAGCGGTGGGGAAGGTGACGTTGATGATGACGTGTCTAGTGATGTCACGTGGGTGCCCACAAGAGAGGAAGAGGAGGGGAGTTCAGAGGGAGATATGGACCAGCAGATAGGGAGGAGAAGCAGCAATGACTTACATTGCACAGCAGGGACAAAGCAGACTGCAAATGTATCAGGAGCGAGTCATCGACCATGTACGGTCACATCTGGCGCTCCCAGGACACCGGCACATGGCTCCGCAGTGTGGGCTTTTTTTAACGTGTCCGCTGCTGACAATAGCGTTGCCATCTGCAATCTTTGCAGTCAACGCGTTAGTCGCGGTAAGCCCAATACTCACCTAGGGACGACCGCCTTAAGAAGGCACATGAGCAGCCATCACCGAGCCCAGTGGGAGCAACGGAACACACAAAGCCACACTGCAGGCTCTCACCGTCCAGCCTCGTCTTCTACTTCTCCTTCTCCTCTCTCCTCACAATTGTCCTCCACTCCACCTTCCATCACGCCAAGCTCACATTTTTCTGCAAAAAGGCAGGCTTCCGTGGGCCTAATGTTTGAGCGTAAAAAAATGATGACGCCGGATAACCCTCTTGCCCAACGGTTGGCGGCTGGCTTGTCAGAACTCATAGCCCGCCAACTACTGCCATATAAACTGGTGGACTCGGAGGCCTTTCGCAAATTTGTGGCCATTGGAACACCACAATGGAAGGTCCCAGGAAGGAAGTATTTCTCAGAGAAGGGCATCCCAGAGCTATATGGCCATGTTCAGCGGCAAGTGAATGTATCTCTGGCACACAGTGTCGGTGCCAAGATACATCTGACCACAGACACGTGGTCTAGCAAACACGGGCAGGGAAGGTATATCAGTTTTACTGCCCACTGGGTGAACCTTCTGACGGCCGTCAAGCATGTAACCCGTGGCACCCGTGTAGATTTGGTTTTACCGCCACGGATTGCATGCAGGCCTGACTCTTCTTCTCCTCCTCCTACTCCATCCTCCTCCCTCTCCTCCTCAGCTGCCTCCTCCTTTTCCGCTGCTAGCGTCTCTTCCACTGCACCGCCCAAGCTCCCCAGAACCTATTCCACATGCCAGGTGAGACGTTGCCATGCCGTGCTGCGTCTGTTGTGCCTGGAAGCAAAGAGCCACACTGGCCCGGCACTCCTTTCAGCTTTGCGTTCACAGGCAGATGAGTGGCTAACACCGCTCAATTTGACAGTTGGTAAAGTGGTGTGTGACAACGGTGCCAATCTGCTTAGCGCATTGAAACAGGGCAAAATCACGCACGTGCCGTGCATGGCACACGTCTTAAACTTGGTCGTGCAGCGATTCCTTGTCAAATACCCTGGGGTCCAGGACATCTTGCGTCAGGCAAGGAAAATCTCGGCCCATTTCAGAAGATCTTACACGGCCATGGCTCGCCTTGCTGACATTCAGCGGCGACACCATCTGCCGGTCAGACGTCTTATTTGCGATTGCCCGACGCGATGGAACTCAACCTTCTATATGCTTGATAGGCTGCTCCAGCAGAAACGTGCAGTTAACGTCTACCTGTATGAACTCTGCGAAAGAAACGGTTCTGGGGAGCTGGGTTTTTTTTCACCGCGCCAGTGGCTGCTCATGCGCGACACATGCAGACTTCTGCGGCCATTTGAGGAGATCACCAAACTGGTCAGTCGCAGCCATGGCGCCATCAGTGACATGGTACCTTATGCCTTCTTTCTGGAGCGTGCATTGCGTCGTGTCATTGATCAGGCTGTGGAGGAGCAGGAGCGGGAAGATGAGGAAGTCGCAATGCTGGATGAATTCCCAGGGGGGGCTACTCTATCTGAGACAAGTCAACAACAGGAGTCTGATGAGGAGTCAGAGGAGGATGGTGCCGGGGCGGATGAGCAGGAGCAAGAAGAGCATGCTTTAAACCTTTCTGGGATCCCTGTTGTGCGAGGATGGGGAGAGGAGAATGAAGAGGACGACATTATCCTGGATGATGAGCAGGAGCCAGGCCACCACACCGCTTCCACTTTAGTGCAAATGGGGGCCTTCATGCTCCAGTGTTTTAATAGGGACCCCCGTATAAAAAGCATGAGGGTCAAGGACCAGTACTGGGTGGCAACGTACTTAGACCCCCGGTACAAACACAAAATGGCGGAAATGTTACCGCCGTCGCAGAGGGCTGTCAGAATGCAGCACTTCCAGGCCTTGCTTCGAGAAATGCTGCATTCTGCTTTTGCGTGCGCTGGCAGAGGAGCAATTCCCACTCCCAGAGAAGGATTTGCGGGTACCAATCCAACAGCGCCTGCAAGAAGAGGCCGGTTTGAAGATGTGTTGGTGACTTCGGATATGAGGTCATTCTTTCAGCCGACCCATCGACAGGTGTCATCCGGATCCAGCATCAGGGAACGCCTAGACCGTCAGGTGTCCGACTACATTGGGTTAACGGCCGATGTGGACGCTCTGAGGAGTGATGAACCCCTAGACTACTGGGTGGGCAGGCTTGACCTCTGGCCAGAGCTTGCCCAATTTGCAATCGAACTGTTGGCTTGCCCCTCATCCAGTGTCCTGTCCGAAAGGACGTTCAGCGCAGCAGGGGGGATTGTGACCGATAAGCGTACTCGCCTAGCTCACCACAGTGTTAACTACCTCACATTTCTAAAAATGAATGAGGCATGGATCTCGGAGGAATTCAACACATGTGACCAGTAGACCATGTATATGTCTATAAACTATTTTTTTAATCAAGCACACAGACCTTCTTAATTCATTTGGCTCACTTCCTTGACCCAAAAAAGCACACCGTACTATATGCCCCTACCCTCCTCTTTGAAGAGGTTGAGCGGTGTCCTATTTCTACTGGGGCTGCTTATGATATCCCTGTGCTGTGCTGACTTCCTCCTGGGGGTTCTTATTATGAAGGGATCACACTATCCCTGTGCTGTGCTGACTTCCTCCTGGGGGTTCTTATTATGAGGGGATCACACCATCCCTGTGCTGTGCTGACTTCCTCCTGGGGCTGCTTACGGTGCTGCTGTCAGTGCTGTATGTCACGGTGCTGCTGTCAGCGCTGTATGTCACGGTGCTGCTGTCAGCGCTGTATGTCACGGTGCTGCTGTCAGCGCTGTATGTCACGGTGCTGCTGTCAGCGCTGTATGTCACGGTGCTGCTGTCAGCGCTGTATGTCACGGTGCTGCTGTCAGCGCTGTATGTCACGGTGCTGCTGTCAGCGCTGTATGTCACGGTGCTGCTGTCAGCGCTGTATGTCACGGTGCTGCTGTCAGCGCTGTATGTCACGGTGCTGCTGTCAGATGCCTCTATCACGGTGCATGTGTCATTCCGGTATGTCACGCTGCTGGTGATCATCTCCTGCACCCTCTTCTTTGCCTACCCTGGTCCCTGACCTTCCCTCTCCTCCATTGCCTTCATTAGCTCCATAGTCCTGAATTGTTAGAACAATTTCCCAAATAAAATAAAAATGCTTGTAGTTATCGATCCCAAATTCACCTCATACATGTATTATGTCATTGTCCAGATGGTGGGACTACGTTTTACCCCCTAATAATTACCACGTGGCCGCAAATTCGACATGAAGGTTTGCAAAGTTCGCCTCCCATTGAAGTCAATGGGGCCCGCGGCGAACGTTCGGTTTCGCGAACGTTTGGGTCCGTTCGCATTTCGCTTTCGCGAAACGTCCCGTCGGAAGTTCGTCCATCACTACTTCCCTGCACTGATCAGGAGTTGACTACAGTGGAATGTCTCCCAGCTTCAGGACTGGTACGTACAGCTCTCCCTGACTGGCAGGGTGGAGCAGCTGGGCATTCCTTGGGAGGTCGATTTGGGGGCCCCCCTCACGCCCTCTCTCTTCTCTCCCCTGTCCCTAACTCCCTCCTTTCCCCGCACTTGTGATGAGCGATGTGTGTGTGTGTGTCTGGGCTCTCACCTGGGGTTTTTAGCTGTGCTGGGTCCTGAAGCTTAGTCCCGCTGGATGCCTGTGTAGTCATTCCCCTGTGTTGGTTGCAGCGCTGTGCCTGCCACATGTTCTCTCTAGTCCCTCATAGCGCTGTTCGGCAGCCATTTTAAGTATGGCTTCAAGTCAGCCATTTTCCTGGTGATTCCCTATTGAGAACACTGGCGGACATTTTCTTGTAGCCAGACCATGTTTTTGTGCTCTAGCAGCTGCCCCTGTTCCCTCTACTTCCTGTTTGGTCATCACAGGGCACTGGGAAGGTTATCCTGTGTTCTGAACATGTGTGTGTATGTGTTCGCCCATTGATTGTTCACCGATCGTGTGACCGGCCGGCCACCGACGTGGTTTTCTGCTATCTCTGCATCTGGGAGCGCTGGGGATCACCAGGCATTGCGGTAATACAGTGCGGAACGGCCCAGGGTGGTGAGTCCAGTGGGTTAGAGCCCCTCAGCCAGCGGCAGCAGGAGGGTGGGACTGTCATTGCCCTATGTCCCCTTCGGGTGGCAGACAGGGTAGGGTCAGCATGGCTTCAGAAACTGGTGTTTCTGCCCCCGAAATCCAGGCAATTGCAACCGGGTCACCTGCGGACTGCGCGGTCCCTATGGACACCCTTATGGCGGTCCTCAGTTCGTTAGTTGCCAAGATAGAGGCGGTACATGGGAAGAAAGGTGCCTGCCCCCTCGTCCTCTGGGGAGAGCTCTGAAGCAGACCCGGGTCCTGCTGAGGCCGGTGACCCCTGTTCTATCTTGTCAGATGACGCTGACCAGGACCGTTCGGACAGCGAGAATGAGTCCCCGTCTGGGTCCGTGCTCGATACAGAGCTAGTTGGAGCACTTATCACAGCTGTGCGTGATACCCTGAAGAGTCAGGAGCCAGCAGATCCCTCTGCTGATGTACCGGTCCCCTTTGGGTCCTGCAAGCCAGCGTGTTCCCGTATCTGACTTATTTTGATAAGTTCATTTACAAGGAATGGGGTCGCCCACAACGGACCTTTTCAGTCCCCAAATACATGGCGGTGCGTTACCCCTTTGAGGAAAGCCTTCTCAAAAAACGGACGGCTCCTCCGGTCGTGGACCCCCCAGTATCCAGGTTAAACAAAGTAACCACGATCCCGGTTGAGGGGACTCCTGCATTCAAGGATCCCACGGACAGGAAGGCCAAGACGGTGGCTCGTTCCTTGTTTATGGTTGTGTGGTCAGCCATGCGACCTGTACTGGCATCCGCACTAGTGTCGCAGACACTGACTGAGTGGGCAAAAGTTTTGCACCGCGAATTGGGAGAGCAACAGGCCTCCCCTGTCTGCGTCGAACTAGCAGATAAACTAGTGTTAAGTACGTCTGACGCGGCCCTGGATACTCTACCTCTGTTATCCAGGGCTTCAGTGTCAGCTGTGGTGCTGAGGCACCTGATTTGTCTCAAATGCTGGTCTACTGACCAGGCATCCAAGAAAGCCCTGACGGATCTTCCCTTCCTTGGTGAGCGGCTCTTCGGAGCCTCGTTAGATGACATTATTAAAAATGCCACAGGTGGTAAGAGTACTCTACTCCCACAGGCAAGGAAGGCTAAGGAGCCATGAGGCCCTCTTTTTCCGCTCACAAGTGGCTTTTTCGTCCGCCCGGTGCTTCGACAAAACGTCCCCAGCCCGACAGGACGCCCATGGACGGTCAAAAACTTTCCCGGAACCGCAAGCCTAACAAGCCTGCGAACAAAAGTGCTACCGCATGAAGGTATGCCCCCCACCCATGCCTCGGGTGGGGTGTCGCCTTTGGGAGTTTGCAGCCCGGTGGTCCTCCCGGTTATCCGACCAATTGGTCTGCGACCTGATTTCCACAGGCTACAAGATAGTTTCTCTCTTGGCCGCCAAACAGATTCTTTCCCTCCAGCATACCCGTATCCCCGGTTCACCGGGAGGCCCTGTTGGGGGCGGTGAGGGACTTGCTGAATCAGGGGGTGATTGTACCAGTTCCGGAATCGGAACGCTTCCAGGGATTCTACTTAAATCTGTTTGTAGTTCCCAAGAAGGAAGGGGTATGTCCGATCTTGGACTTAAAAGCCCTCAATCACTTTGTAAAAGTGCAGAGATTCAGAATGGAATCTGTTCGCTCAGTAGTCGCTGCACTCCATCGGGACTCCCTGGCATCCTTAGACATCCAGGATGCATACCTGCACATACCCATATGCCTTTGGCATCAAAAATTTCTGAGTTTGGCAGTAGGGGAAGCCCACTACCACTTTGTGGCTCTTCCTTTTGGCCTGGCATCAGCCCCCCGAGTCTTTACTAAAGTACTGGCTCCAGTATTGGCATTGCTGCGACAACGCGGGATCGCGATCGTGGGCTACCTGGACGATCTCCTCCTGAGACCATCTTTCGCCTCGAAATTAGAGGAGGATGTGGCGATCACCATGCAGACACTGCAAGAATTTGGGTGGCTGTTGAACCTAAAGAAGTCGGTGAATGTGCCGACCCAGCGTCTAGAGTACCTAGGTTTGCTATTGGACTCCAGGGAAGCGAGAGTTTTTCTCCCTTCAGACAAATTGCAGACTCTCAGATCTGCGGTCATACTACTGATGAACCGCAAGTGGTCGTCGCTCTACTTTTGCATGCGAGTACTGGGACTCATGGTAGCCTCCTTCGAGGCAGTACCTTATGCAGTACCTTATGCCCAGTTCCACACCAGGGTACTGCAGAAGGAAATCTTGTTGAAATGGGACAAATCTCAATAGATCCAGGTGAGCCAGCCAGTCAGGGACTCTGATCTGGTGGTTGAGGTCCCCAGTGATTCAGTCTGGAAAATCGTTCCTTCCTCTGAAATGGATGGTGATCACTACAGGCGCCAGTCTATCCTGGGGTGGAGTGATGGGGATTCAGTTGGCTCAGAGCCTCTGGTCGACGGAAGAATCTGAGTTGCCGATCAATCTGCTCGAATTGAGAGCGATCAGGCTGTGCCTCCACACATGGTCAATGAGTCTTCAAGGGCGTCTGATCAGGATACAGTCGGACAACGCCACGGCTGTGGTGTACATAAATCACCAAAGGGGAACAAGAAGGTCAGCTGCTGCTCGGGAGGTCGCTCACATACTTCGGTGGGCAGAGCGACACGTACCGGCCCTGTCGGCCATTTACATCCCAGGGTGTAAAATTAGCAGGCGTACTATCTGAGTCGACAGATGCTGGACCCAGGAGAATAGGCATTGCATCCGGAGATATTCAGGCTGCAGTGCCTGAAGTGGGGCACACCAGATGTGGATCTATTGGCCTCCCATCTCAATTGGAAGGTGGCAAGATTTGTGTCCAGGATAAGAGATCCATGGGTAGACGCGTCGGACACGCTGGTGGCTCCGTGGGATCAGTACCAGCTGATCTACGCCTTTCCTCGAGGGGATTCCAGTAATCCTGGTTGCCCCAGATTGGCCTCAGCGGCCCTGGTACGCAGAACTGGCACGTCTGGTGGCAGACGCTCCCTGGCGACTGCCGTTGCAAGAGGACCTTCTATCTTGAGGTCCAATCTTTCATCCTGCTTTACCATCCTGGCTTTAATGGCATGGCTATTGAGAGCCAGGTGCTGAGGAACCGGGGTCTGTCAGACTCGGTGATTCCTGCTGTGTTGAGGGTGCGGAAGTCTTCTTCACAGAAGATATACCATCGTACTTGGAAGGCCTACATCTCCATGTGTGAGGAGAAAGGGTGGCATCCACGTTCCTTTTCCATAGCAAGGATCCTGCTGTTTCTCCAGCAAGGAGTAGACCAGAGTTTGGCATTGAGCACCATCAAGAGGCAAATCTCAGCCTTGGCTGTCTTTTTTTTTTTTCCAACGACCCCTGGCATCACACTCCTTAGTGAGTACCTTCGTCCAGGGGGTACGACATGTTGTCCCTCCGGTGCGCCCTCCGTTGCCCCCATGGGATTTGAACCTGGTGTTGTCGGTGCTTGAAAATATCAGGGAGATTCCCCTGTTGACTCTTTCCCAGAAAGTGGTCTTTCTAGTGGCCATCACATCGGCCAGGAGGGTTTCGGAATTGGCAGCCTTGTCTTGCAAGTTGCCTTATCTGGTCATCCATAGGGATAAGGTGGTGTTGCGTCCGCAACCGTCCTTTCTACCGAAGGTGGTCTCAGCTTTTCATATCAATGAGAACATTGTATTACCATCATTGTGTCCTAAGCCGAAGCACCCCAAAGAGGTGGCCCTGCATGCTCTTGACGTGGTGAGAGCTCTGTATTTGTCTTCCACGGCTCCCTTTTTGGAAGCCAGACTCGCGGTTTGTTTCGGTGGCTGGTCCAAAGAAGGGTATGGCGGTCTTGTCGGCCACCATTTCCAGGTGGATCAGACAGATTGTAGTACAAGCCTACACCTTAAAGGGGCAGGTGCCCCCCTTTGTGGTCACGGCCCACTCTACAAGGGCAATCAGAACAACTAAATGGGTTGTTAGCCCTATCACTGGAGATACTAGGCAAGTTGTAATACAACACTTCAGAACTTTTAGTTCTGCCCATGGGGCGGTCCCTAGGCCACAGCCTGCACAGGCAGGACTCAGTACGTCAACAAGCAGTATAACATAAAGAGAAAAAGGAGGGGCGGGTGCTGTGTCGGTCGGTGAATTACAGGGAAAATGATTTTACGGCGAGTACAAAAATCCTATTTTCTCTATGAGAGCCGACTTAACCAGTCCAACATAACTCGGTCCGACTTATGAAAATGCTCCCTGCACTACCTTGGTCTGACGTCAATAATATTCAATGGGCTGAAGTAGGATCAAAGTCGGATCATGGTCTTAACTGATCCGACTTTGGCTTGCGCCTTGTGCTCCGATGATCTTGAAGGGGAACCCCACTCCCAAATAAATAAAAAAAAAACAGAAGGGGTCCCTCCTCCAAAACCATACCAGGCCCTTTGGTCTGGCATGGATTTTAAGAGGATCCTTCACCCTGAAAAAATGGCATGTGGTCCCTCTTCAAATCCATACCAGACACTTCTCTGAGCATGCAGCCCAGCAGCTCAGGAAAGGGGATGGGGATAAGCGAGTCCCCCCCCCCCCTCCGAACCATACCAGGCCACATGCCCTCAACATGGTGGGTGTGCCCCCCCCCCACCCCAAAGCACCTTGCCTTCATGTTGATGAGGACAAGGGCCTCTTCCTGACAACCCAGGCCGTTGCTTGTGAGGGTCTGCGGGCGGGGGGCTTATCGGAATCTGAAAGCTCCCTTTAACAAGGGGAGCCCCACCCTATGTGAATGAGTATCAGGTAAAAGTGTCAAAAAAATGTCTTCTAGCACTCTCTGGTTCTGGTCATTCTGTCTGCTCCCTCTGTTCTTCTTTTGATGTTGACTCAATGCTCTCTCCCACTCTAATGCTGGGTGTGCGGTGTGTACTACTTTTATTGGCATGGGGCAGGGTCACCGCCCCATCATGCCCCGGGTGTTGATGTCATAAGGGGCAGGCTTCTGGAAGACATGACCCGCCCCACACCAATATGAGTAGCACACCGCACACCCAGCATTAGAGCAGGAGAGAGCGTTGAGTCAACATTGGAAGAACAACAGAGGGTGAGAGCTAGAAGACATCAGCAGAGAAGTGTGAACCCAGCCTAAGAACTACAAGCTGACAGCCACAAAGCTGTTGGTACTCTTAGTTTATCCATTCACAGAACTCTGAAAATGAATGTGGCCGTGGGTGGAGCCCTGCACAATCACACTTTTAAAAAAGTGACATCCTGTTTACGGGGAGCTTCTCATCGTAATGCTGTCACACAGAGGCCTCGGATTGCTGAGTGGCTGCAGGAGCAGGTATATGTTCCACCCTAAAAATGGATTTAATGTTCTCCAAGATAAACATCCTTTAACCACTTCAGCCCCAGAAGGATTTACCCCCTTCCTGACCAGAGTGTTTTTGCGATTCAGCACTGCATCGCTTTAACTGACAATTGCGCGGTCGTGTGACGTGGCAAAAATTTACGTCTTTTTTTTTTTTTTAACACAAATAGAGCTTTCTTTTGATGGTATTTGATCACCTCCTGCGGTTTTTATTTTTTGCATTACTTTTTGCTATAATAAATATCCCCCAAAAATATATAAAAAAAAAGTCTTTTTCCCCTCAGTTTAGGCCGATACCTATTCTACATATTTTTGGTAAAAAAAAAAATCACACAGCCATTAATGTCTAAACTGCTGGCAACAAAAGTGAGTATACCCCTAAGTGAAAATGTCCAAATTGGGCCCAAAGTGTCAATATTTCGTGTTGCCACCATTATTTTCCAGCACTGCCTTAATCCTCTTGGGCATGGAGTTCCCCAGAGCTTCACAGGTTGGCACTGGAGTTCTCTTCCACAACGACATTCCGGAGCTGGTGGATGTTAGAGACCTTACCCTCCTTTACCTTCCATTTTGAGGATGCCCCATAGATGCTCAATAGGGTTTAGATCTGGAGACATGCTTGGCCAGCCCATCACCTTTACCCTCAGCTTCTTTAGCAAGGCAGTGGTCATCTTCAAGTTGTGTTTGGAGAATGTTGTTTTGGAATACTGCCCTGAGGCCCAGTCTCTGAAGGGAGGGGATCATGCTCTTCTTCAATAAGTCACAGTACATTCATGGTTCCCTCAATGAACTGTAGCTCCAGTGTTGAAAGCACTCATGCAGTCCCAGACCATGACACTCCCAACGCCCTGCTTGACTGCAGGCAAGACACACTTGTCTTTGTACTCCTCACCTGGTTGGTGCCACACATGCTTGATACCATCTGAACCAAATCTGTTTACCTTGGTCTCATCAGACCACAGGGCATGGTTCCACTAATCCATCTCCTTAGTCTGCTTGTCTTCCGCAAATGCAGGCTTTCTTGTGCATCTTTAGAAGAGGCTTTCTTCTGGGATGACAGCCATGCCGACCAATTTGATGCAGTGTGTGGCGTATGGTGTGAGCACTGACCCCCCCACCCCCCACCCCTTGAACCTCTGCTGCAATGCTGGCAGCACTCGTACATCTATTTCCCAAAGATAACCCCTGGATATGACACTGAGCACATACACTCAATTTCTTTGGTTGACCATGGCGAGGCCTGTTCTGAGTGGAACCTGTCCTGTTAAACCACTGTATGGTCTTGGCCACCATGTTGCAGCTCAGTTTCAGGTTCTTGGAAATCTTATAGCCTAGGACATCTTTATGTAGAGCAACAGTCCTTTTTTTTCTTTTTTTTTTTTTTTTTTCGGATCCTCAGAGTTTTTTGTCATAAGGAAAATGTTCATCTTCCAGTGACCAGTATGAGAAAGTGAGAGCAGTAACACCAAATTTAACACACCTGTTACCTTGTAACTCTAACGAGTCACCTGAAACTTGGGTGGGAAAATAACTAATTGGGTCCAATTTGGACATTTTCACTTAGGGGTGTGCCAGGGGTTTAGACTTACATGAACGGCTGTGTGTTGAGTTATTTTGAGGGGACAGCAAATTTACACTGTTATACAAGCTGTACACTCACTACTTTACATTGTAGCAAAGTGTAATTTCTTCAATGTTATCACATGAAAAGATATAATAAAACATTTACAAAAATGAAAAGGGCATACTTAATTTTGTGAGATACTGCACATACTCCTGGTACAATAGGGAAAAAAATCAACACAACATCACTTGCTATCTACCCACAATGGTGAGTCTTCAGGGATGGAGACAGGATAATGGTGCCAACTGGAACACAGATAGATTTTTCACTGCTGACCACAGGCACATTACAGAGCACACCAGTGTATACTTAATTAAAGAGGAGCTGCACCTAAAAAAAAAATATTAAAAGCCAGCAGCTACTAATATTGCAGCTGCTGACTTTTAATATCACACTTACCTGTCCCAGGGTCCAGCGATGTCGGCGGCAGATGACGAGCGATCGCTCGTCTCGCTGCAGCCACCGCCGCCATCCTCTGTCAGGGAATCGGGAAGTGAAGCGAGAGGGCTTCACTGCCCGGTTCCCTACTGCGCATGCGCGAGTCGCGCTGCGCTGGTTCCCCGCTGTGTCTCTGGGAACTGTGTGTTTCCCAGAACACAACGGGGGGGGGGGGGGGGGGGCGTCGCCATGCGGGGGTGGGCGGAGCCATGCGGCGGTCTGGCCGGAAGTGGGTGCAGTTACCTGGATTATCCAGGTAACTGCACCCCCCTCCCCCCCCCCCGAAAGGTGCCGATTGTGGCACCGGAGGGAGGGAGGGATAATACTAGCGGAACTTCCCCTTTAGGGTGAAGAACCGCTTTAACTTAATGTTCCTTCTCTAACTGAAGACATTTCTAGGATTTCGAACATCCAGCCTAAATTTACCAGTAGCTGTTGATAGTAGAAGAAAATCTTCCCATTCAGCAAAAAATAAGTAAATAATTATATATATATATATATATCACATACATAGAAACAGTTGTGCTCATAAGTTTACATACCCTGGCAGAATTTATGATTTCTTGGCCATTTTTCGGAGAATAGAACACAAAAACTTTTATTTCATGCATGGTTAGTGTTTGGTTGAAGCCATTTATCATCAATCAACTGTATTTATCTTTTTAAATCATAATGGCAACAGAAACTACCCCAATGAAAAGTTTACATACCCCAGTTCTTAATACCGGGTATTGCCCCCCTTTAATCAATTACAGCTTGAAGTCTTTTGTGTTATTTGTGGATGAGACTCTTTATCTTCTCAGATGGTAAAGCTGCCCATTCCTCTTGGCAAAAAGTGTCCAGTTCCTGTAAATTCTTGGGCTGTCTTGCATGAACTAGACATTTGAGATCTCCCCAGAGTGGCTCAATGATATTGAGGTCAGTAGACTGAGATAGCCAATCCAGAACCTTCACTTTATTCCAGGGTGGATTTGATTTAAATCACTAGTAAAAAGGCTTGATTTAAATCAACTTGTTTTAAATCATAATTTTTAAAGAGTAAATGTAATCACTGCCCCATGGCGGCTCCTCCTCAGACCCACTGTTGACTCAACAACAATCTCATTCACTTTAATGGGACAGCTGGTGATGCAGTAGAGACACAACAAGGTGAGGGACTCCATTTCATGATGAATAAATGAAATTATTCATTTATCTTAAATAGTAAACTAAGTACATCCCATGCGCAGCTTCCTGGCGGATGAATGCAAAGTTTCCTCCAGTATTTTTTGATAACATACTGCATTCAACTTGCCATAAATTTTGACCAAATTTCCTATGCCTTTGTAGCTCACACATCCCCAAAACATCAGTGTACCACCTCCATGTTTCACAGTAGGAATGGTGTACATTTCTTCATAGGCATGGTTGACTGCTCTCCAAATGTAGCATTTATGGTTGTGGCCATAAAGCTCAATTTTGGTCTTATCACTCCAAATGACTTTGTGCCAGAAGGTTTGAGGCATGTCTCTGTACTGTTTGGCGTATTGTAACTTGATACTTTGTGACATTTGCATAGTAATCGCTTTCTTCTGGCGACTTGACCATGCAGCCCATCTTTCTTCAAGTGCCTCCTTATTGTGCATCTTGAAACAGCAACAGCAGTTATTTGTGGGTTTTTCTTTGCATCCCCAACAATTGTCCTGGCAGTTGTGGCTAGAATTGTAGTTGGTCTACCTGACCGTGGTTTGGTTTCAACAGAACCCCTCATTTTCCACTTCTTGATTAGAGTTTGAACACTGCTAATTGGCATTCTCAATTCCTTGGATATATTTTTATATCCCTTTTTCTGTTTTATACAGTTCAACTACCCTTTCCCGCAGATCCTTTGACAATTCTTTTGCTTTCCCCGTGACTCAGAATCCAGAAATCCCCCCACTAATTACAAGCAAACAGATCACAAATGAGGATGGTTACCTTTAATAGCCATTCAAAGCACTTCGTGTCAGCTTGTGTGCATGTTATCAGGCCAAAATCACCAGGGTATATACATTTTTGATTGGGGTCGTTTGGGTAGTTTCTGTTATGATTTAAAAAGAGTAAACACCGTAGATTGATAATAAATGGCTTCAGCCAAACACTAACCCTGAGTGAAAGAAATGTTTTTGTGTTATTCATATTCTCTGAAAATGGGCAAGAAATAATAAAAAAAAAAAATCTGCCAGGGTATGTAAACTTATGAGCACAACTGTGAATAAAAAGGAGGAAAATAACACAAATTCTCCTAAGGTAAACAGAGCATGTGGCAGCAGGGGTTATAGTCTCTAGGGCACCGGCCTTCGGTTTTCTATTTGCTAGCTTTTAATTCTCCTGTAGATGGAATTGATAACCCTAGGTGTCTTATTATCTCCAAGCTGTGTTCCTCGCTGAACAAAATTGCAAGTCAACTCCAGCCCTAATCTTTAGATGAATTTCCAATTTGCAGCCAAATTGGGATAACAACTACTTTAGATTTGTTACATTCACAAAGTATCATTTTAAAAGTATTCTTTTTCTGAAAGCTCCAGGACTAAAAAAAAAAACCTGCCTAATCTTTATTTCAGTGTTTCAGCTAACCCTGTATGTTCTGGCAGATACCTTTATCAGTTGTAAACTAGATCTGTACACTATCCTAACACAAAGTTAAAGTGGTTGTAAACTCTCTGAGGAAAAAAAAGACATAAAAGTTTAGGGATCTGGCAGTAAGGTCTTTGCTGCTGACCTCCATTGTCTGTGACCAGCCTAAAGCAGTATTAAACCCAAAAGAATACAATTATTATATTGCAACTTACCAATTCTTAGAAAGGAACCCAATACAACCAGTAGATACATTTTTAACTGGTTATTCAGTCAGTAAGTCTGTTGTTTTTCAACAGAAAAGCTCTCTTGCAGCTACAGGGATAAGACGGGCTATTTACCACTGACGGAGGTGCTTAAAATGATCAGCTTTTATTTATGTAAACCTTTAACCCCCCCACAAAAAAAAACTACTGTAACTGATAAAAAAAAAAATATTAGCTTCAATTTGTTAAAGAGGAAGTAAACCCTGATGGGTTTACTTCCTCTTTGATTCCCTGCAAAGGTAAAGCATAATGGACTACTATGCATCGCATAGTAGCCCATTATGTGTCACTTACCTGACACAGGAGCCAGCGAAGTCACCGCTGTCCCCTTGTGTACAGAGCCTCCATCTTCTCGGTGGGTCTCGCTGCTCCGGCGCTGTCATTCAACGAAGCCGCAATTACGTCACGGGAGCTGCCGCTCGCGGCATATCGCCGTTTGCAGCGTGCGCTCAGTGCGCCTGCGCGCCGCTGTCTAGACAGTGGTGCCAGTGTTTTGGCAAATATCTCCTAAACTGTGTAGGTTTAGGAGATATTTCTTGGACCTACAGGTAAGCCTTAATCTAGGCTTAACTGTAGATCAAAGTGGTTGGTAAGGGTTTACAACCACTTTAACCACTTTCAGACCGGACCAATTTGCTGGTCAAAGACCAGACCACTTTTTGCGATTCGGCACTGCGTCGCTTTAACTGACAATTGCGCGGTCGTGCGACGTGGCTCCCAAACAAAATTGACGTCCTTTTTTTCCCACAAATAGAGCTTTCTTTTGGTGGTATTTGATCACACCTGCGGTTTTTATTTTTTGAGCTATAAACAAAAATAGAGCGACAATTTTGAAAAAAACGCATTATTTTTTACTTTTTGTTATAATAAATATCCCCCAAAAATATATAAAAAAAACTTTTTTTTCCCTCAGTTTAGGCCGATACGTATTCTTCTACATATTTTTATAAAAAAAAATCGCAATAAGCGATTATTGATTGGTTTGCGCAAAAGTTATAGCGTTTACAAAATAGGGATAGTTTTATAGCATTTTTATTAATAATTTTTTATTATTTTTTTTTTTTTTACTAGTAATGACGGCAATATGCTATTTTTATTGTGACTTCGACATTGTGGGGGACCCATCGGACATTTTTGGGACCATTGTCATTTATACAGTAATCACTGCTATATAAATGCAGTGATTCCTGTGTAAATGACACTGGCAGTGAAAGGGTTAACCAGTGGGTGGCAGTGTAGGGGTTAAGTGTTCCTAGGGGTGTGTTACTAACTGTGGGGGGGTTGGGCTTTCATTTAGTGTACACTGATCTCTGCTCCAATCACATGGAGCAGAGATCAGCGTCACTAGTTGCTAGGCAGAATGGAAAAATTTTGTTTACACAGCATTTCCTCCATTCGGCTGCTCCGTGAGACGATCGCGGGGATGCCCGCGGCGATCGAGTCCGCGGATCCCGCGACCGGACTCACGGGGGTCCCGACCAGCGAGGGAGTGCGCCGGCGCGCTCCTGATGGCTGGGTGGCATCGAATATTGGACGTACCTGTACGCCAATATGCCTGCCCGTGCCATTCTGTCGACGTACATCGTCGTGTGCTGGTCGGGAAGTGGTTAAGATGTAAATTTCAGCAGATTTGAATAAACCTCCACTCCCCCTCAGAGTGACGAGGCTTCTGTTTAAATTTACTCTCTGTGCTTCTTTATCCGGAAGGGGGGGGGGGGGGGCACTGTAATACAGGAGATGTGGTACTGGCCAGATCACCAGATATAAACACAGGGGAAAAAAGCCTAAAAAAGGAAAACTGATGCAGCCACCACATCTTACATTGATGTGTTATATTGCAACTTACCAATGTATTACGTTTTTGATTTAATTCCGCTTTAACTGTACCAGGATCTTGCTATACTATGGGGATTACATGCCCCATATACTGGAGCAAACAGGACATTTACTTAACTTTTTTTTTACCTGAAACCATATCAAATTAACATCCTTACTAGTTCTTTAACAAGAAAAAAAAAATCTGATTTTTCATTACAGTGTTTGCTACTTTATTTCCCATAAACATCTGCACTGCATTTGTAAAGAAGGCTTGAGGGGGCCCAAGAAAGTCCACTAGGACCGTTTCCTACAGTTGATTCAGCTGTGGGGTCAGGGCACCACCAGTGCAGAGCTTACTCAGGAATTGCAGCAGGCAGGTGTGAGTACATATGCATGCACAGTGAGAAGACTTTTGGAAGATGGCCTGGTGTCAAGGGCAGCAAAGAAGCCACTTCTCTCCGGCCCCTTTCACACTGGGGCGGTGGGTGCATCAGTGGTAAAGTGCTGCCATTTTTAGCGGCGCTTTACCATCAATTTCTTGGTGCTAATCGACCACTAGCGGGCGCTTTTCCCCCTGCTAGCAGCCAAGAAAGGGTTAAAACCAACGCAAAGCGCTACGCCGGCGGTATAGCCACGCTGCCCCATTGATTTCAGGAGTGTATACACCACTCCAAAGATGCTGCTTGCAGGAGGTTTTTATTTTTTTTTTATGTCCTGCAATCGCTCCGCTCCAGTGTTAAAGCACTTGGGCTTTCACACTGGAGAGACAGGAGCGGCGCTATGCAGTCGCTATTTTTAGCGATGTAGCACCTCAGTGTGAAAGGGGTCTCCAGGAAAACATCAGGGACAGACTGATATTCTTCAAAAAGGTACAGCAATTGGACTGCTGTGGACATTTCCGATTGTTTCCGGCATCCGGGAAAACAAAGCCTTATCTGGAGAAGAAAAGGTGAGCGCTACCATCAGTCCTGTGTCATGCCAACAGTAAAGCTTCCTCAGACCATTCATGTGTGGGGTTGCTTTTCAGCCAAGGGAGTGGGCTCACTCACAATTTTGCCCAAGAACACAGCCATGAATAAAGAATGGTAAAAAAAACATCCTCCGAAAGCAACTTCTCCCAACCATCCAAGAACAGTTTGGTGGTGATCTATGCTTTTTTTTTTCTGCAGCGATAGGGCAAAAGTGATAACTAAAGGGGTTTGGGGAACAAAACATAAAACATTTTGGGTCCATGGCCAGGAAACTCCCCAGACCTTAATCCTATTGAGAACTTGTAGTCAATCCTCAAGAAGCTGGTGAACAAAATAAACCCCACAAATTCTGACAAAATCCAAGCATTGATTATGCAAGAATGGGCTGACATCAGTCAGGATGTGACCCAGAAGTTGAATGACAGCATGCCAGGGAGAATTGCAGAGATCTTGAGAAAAAAAAAAAAAAGGGTCAACACTGCAAATATTGACTCTTTGCATAAACTTAATGTAATTGTCAATAAGCCTTTGACACTTATAAAATGCGGGTAATTATACTTCAGAATATCATAGGAACATCTGACATAAAGATCTAAAAACACTGAAGCAGTAGACTTTGTGAAAATTAATATTTGTGTCATTCTCAAAAACATTTGAACAAATATATATATATATATTTTTTGTCAATTCTACCAGTAGAAAATGCACGCCAAGTATTTTTAAACATTTGTTAGTTTATTTCTCTGGGTATATTCCTGTTTTCATATATCTAGGCACAAACCAAAGACTGTATGTTTGACACAATGTACAAGAACCGATGTATTCTACAAAAACAGGAAGCTTCAGCCTGAGAATTGTATTATGTACAAAGAGCAGCCATCTCTTAAAATGGGCGCACTAACTGAGCAATTCAGACTCCTGTGGCGGGAAGTGGAGGAATGTGTTAACCCTTTCACTGCAAAGATGTGATGTGCCCAATCGGGTAAGCTACACTTCAAAACTTTAGTTTAAAAATGAATGCCTTAAACAGGCTTTAAAAAATTCATAATTGCTTGTAATTATGAAGGTTTTTTTCATTTTGACTTTTACCACAGTAAAACAAATGATCAAGGAGTGTTTTAGACAACCGTATGAAAAAGTAAGCCATGGAGTGTTTAAGGGACAGAAAAAACTGAATCCAAATGGGTGGATGAATGTTTCTGAAATAGTAAAAATGCATCAGCTTCTCTTGGCTTGCACATATCTAAAACCACCAGGGAGCATCATGAGCATGGTGCAGATTGCATGACCCACGGCTTATATATGAAAGCAGAGGTCTGGCTCTACAGGGTCCATCTAGCACAGGGGATTTTAACCCCTGCTGCAGCAAAAAGCAAAAATGTACATATATATGCAGATTGACTGCATTATGGTAATACAAACGAAGACTTCAACTGGGCTTTAAACTTAGCCAGTCTTTTAAAATCTGCATTTGTTTCCCAATCAGAGAGAAAAGCATTGGCCAACCAATCCTCCTTTCTTGTCCAAGCAGGCCCTGAAAGTGGCATAAAGATGGCTGGCAACAGTCTTGCTAGAGGGATAAAGGTTGTTGTAGACTTATGATTGTGTGAAATGGCAGCCAAAACCTTGTTTTTAATTAAACTCTAGGTAAACAGCTAATACACTGATGAGTTATTCTATAGAGATTTCTAATTCTGTTCAGCCCAAGTGGTAGGGCAGCAACATGGCACAGCCAGATCCGTAATCTGACTGCCCTGCAATTAAACCATACATCCTGGTCTAGGACCTGCCCCAGCCAGCGACTTTCCAGTGAACAGGAGCCTTCTGATGAGGTAATATCTTTTATCCCATCCTGTAAGTATATTCTCGGTAAACAAATGACAGTACTTTGCAATGCAGCAAAGTTCAGCTTTTTGTCCTTGCTCTTTCCAGTAAGGTAAAACGGAGAATGTAGAGGGTGCTAATAACAAAGATTTAAAGAACTTATATAATTCACTTTTTTTTTTTTATGTGTCAAATTGCCATTGGTTATTTACATTTTTACTGAGGGCCGAGTATACTTCCAGAGCTCCAAAATTAGATCCTCAGGTCAGCCGCTCTGCCTGCCCCTCCTTTTTCTTGCCCAATAACGGACCGTTATGTAGTGTCTGAACCCATTCACAAAAATACAAAGCCTTCTGTGAATTGACAGAGGGGAGGAGCGGACAGAGTGGCTGTTGTGAGAAAGCAGCATCTCTCCTGGCAGAGCACAGGGAGTATAGCAATAGCTGCACTACCTGTACTACCTGTGCTTAGTAAAACTGTACATTGTCAACAAGAGAAAAGTCTACAAGGTGACATACAACTCGTTGGACTTAACCCATTATAAACTGTCAGATTTTAAAAAGTGATGGAATTCCTGGACTTAAGTTTTAAAGATATATGCCAACTGCATGGAAAGGTACCCTTTTAATGAATGCAAAACTGGATGAATGTGTTTCCTGCTTAGAGTTGAGCTTTAAAAGTAAATGTTTTGGATAGATAGAGCCTCTAGTGCAGTGATGGCGAACCTTGGCACCCCAGATGTTTTGGAACTACATTTCCCATGATGCTCATGCACTTTGCAGTGAAGATGAGCATCATGGGAAATGTAGTTCCAAAACATCTGGGGTGCCAAGGTTCGCCATCACTGCTCTAATGTGTAGTGTGAGATCTATACCCTTGGTGGCACTATTACCTGGACCAGAAACTCGGATAAAAGAGGGATAAAAGAGGGATATTAATGTTAAAACTAACCATAAGACCCCTTTCACACCGAGGGCGTTTTGCAGGCGCTATAGCGTTAAAAATAGTGCCTGCAATCCGCCCTCAAACAGCTGCTCTATTGTCTCCAGTGTGAAAGCCCTCAGGCTCCCACACTGGAAAGGTGTGCTGGCAGGACGTTAGGGAAAAGTCCTGCCAGCAGCTTCTTTGTAGCGGCGAAGGAACGGAGTGTTTACCGCTCCTCCACCGCTGCTCCCCATTGAAATCAATGGGGCAGCGCGGCTATACTGCCGTCAAAATGCCGCAATTGTGGGCGGTTTTCTCGGCAGCTAGCAGGGGGGGTTTCTTTAA